>NC_090317.1:91401160-91707484 GCF_039906515.1 Pseudorca crassidens | reverse complement strand
AGTTAATGCTCTTTATTATAATAAGCCTTTGTATCTAGGGATTTGATCTGTCTCTGATTATGTCTTGTATTGTATGCTTCAATGATATTTCATAGTTTTCTTCTTATAAGTCCATCATCTTGTTTGGTTAAATTGATTCTTAGATATTTGTAATACTTTTATTGTTATTGTTAAGACTTCTTTTTGCTAATCCTGTCTGCTAACTGCTAGTATTGTAAGAAAAGACCTATTTTTAAAATGTTATCTTATATTCAGCTCCTTATCAAAACTCCCTACCAATTCTGGTAGCTTCTTAGTATAGTCTCTTAGGTTTTCTAATTGTATAATCATATTAGATTTAGTTAATATTCTCTTTTATCTGCTATTTGATGTCATTAGTTCTTTTTCCACTGAATTAGCTATCCAATATGGTAACCACTAAGCTTACATGGCTATTTAAATTTGAATTTATTAAAGCTACATAAAATTTAAAATTCAGTTTCTTAGACACCTAGCCACATTTCAAGTGCTCAATGGCAGCATATGGCTAGTTGCTACTGTATTAGGCAGCTCTCTCTACATAGAACACGTCATCATTGTGGAAAGTTGTATCAGACAATGCTGAGCTAGAACCTTCAAATTAATGTTGAGTAATAGATGTGATAGAGAGCATCCCTATGGTGTTGTCACTTTTAATGGAAATCATTTTATCCATTTTACCATTTAGTATAAAGCTTTCTGGCAATTTTTGGAAAATGGTTTTGTCAATTTTAAGTCGTTTCCTTCTATTTCTATTTTGAGTTTTTATTATTAATATAATGGCTAATGAATTGTATCACATACTTTTTTATATCAATTAATAGTGTTACATGGCTTTTCTAAAGTGTTGGTGTAATGAAGTATATCGATTGATTTACAAATATTAAACCATACTAGCATTCCTGGAATCATCTTAATGGTTATGGTGTATTTTTTTTCTCAAAACATATCTGGATTTATTTGATATGTGGATATTTTATTTAGAAAAGTTTAGCTATATTCATGAAATATTGTCTCTAGTTATCTTCTTTTTCGAGCAATATATTTCAGTTTTGGTATTAAAATTATTCTCTTTTAAAAAATAAATTGGGAAACTTCCATCTTTCTCTATGAACTGGACTCTGTAGACCCATTTAGTCCTGATTTATTTTGGAAAGTATTTCTTAATTTTCAGCTGGTTAAGATGTTATGGTGATATTTAATTTATTTCTGTTTTTGTTGGCTCTATCAGAGAATATGATCTGCCAAAGCCCTACTTTTAAAAAATATATCAATCATTTCTCTGAGGCAAAGTTAGACAATTGAATGTTTTTTAATGTTGCAAGGACATAGGAGTAGAGAGTCTGCTTGTAAGATACAAATTGCTTTTTATGTCTTTTAAATGTAGCTTATTGATTATAATTTTCAGATCTTTCTTACCTTTAATTATTTTTGTTAGCTTGATCTATCATACTCTGAATGAGGTATAACCTCCCACTATAAATTATGAATTTAAAATTTATAAATTATGGATTCTTAACCGTGGTGGTTAAGAATCCATCTTGCAACTAAGGGGACACCGGTTCGATCCCTGGTCGGGTAAATAAAATCCCACATGCCGTGGGGCAACTAAGCCCGCGCACTGTAACTACTGAGCCGATGCAGCCAAAAAATAAATAAAATTTTGTTCCTGGACTTCCCTGGTGGCGCAGTGGTTGAGAGTCCGCCTGCTGATGCAGGGGACACGGGTTCGTGCCCCGGTCCGGGAAGATCCCACATGCCGCGGAGCGGCTGGGCCCGTGAGCCATGGCCGCTGAGCCTGCGCGTCCAGAGCCTGTGCTCCGCAACGGGAGAGGCCACAACAGTGAGAAGCCCTCGTACCAAAAAAAAAAAAGAAAAAAAAATGTGTTCCTTTTCTATGAATTTTTTCTGGTGTTATTTGTGTTTGTATAAATGTTTATACATATTATATCTTCATCTAATGTATACTTTATTATTACATAATGTCTCTTTAAAAATCTGTTGAATGCTTTTGGCCTTGGAGTTTAACCTGATAATTATATCATCTGACCTCCTTTATTCTGCTTGCATTTACCTGATGTATCTTTACATAGTGTTTAGTTTTGCCTCTTTATTTCAAATGTACATTTAGGAAACAATGCATAACTCTTGTTTTTTTAACCCTATTTCACAGTCTTGTATAGGAGAACCCAATCGATTTCATTTGTTAATGATATACTCAATTTTGTGTCTTCAATCGACTGTTTCCCTTTTCTACTTTGTTGTTGATACTCCTTTTCAATTTCCTTACATTTGCCATCTCTGTCAAGTTTCTGTTCATTCTTCTTCCTCCCCTAGTAATTTGGAAGTTCAACTCTGCTTATCAATTCTGCTGGTGATTATCCTTCTATTACTTATAAACATGATTCAAATTTTCTCTATTGGTCCATCACACACACACACACACACACACACACACACACACACACACACATGCGTTACTTTCATTTACTCCTAATTTCTTAGGAGAATGTACCATTTAGAATGTTTTTACTTCTTCACTCGACCCTCACCCCAAATTTCTGTTCTTTTCTGAGATGATTTTTTAAAAATTAGAATGGATGCTGGGAATATGGTGGCAGCTGAGCAGTTTTTAAATCTCTCTTCATGCCAACATGCAAACAGCAACCAGATAGCAGCGTCAAAACCCATAGATAATATTCACAACAAAACTAGGTGACACAGTATCCCCAGCATGGTAGATTTTCTGCAGGTATGACTGCCAACGATATTTCCATCCCCATTAGTGCTTGCCACTCCTGCCATTGAGATATGGAGTATATTTTTTCATTCTTTGTGTCTGGGCTGGCCTTATGTTCTGTTTCACCAATAAAATGCAGTAGAAATGACATTCTGGGGCTTCTGAGTGTAGACATTAAGAGGTCTTGAACTTCTGCTTTAGTGAGAGGGGAACCTAGACACCCTGTAAAAAAGTCCTATCTTTCTGAAGACCAAGGCTCTGAGACACCATTTTATAAAAGAGTCCATGTGCATAAGAACTGAGGCCCCAACTGAAAACTAGCACCAAGGTCCCAATCATGTGTTGAAAGCATCTTGGATCCTCCAACCCCTTTCTAGTTGCCTCAGACATCATATGGGGAAGAAATGGAGCCATCCCCACTGAGCCCTGCCCAAGTTTTTGACCAATAGAATCGTGAGCAATAAAATGGTTATTATTTTAAGCCACTAAGTTTTGGCGCAGTTTAGTTCCACAGCAATAAATAGCCGAAATATCCATGAATTTCAAAATACGTGTGGGTGAGGACAGGTCACCAGTAGCCACAAGAACTGCATGGTATAGTTATCTGTGTAGGAAAAAGCAGAGAGAATTAAGGGGCACTTGACAGGCCTGAGAATAGGAGAATGCCAAAACAGTCAACAGGGATGGTATGCCAACTTGAATTCAGCAGCTGAAACTGAGAAGCATTTTACCCTATCCATTAACAAGTGAATGTAAGGGGTCTGCAGTAAAGTCTGAGGGGGCTGGAGCAGCCTAATTCCTGTGAACTCTTAAGACTGACTGTGCTTGGGGGTCCCCAAGACCACCCTCAGGTTCAATGATTCACCAGAAGAACTCAGAGAACTTAGCAGAGTGGTTATACTCATCGTTATAGTTTATTACAACAAAAGGATAGAGATTTAAATCAGCAATGGTAAAGAGCACATGGGGCAGAGTCCAGGAGGGACCAGGAGCAAGCTTCCAATTCTCCTCTCCCAGAGGAGTCATCTAGCCAGTGCTTAATTCTCCCAACAAGATGTGGAGTAACACACAGAAATATTGCCAACCAGGGAAGCTCACCGGAGTCCTGGTGTCAGAGTTTTTATTGGGAGTCAATCACATGGACAGAGCTGACCTTAGTTGCTCAGTCTCTCCAAAGTTCGAGCTGATTCTGGTTGGCCCAAGACCTCCACCATAAATTACAGCTTTAGAGTAAACTCTATGGCATAGCTCATGGACTCAGGTAAACAAAGATATTCTTAACAGGAGGACTATGCCAAGGGCTTAGAGGTTGTCTACCAGGAGCTGGGCGAGGGCCAAACCTTTCTTCGGGACATGCAATGTTTGGACAACCCAGACCTGCTGAGTTAATCCTTTATTGTACATTGATCCACTAGGGCTCTCTTCCAGGATAGGGATCTACACTGAGGAGAAACTTCTGAAGGTAAAATCAAAATTGAACAGGTTAGAACAATAGAGAGTAAGTGTATTCATTTCCTATGGCTGCTGTAAAAAATTGCCTCAAACTTTGTGTTTTAAAACAACAGTAACTTATTCTCTCACAGTTCTGGAGGTAAGTAGTCTGAAATCAGCATCACGGCCAAAATCAAAGTTTCAGCAAGGTCCTGCTCTATCCACAGGTTGCCAGCATTCCTCACCTCTTCTGAGCCTTCACCAGCAGTGACTTCAGCATCTATATTTCAACCAGCAGTCTGTTTTAAGCAATTGAGGCTTTTTCTGTCATGTTCCTTAACATTCTTCCAGCCTCTACATAGTATTCAACTACACTATTCCAAAGCCACATCCACATTTTTAGATATTTGTTACAGCAACACCCCTCTTCTGTCACCAAACTCTGCATTAGTTTCCTATTGCTGCTGGAACAAATTATCACAAACTTAGTGGCTTAAAACAACAGAAATTTATTCTCTCACAGTTTGGGCGGCCAGAATTCCCAAATCAGTATCACTGGGCCAAGACCAAGGCATTGGCAGGGTCATGCTCCCTCTGGAAGCTTTAAGGGAGAATCTATTCCTTGCCTCTTCCAGCTTCTGGTGGCTGCTGGCATTCCTTGGCTTATGGCCCCATCACTCCAATCTCTGCCTCCATGGTCATATTTCCTTCTTTTCAAACTGTGTGATCTCCCTTTGCCTCCCTTATAAGATACTTGTCATAGGGCCCACCTGGAGAATACAGGATAATTTCATCTCAAAATCCTTAATCACATCTGCAAAGTCCTTTTTTTTTTTTGCCATATGGTAACATTCACAGGTTTCAGGGATTAGGACATGGATTTCTTTTAGGGAGCCATTATTCGGTCTACCTCAATAAGGAAAGAGAATGTCCAGGTAAAAGTAGGGGAATAGAGTCAAGAAATCTCAGAAACAAGTTGCCATAATCTTTAGCACTATGCAAAAACAACAGAAGAGGGAGCTCTGACATTTGAGAAGCTACCCTGAACCCCACCTCCTTCCAAAAGTTCAGGAAAACTAATTTCTTATAAAGAAGAGCAACAAAAATGTACAGAAGGCAAATCCCATATAATGTTGCTATAAGGATAAAAGAATAAGCGGTAGAATATCAACCTTAGAGACGATGAAAGCATGATTGAAACTCACGCTTACAGAACACATCAAAGCTATAGTCAGCTTTTTTTTTTTTTTTTTTGCCTCACCTCTTGTGAGCCCCAACAAGGGATTGAACCCAGCCAGGCCCTCGGCAGTGAGAGTGCAGAGCGCAAACCACTGGACTGCCAGGGAATTCCTGAGCCAGCTATTTTTTTAAAATTTTATTTATTTTTGGCTGCATCGGGGGTCTTTGTTGTTGCGTGCGGGCTTTCTCTAGTTGAGGCAAACAGGGGTTACTCTTCCTTGCAGTACGCGGGCTTCTCATTGTGGTGGCTTCTTTTGTCGCTGAGCACAGGTTCTAGGCACGTGGGCTCGGTAGTTGCAGTGCACGGGCTCTAGAGTGCAGGCTCCGTAGTTGTGGCGCATGGACTTAGTTGCTCCGCTGCGTGTGGGATCTTCCCAGACCAGGGATCGAACCCGTGTCCTCTGCATTGGCAGCCGTATTCTTAACCACTGCACCACCAGGGAAGTCCAAGCCAGCTATTTTGAACAAGCTAAAAGACATTAAGAAAATGGTGCAAGGCAATAAAAGAATAGCATAAATAAGTACTAGAAAAATTCAGAAATAACATGATGGATCTCAGGAAATATTTGGAGAGAAAAGAAAAAGTCATTTCAGAATAGAAGATTAAACTATAAGGAACATGAAGCAAATAAACATAACACATGATGGCTTAAGGGAAATAGAAGGCAAAAAGGAGGAAAATGTTTCTTTAAGAAAGAAAGAAAGAGAAAAAGAAAGAAAGAAAGAAAGAATGAATGAAAGAAAGAAGGAAAGAAGGAAAGAAAAAGATTTGAGAACAAGTGACAAACACTGAAGGTAGAAAAAGAAGATCCAATTCATATACCATAGAAGTCCCTGTAAAAGAAAACCAGACCAAGGGAACAAAACAAATACTAAAAACTATAGTTCTGGAAAACCTAGAATAATTTTTAAAAAGTTAAAACTGCATACTAAGATAGAACACCAGACTTCCTTCTGCTTCTGGCCAAGATGGAGTAACAGGGACCAGATTTACCATCCCATCTGAAACAACTAAAATAATGAGAAAAAGTGTATGAAACAATGGTCTTCAAGACATTGGACATCTGGCAATGAAGAAGAGTGATCCTTGAGAAAGGGGAAAAAAATGAAGTGAGCTCTACAAATGCCTCAGCCTGGATAGAGTTTCCAGTCATAACACTGACAGGGGGAATTCAGGCAGAGCCCAGTACTCGTCCTGAGTTAAGGAGATGGACCTGGGAGTTCAAGGAGACCAAGGAAGCTAGAGTTCACAAGTCAGCTCGCTGGAGCGAAGAGAGCTACATAGAGATGAAAAGAGCTCCAGAGATCTGCAGAGGGTCCTGCTTGAGTTTTTGACTAAGTACTCCTCAGCTCATGGATATGAGGAAATTACACAAGGCTGGGTAAAGAACCACCAGAAGGGATTAGTGAGAATAATCCTTGGAGTTCACAGAGGACTGGGAATAGTTCCTGATCTCACCAGGTAGAGTGGAAAACCTCATAATTCACAGGGAATCAAGTAGAGTACTTAGAAGGTCAGTAGTGGGGACAAAATTCGCCCTAGACTAGATGTTGCTCTGACCCTGCCTAATAAAGCCTAAAAGCAAGACCTGAAAAAAATCCAACTATTCCCAGATAAATTAATTGTGTCCCAGAATAAACCTTAACAATATTTATAAGAATACAAAAATATCCAGCCCCAAGCAAGGTAAAATTCACAGTGTCTTTCATCCAGTAAAAAATAACCAGGCATGGGGAATTGTCTGGTTGTCCAGTGGTTAGGGCTCCACACTCCCACTGTAAGGGGCACAGGTTCGATCCCTGGCTTGGGAGCTAAGATCCTGCATGCCACATGGCCAAAAGTAAATAAATAAATAAATACAAATTATTTAATAAAATAACAAGGCATGCAGTGAACCAGGCAAACATAGGACACATGATTTGGAGAAAAATAAATCAAATTGACACAGAAATGACACAGATTATGAATCAGTAGTGAAGAACATTAAAACAGTCATTATAACTCTATTCCAATGTTCAAAATCCTAGATTATGCATATTAAGTAGAGACATGGAAGCTTTTTTTCTTTTTTTAATCATGGTCTGGTGGGATTTATTCTAAGAATGCAAGGTCAGTTACACATCCAAAGTCCAATTAATATAATATAATTCACCATATTAACAGAATAAAGAATGAAAACCATGGTCATATCAAAAGATATATTAAAAAAGACTTTACAAAATCACACATTTATGATACAAAAACACCCAGTAAACTAAAAATGATGAAAACTCACTCAACTTGCTAATGGGCATCCACAGAAAAATCTATCCATAATGCGATACTAAATGGTGAATGCTTTCCTCCTCAAGCTGGTAAGGAGGCAGGAATGCTCATTCTTACTGCTTTTATGGAGTTTTTTTAAAGGTCCAAATAAAACTTCTGGAGATGAAAAACTACAGTATCTGAAATGAAAAATGAATGGCTAGAAGTAGCATCAGATTAGACATTGCAGAAGAAAAGATTAGTGAATCTGAAGGCATAGTGATAGAAACTATCCAAACTGAAATGTAGAAGGAAAAAAGACTGAAAAATGAACAGAGTATCAGCTGTGGGATAAAATCAAGCTGCCTAATATATACGTAGTTGGTGTCTCTGGGGGGTGGGAGGTACAGAAAAAATTATTTGCAAGAGTATACCGTGTACCTGAGAATATCCACCCAGAACTACCACCACTAAGTCATATTCTCATAAATTATTTGACTTTAAAGATAAAGATCTTTGGAGCATCTAGACAAAAAGAGCAAGTGACTTATGAGGGAAAGAAAATTAAATAGTCATCAGATTTTGATAGCAACCCTTTCTGCCAGAATAAAGTGGAGTAACATTTAACATAGAACAAGGAAAGAAAATGTGAGCCAAGGGGCTTCCCTGGTGGCACAGTGGTTAAGAATCTGCCTGCCAATGCAGGGGACACGGTTCAAGCCCTAGTCCGGGAGGATCCCACATGCAGTGGAGCATCTCAGCTCGTGCGCCACAACTACCGAGCCTGCGCTCTAGAACCCGCGAGCCACAACTACTGAGCCTGCGAGCCACAACTACTGAGCCTGCATGCCACAACTACTGAAGGTCGCGCATCTAGAGCCCATGCTCTACAACAAGAGAAGCCACTGCAACGAGAAGCCCGCACACCACAACAAAGAGTAGCCCTGGCTCGCCACAGCTAGAGAAAGCCTGCATGCAGCAACGAACACCCAATGTAGCCAAAAATAAATTAATTAATTAAAAAAAAAAAAAAGAAAATGTGAGCCAAGAATTTTTACCAAGAAAAACTGTCTTTCAACCATAAAGTACATGGACAAAATGTTATCGACATGCGAGAACTCAAGGAATATTGTCCTCATATGTTCTTCCCAGGAAATCTATTAAAGAACAAACTTCAGAAAACCAAAATGATTAGAGTCTTTGATGTAAGGACAGGCGGTAAACACTGAACTAAGAATTAAGACCAAATAAGGGACCTCCCTGGTGGTCCAGTGGTAAAGAATCTGCCTTGCAATACTGGGGATTGGGGAACTAAGATCCCATATGCCACGGGGCAACTAAGCCCACATGCCACAGCTCGAGCCACAGCTGTGAGCTCGAGTGCCCCAACAAGAGAGCCCATGTGCCGAAAACTACTGAGCCCATGTGCCCTGGAGCCCACGTGCCACGCACCACAACTAGAGAGAGAAAAAACCCGCATGCCACAACTAGAGAGAAGCCTGCACGCTGCAAGATCCCGTGCACCGCAAGGAAAGATCCCACGTCCCCAACGAAGACAAACACAGCTAAATAAATAAATATTAAAAAAACAAAGAATTAAGACCAAGTAACAGTTCAAAGGGAGAGTTTAGAATGCAATGGCTGGACTTCCCTGGTGGTGCAGTGGTTGGGAATCCACCTGCCAATGCAGGGGACGCGGGTTCAATCCCTATTCCAGGAAGATCCCACATGCCGCAGAGCAACTAAGTCCATGCGCCACAGCTACTGAGCCCACACGCCACAACTACTGAAGCCGGTGTGCCTAGAGCCCATGCTCTGCAACAAGAGAAGCCACTGCAATGAGAAGCCCGCGCACCGCAACGAAGAGTAGCCCCCGCTTGCCACGACTAGAGAAAGCCCGGGTGCAGAAACAAAACCCAATTCAGCCAAAAATAAATAAATAAATAATTTTAAAAATGTAATGGCTCAGGTAATGTAGATATAGTACAACCATGAAAAAATTGGGAGAGAATAGTGAGAATATATTCATGTTTTTAAACTATTCTTGGGGGGTAAAGGGGGTGGGGTGAACGGGGAGATTGGAATTGACATGTACACTATGTATAAAATAGGTAACTAATGAGAACCTACTGTATAGCACAGGAAACTCTACTCAATGCTCTGTGGTGACCTAAATGGAAGGAAATCCAAAAAAGAAGGGATATATGTATATGTATAGCTGATTCACTTTGCTGTACAGTAGAAACTAACACAACATTGTAAAGCAACTATACTCCAATAAAAATTTTTTTAATTAAATAAACTATTCTTGGTAATTATATCAGTGGTGGTGGTATTAGTCTTGTTATTCTGAGACTGAATAACGCCTGTGTGCCCAGAAAGGGGTTAACATCACAGGCTTGAGACTGCTCTCCCTCGAAAGACCTGCTCACAAGGTTTGCCCTTAGCTGGAGTCTGGGAACTTGGATTTCAGGAAAGTTTCCACTATTCCCTAACTGAAAAGTGTGGCTCACTATGCCTAGACTGTTTGTACAGTGTGGTTTATGTCAAACATCAGCTTTCCTTCTGGGGATCTGGAATTTTGGTAAATACTCAGCTGAGGGTGCCTGGTGACTAAGTCCCAGTAAAGATATTGGGCGGTGAGTCTCTAATTGGCTTCTCTGGGCGGAACCATCACGCACGCACGTATTGCTTGTTTTTGTTGCTGAGGGAAGAGCAAGATCGGCATGACCCCTTGTGGGAGAGAGACAGCATAAGGAAACCTGTGCATGGCATCTTCCTGTGTCTTTTTCCTTTGCTGATTCTACCACATATCTATTTGCTGTTGTAAACCTTAGCTGCAAATACAACTATATCCCCAGTCCTATGAGTTCTTGCAGCGAATCATTGGATGTGGTGGCAGTAGTGGGACTCAATTAGAACAACACTGACTCACTGAAATATGGCTACAGCATTACTTAGGAAGAAGAAAGAAAAAGGGATGGGGGGGGGTGACAAAATCCTGGTGACTGGATGGCTATGGGGTTACCTGCAGCAACTGAGCTGCCATCTCTTGTGAGAGGCAAATTCCCTCTGGAATTTGAAGAATGATAAATCCAGCCATAGGAGTTGGCTTGCTCCATCCCCCTGGCTGTTCTTGGCTATGCTGGTTAAAAGGAGGAAAAAGAGCAGCTCAGCTGATGGCTTTGGTTTTTGTTCTCTCCTCCAAGTGGGAAGAGAAATGGCCCTAATATTCTGCCCAAATGAGCTTTGTATGAGCTAAAGACAATAAAAAATCAGTTTGTAGTTGCTGTCTCCTTCAGGTAGGAGGGGAAGTGTCCCCAAATTCCTGAAGGCGGGCCTTGGGCGTACCAAAAATGTTAAAAGTTTGTGTTGCTCTCTCCTTAAAGTGGAAGGAAAATAGCTAAATCAGGTCCCAGGGCTGAAGCAAGGCTTTAGATAAACCAGGAGAAAAAAAATAACCGAGTGAAAGAAACAATAATAAGATACTCTAGTTTTTCTTCAGCTTAGCATCTGCCTCAGCTCCACTGCAGCCCCTCCTTAAGTTGCAGCCTGGCTCTCTAGGCAGCTGTAATGTTAACCCCATAAATGCTGATTTTACAGTTTGAAGGAAAAAGGGGGTTTTTATGTGTGTGTGGTCTGATCATTTCCTTTTCCCACTTTTAAAAAAATTGAGGTATAGTTGATTTACAGTATTAGTTTCAGGGGTACAACATAGTGATTCAAAATTTTTATAGATTATTCTCCATTTAAAGTTACTATAAGATATTGGCTATATTTCCTGTGCTGTACAATAAATCCTTGTAGCTTATTTATTTTATACATAGTAATTTGTGCCTCTTAATCCCCTACCCCTATCTTGCCCCTTCCCCCCTTCCTTCTCCCCACTGGTAATCGAGTTTCTTCTTCATATCTGTGCATCTGCTTCTTTTTTGTTCTATTCACGTTTGTTTTATTCTTTAGATTCCACATATAAGTGATAATATATAGCATTTGTCTTTTTTTGTCTGACTTATTTCACTAAGCATAATACGTTCCAAGTCCAAGAGGGGAATTTTTAAAACACTTTGTATTTATGGCTATCGTATCCAGGCATATGATAAAAGTTAATATAAAATGTTATATGCTTCAGTTCATCAGTGCTAGACAGATCATCCTGACAGGGAAAGCTGCAAAGGAAAAACAAAAAATGTTAGTGGATCATAGTTCCCTTGCTTTTTGCGATTGCAATTTAAACTATTTGACTATTGAAAAGAGAAAAAGACCCCGTAATGAATGATTTTTACCTATTGGAGCCTCTGGGAAAAGGGAGACAACATGAAAATAGATGCAATCTCCAGATAGAAACGTACTTTTGGAGATTTGAAATCCAGCTTTTAGTTTGCTAGTGTACTCTTGTGGAAATGAACTGTCTGGCCTCTAGAGGTCGCTGGTTTTCCAGCCCAGTGTACATATTTTTGAGTGAGTCTGTCTGGACTCTAAAACTGACAAGATAAAAAGGGCTTTTAGAAATAATAGGAATGAATCTATATATAAAACAGAAACAGACTCACAGACATAGAAAACCAACTTATGGTTACCAAAGGGGAAAAGGGGTGGGGGAGGGATAAATTAGGAGTTTGGGATTAACAGGTACATACTACTGTATAGAAAGTAGATAAACAAAGATTTACTGTATAGCACAGGGAACTATATTCAATAAATTGTAATAACCTCTAATGGAAAATAATCTGAGAAATATGTATATATATATAACTGAATCACTTTGCTGTACACCTGAAACTAACACAATATTGTAAATCAACTATACTTCAAGTTTTAAAAAGGGCTTTTAAGACTCACAGGTATAGAGAACAAATTAATGGTTACCAGTGGGGAGAGGGAAGGAGGAGGGGCAGTACAGAGGTAGGGGAATAAGAGATAAAAACTATTAGTTATAAATAAGCTACAAGGATATACTATACAACACAGGGAATATAGCCAATATTTTATAATAACTATAAATGGAGTATAACCTTTAAAAATTGTCAATTGCTATACTGTACAAGTGTAACATATAATATTGTACATCTACTATACTTCAATTTAAAATTTTAAAAAATGACAATGATGTTCATCCTAACCACTTCTACTAAAAAAAAGGTGTGTGTGTGGGGGGGGGGCTTTTAAGAAAGACTTGCTTGTCACTTAGATTGAGAACACAGTTGTCTGGCCCTTCCTCGTCTCGTCTTTGCTGCTACTGAAGAAAAGCCGCTGGCTTCTAAAAAGTCCTGGGTTCACAGATCCTAATTCCCCGGGCCTGACTCTAAGCTGAAACCTGAAACTGTCTTGTGCAGCTGTTTCAGCCTCACTGTGTGCTGTGCTGAACTGAAAGCGCATCTCGAAGAACAGAACTCATATTCTGGAATGGTTGTCTATTTCAGACAGCCTCCGTGGGTGTCTACTAAAATATCATGGATGCTGAGTGAATATGATATTTGATCATCATACAAATGCTGACGGAAAAGGGCTTGTTCTCTGAAACTGAGCTGCCCATGGGCTCCATATCTCTGGTACAGAGAATAATTGTGGGGCTAACTTGTGGTTACTGTTGAAAGCTGCAAGGACAGCACAGGGAGTGTGACCCCTCCCCCCAACTCCTCACAGATGGGACTCGCGCCCCTGCTTGGCGATGTCTCACTGCTGTTGAGTTGCTGTATTCCACCTTCCAAAAGATTTGCAGTTTGTACCAATGAACTGATAGCCTGACTCTACTTCCTTCATCTCTCTCTTGCTACACACACTTGAGAAGGCATTTGATTATTAAATGCAGCTGTTCCCGGCAAGGGATTGCTTTTTATCCAGGTTACTCACTGGGGAAATGTTCAAGGTTAAAGGAGTGGGAGGTTACCCGAACCCATTTTGAAAAACAATGGAAAGTTAAGGATTCTTCCTGAGGGATTCCTGAAAGTGATGTGTCTTTCTGGTTAAATTGTATAAAAATGTTTTCCTGGGAAAATGGGTTTTCTTCTTGCATAGAGCCCTTCCAGACAAAAGGTCTGGAGGAGAGTGATTGGGAAATGTCAGATTATGATTACTGAATGAGACACACTGATGTCACAACCGTGGAGAAATATAGAAAAAGCCTGGGAGTAGAGAGGGCGTTAATGAGTTTTGTTTTTCTGAACTGCTCCTGGAAGCTTTCCCTTCTTCCTGAAGAAAGATGCCCCACGGTGTTTCCTTTCCAAGCTGCTGTGAGCACTTTGAATGCAAACTGTCTGCTGAGTCTCCTCTTTACACCTGACAGAGCTCAGACTATGGGACCGCAGGGGTGGCCCCAGCTCCTGCACTTTACCCACTGGGCACCTCCAGCTGTAGTTCACAAGAGGGATGAACAGGATAGGCCAAATGATGGAAACCAGCTGCCTTCAGGCAGTCCCTCTAACCAAGGACTAAACTGGATTATCTGGATTGGACTGGGCGGGAGGCTCCAAGTTGGGAGTCCACACCGGGGACCCTGTTAGCTCGTTCTGTCTTACTAATGTCTGTCCTGAGACCAAGACCTCAAATGAATTATTCATATTGGACAGGGAGTTCTAGATGGAAGGTCCCTGGGTGGGAGGCCCCATTGGGACCCTGGGGAGCTGCACTGCCTGCCTGATGTATATCCTGTTCGGAGTGACCTAACAATTGTGAGCTCTTTGTTTCCAGCGGTGCGACGTGTGCCCTCTGGGACTGCAGTTCCTGCGTGAGAGCCCTGAATATCCCTACACAACCTCAGCCTGGAAAACTTTCAGGTCAGCTTCAGCTTATTAAGCACAGTGTGCTGTGCCTGAATCATTGCCATGAGCCAGGCCAGAAAAAGTTCATATAAAAATTTAAGGACTTCCCTGGTGGCGCAGTGGTTAAGAATCTGCCTGCCAATGCAGGGGACACGGGTTTGATCCCTGGTCTGGGAAGATCCCACATGCCGCGGAGCAACTAAGCCCCGTGCGCCACAACTACTGAGCCTGCGCTCTAGAGCCACGAGCCACAACTACTAAGCCCGTGCGCCGCAACTACTGAAGCCTGCACGCTCTAGGGACCGCATGCTTCAACTACTGAAGCTCACACGCCTAGACCCCTTGCTCTGCAACAAGAGAAGCCACTTCAATGAGAAGCCCACACACTGCAACGAAGAGTAGCCCCTGCTCGCCACAACTAGAGAAAGCCCATGCACAGCAATGAAGACCCAGCGCAGCCAAAAAAAAAAAAAAAAAAGGAGAGAGAGAGATTTAAGGAAGCCACTTGGCTTTCTAAGATAGATCTTTTTGGTTAATGGGATTTATTTTAACTGGTGAAATCTAAGACCTCTAGAAGGTATAACTGAGGCTATACCACAGGTTGATCTTATCCTGCTGCCTGCGGTCCTACTGATAATTTTGCTGTGAAGTTGTCTTGGTCAAGGGCCAAAGGGTGCACTAGCCAGAAAGGGGTTAACAGAGCAGGCCTGAAACTGCTATCCTTTGAAAGGCCTGCTTGCAAAGTTGGCCCTTGGCTGGAAACTTGCATTTGGGGAGCATTCCCACTGTTCCTGAACTGATAAGGATGGCTCACTTGCCCAGTCTGTTATGCAAACAGCACGGTTTACATCATCTGCTTTCTTTCTAAGAGTCTGGCATTTTGATGCATGCTAGGCAGAGAGTACCTAGCGACAGCCCCCAGTAAAAACCTTGGGCACTGAGTCTCTAATGGCCTCCTGGGCAGAAACATCACACATGTGTTGCTGTGTTTTTGTTGCTAGGGAACAGCGAGCTCTATGCGATCCACAGAGGGAGGGAGACAGCATAAGGAAGCCTGTGCATGGCATCCTTCAGACTCTGTCGGTGTCTTTTTCCCTTGCCCATTTATTCTGTCACATATCCTTTTGCTGTAATAAAACTTAACTGTGAATACAATTATATGCTCAACCCTGTCAGTCCTTCTAGCAAGTCATCAAATGTGAGGTGATCCTGGGAACACAGTGGGATAGAGTACATGAATAACTATGAGATATTCTGATTCTATCATCCTCTTTATCTTTGAGAACCTTTTTTTTTTTTTTTGCGGTACGTGGGCCTCTCACTGTTGTGGCCTCTCCTGTTGCGGAGCACAGGCTCCGGACGTGCAGGCTCAGCGGCCATGGCTCATGGGCCCAGCCGGTGGGATCTTCCCGGACCGGGGCAGGAACCTGTGTCCCCTGCATCGGCAGGCAGACTCTCAACCACTGCGCCACCAGGAAAGCCCGAGAACCTATATTTTTGGTGTGGAAGAAAGGAGAGACAGATACAATAGAAGAGGTTAAGTAAAAACAAACAAAAAACCAAGAAACCAACCTGTATTCCTGAATTTGAATTGCAAATATCAGTATGATCTCACAAGATGGTTTATTTAAAAAAAAATGTGTGTGTGTGTGTGTGTGTACGTGTGTGTGCCCTTTTTAGCATCTGTCTGCTGAAGAGGCCTAGAAACAGTGACCAACTCAGTAGTAATGAGCAACCCTGGCACCCAGATTGTGGCCTTGAAACATTTCTCATGAAAAGAAACCAGCATTTCTTGGAAAAACAGCTGGGACTGGAAATGTACGAGATGACCCTGGAATCTTGTCATCATAACAGATGGAGAGGACGTGTTCAAGGCCTACTAGGGTCATGGTCAAAGGCCCGGGAGCCAGCTTCAGGAGTCTCCCACTGGCCATAGATGAAACAATTTGAGCTTTGAGAAGATAATAATTGCAATTTGACTGAAACCCATCTAATCTGTTTAAATTGGTGAATTCAGAATGATCTTTTTTTTTTTACATCTTTATTGGAGTATAATTGCTTTATAATGGTGTGTTAGTTTCTGCGTTATAACAAAGTGAATCAGTTATACATATACATATGTTCCCATATCTCTTCCCTCTTGCGTCTCCCTCCCTCTCACCCTCCCTATCCCACCACTCTAGGTGGACACAAAGCACCGAGCTGATCTCCCTGTGCTATGCAGCAGCTTCCCACTAGCCATCTATTTTACATTTGGTAGTGTATATATGTCAGTGATGCTCTCTCACTTCATTCCAGCTTCCCCTTCCCCGCCCCCCGTGCCCTCAAGTCCATTCTCTGAGTCTGTGTCTTTATTCCTGCCCTGCCACTAGGTTCATCAGTACCGCTTTTTTTTTTTTTTTTTTTTTTTTTTTTTTTTGCAGTACGCGGGCCTCTCACTGTTGTGGCCTCTCCCATTGCGGAGCACAGGCTCTGGACGCACAGGCTCAGCGGCCATGGCTCATGGGCCCAGCTGCTCCGCGGCATGTGGGATCCTCCCGGACCAGGGCACGAACCTGCGTCCCCTGCATTGGCAGGCGGACTCTCAACCACTGCACCACCAGGGAAGCCCAGTACCGCTTTTTAAAATTGCATATATATGCGTTAACATACGGTATTTGTTTTTCTCCTTCTGACTTATTTCACTCTGTATGACAGATTCTAGGTCCATCCACCTCACTACAAATAACTTAATTTCATTCCCTTTTATGGCTGAGTAATATTCCATTGTATACATGTGTCACATCTTTTTTTAATTTTATTTTTATACATCAGGTTCTTATTTGTTATCTATTTTATACATATTAGTGTATATATGTCAATCCCAATCTCCCAATTCATCACACCACCACCCCTACCCCATCACTTTCCCCCCTTGGTGTCAATACGTTTGTTCTCTACATCTATGTCTCTATTTCTGCCTTGCAAATCGGTTCATCTGTACCATTTTTCTAGATTCCACATATATGTGTTAATATGTGATATTTTTCTCTTTCTGACTTACTTCACTCTGTGTGACAGACTCTAGGTCCACTCACCTCACTACAAATAGCTCAATTTGGTTTCTTTTTATGGCTGAGTAATATTCCATTGTATATATGTGCCACATCGTCTTTATCCATTCATCCGGTGATGGACACTTAGGTTGCTTCCATCTCCTGGCTATTATAAATAGAGCTGCAATGAACATTGTGGTACATGACTCCTTTTGAATTATGGTTTTCTCAGGGTATATGCCCAGTAGTGGGATTGCTGGGTCATATGGTAGTTCTATTTGCAGTTTTTTAAGGAACCTCCATACTGTTCTCCATAGTGGCTGTACCAATTCACATTCCCACCAGCAGTGCAAGAGTGTTCCCTTTTCTCCACACCCTCTCCAGCATTTATTGTTTGTAGATTTTTTGTTGATGGCCATTCTGACTGGTGTGAGGTGAAACCTCATTGTAGTTTTGCTTTGCATTTCTCTTATGATTAGTGATGTTGAGCATCCTTTCATGTGTTTGTTGCCCATCTGTATGTCTTCTTTGGAGAAATGTCTATTTTGATTTTCTGCTCATTTTTGGATTGGGTTGTTTGTTTTTGTGATATAGAGCTGCATGAGCTGCTTGTATATTTTGGAGATTAATTCTTTGTCCCACCTCCAAGAATAAGGGAAATAAAAACAAAAGTAAACAAATGGGACAGAATGATCTTTAATAAAGTAGTAACTTTTCGAGGATGATAGGAAACCAAGTCATTTTCTTGAAAACTGGTAAATAAAAGGAAAAGAATAAAGCATTTGTCCTGCCTTTCCTATATGAACTGTAGCATCAGTAACCAAATGACAGGTGAGTGAAAGCATCTCTATAAAATGTATTGCAACTAATAAATGAAAAAGAATTGTTATAATTTGAATATCACCATTTTGCAACCACCATCGAATGGATCTAGGCTTTGAGCATCTCAGCTGCTAACATCACAAAAAGAATGACAACCAGACATTATGTGCCCCTGATGAGAGGACACACCGCTACCTGAAGTCTTGCTAAAGAGATCAAACTCAAACCAGACTGGCCTCTGCATTCAGCTGTCAGTTTGCAGGAAACAGAATACAGAGAAATATGCTGAACTACATGTGAAATAACAGAAAAAAAATATATTGGTCTCTGTCCCCAGTTCCTGGCACAGAGTTCCAAAAACCCTTGTAATTTCCTATGTGATAAAAGCACTAGGAGCATCTTATGTTCTAATATTTGGTCTTTGACCCTGGTTCCTGACACAGGGCTCCTAAATCCTTTGGAATTTCCTCGGTGACAGCAGTATCTTTTGTTCTAATAAGGTGACTCTAAGTAGGCTCTCGGCTGGGAGCTGGTCACCAGAAAGACCAAGTCATGATTAGAAGCTTGGAATTTTCAGCCCTACCCTGCATTACCCAGAGAGGGGAAAGGGACTGGAAATGGAGTTAATGATTAATCATGCTTATGTTATGAAGCCTCCATAAAAATCCCAAAAGTATGGGGTTCAGAGAGCTTCCAGGCTGGTGAACATGTGTAGGTGCTGGGAGAGGGCAGGGAAGCGCCCCTTGACACATACCTTGCCCTACACATCTCTTCCATCTGGCTGTTCATCTGTATCTTTTATCATATCCTTTTAAAATAAACTGGTAAGCAGTGAGTAAACTGGTTTCCTGTGAGCTGCTCTAGCAAATTAATCGAATCCGAGGAGGGGGTCATGGGAACCTCCAATCCATAGCTGGTTGGTCAGAAGCACAGAAGCTTGGACTTGCGACTGGCATCTGAAGTCTCCTGGGCCTGAGCTCTTAACCTGTGGGATCTGACAGTATCTCCAGGTAGATAGTGTCAGAATTGATTTAAATTGTAGGACATCTGGCTGGTGTTGCAGAGAATTGCTTGGTGTGGGAAAAAACCCCCACATATCTGGGGTCAGAAGTGTGAGTGTGGCAGTAGTGTGAGAGTACAGGAGACATATGTAGGAAGAGTAATGTAGGTTTTCTATACACTGCACCACACGTGTGCAACTACTCAAATCTAGACTGTGGAAAATCCAGACTTGAGTGAAAAACTTGAGAGTAAAAGAGATTTTAAAAACCTAACAATTTGGGACTTCCCTGGTGGTCCAGTGGGTGTGACTCCATGCTCCCAATGCAGGGGGTCCGGGTTTGATCCCTGGTCGGGGAACTAGATCCACATGCATGCCACAACTAAGAAGCCCACATGTCGCAACTAAGACCCGGTGCAGCCAAAATAAATAAATATTTTTAAAAACCTAACAATTTTTTTAACAGGCAAGACTAAACTACGATGTTTAGGATGTGTACTTGTGTGATATAATGATAAACAAATGCAAGAAAGTAATTGTTATAAAGTCAGGGTAATGATTGGTGGGTTGAAATTGGTTGGGGCTTCTGGGATGAGTGACAAAGTTCTTGAATTCAGTAGCAGTTACAAGGGTGTTTGCCTTGTAACCCATTAAGCTATACTTTTGTGTCTATGGCCTTTTGTATCTATATTTTATTTTACTTTAAAAAAATATGCAAGCCCTGGGCTATTATTGGTTTTTCCCTTATAGTAGGGAATATTTATCCTGAATGCCCAGTCATCTTCCATTTTATGCTTATGTTGCAAAAGTCATTGCTTGATACTGTTTTCCTCCTATTCTGAGATTTCTATTCTAAGGTTAGAGAATTTTGTTGAATATTTTCCTCAAGTCCAGAACATTGATGGTAAATTCTCTGTAGTCTTTGTCTAAAAATATCTTTGATTTATCGAGAAGAATTTTCACACTTATCTTTAAGGTAAGGTAAGTGAAAATGAAATAACTTCTTTCTATTCTCACACATAAAAAGAGGAAGAACTGGAATTGAAATTTATTAATTTTACTCAGAATTTCAATGGTATTTCCAGGATTGCACACTGACTAAAACGTAGAATCGATATTCACTGAGTTTTGCATATTTTATCTAGAGTAAAATTAATAAATTTCAATTCTAGACCTAGATCAAGTGCCCCCGCAATATAGTTGCCCAGTAAATCAAAAAAAATTTTTTAATTTAATTGTGGTAAAATACACAGAACATTTACCATCTTAACCATTTGCAAATGTACAGTTCAGTAGTGTTAAGTATTTTCACATCATTGTGCAACCACTCTCCAGAACTTTTTCATCTTGCAAAACTAAAACTCTGTACCCATTAAACACCAATGCCTCAACTCCACCCCCTCCCAACCCCTGGCAACCACCTTTCTACTGTCTGTCTCTATGAATTTGACTACTTTAGGTATCTCATATAAGTGGAATCACACAGTATTTTTCTTTTTGACTGGGTTATTTCACTTAGCATAATGTCCTCAAGTTTCATCCCAGTAAAATTTTGTAAAATCCTGGTAATTTGGAAAGTATCAAACATACACAAAATAAGGCAGAATGGCATAATGAGCACCTATGGACTGTTACACAGCTCTAACAATTATCATCAATTTGCCATTTTTGTTTCATATATTCTGTGAACTCTTGTTTGTTAGAGTTTTTCCCCCAACATTTTATTATGAAAAATTTCAAACATCCAGAAAAGTTCAAAGAAGTGTACAATGAATACCCATGTACTTACTATCTAGATTCTACAATTAACATTTTGTTATATTTACTTTTCAATAGCTTGCTTTATCTGTATAACATTTTGTTATATTAGTTAACATCTCTCCATCCCTCTATCCACCAATCCATCTTTTTCTTTTGAGAGTGGATGGGATTTTAATATTTGTAAACATTACAAATTGTAGATGTAAGCTGTAAAAGACCCCATGTCATTGGGAATGGGAGAAGAGACCCGAGTCAGATGTCTCAGCAGACAGCGGCAGCAGCAAACACACACTGAAGGCACACCCGGGAATGCCAAGTGCTAAGGGGGTTGGCTCATTTCATCCTCGGGGCAGCCCCAATAGGTAGGTGTGTTATGTCATCTTACACATGGGGAAATAGACCCAGAGACATCAGCACAGCGAGGAGCTCACACAGTGGCCAAGTGGCAGGGCCAGGATTCGAACCCAAGCCCTGCTGTGTGCACTGATCCCCTGGGCCCAGCTCTATTCTGCTCACAGGGTCCTGTGAGGGTGAGGCTCACAGTCGCTGCCCTGGGTTGAGTACCAGAACCACATGGAGAGCCTGGTAACAGACCCCACCCTCTGCTCAGGATGGAGGCGCCCCGACCAGTGAGAGGACAACAGGAAGGCGGTAGGAAGAGCGGGTGGAAGGAGCCAAGAAGCCAGATCATGGGGCCTCCAAGCCACAAGTCCTGAACTTCGCATTCCCACACCCAGGTGTGGCCTTCAGACCCACACCTGCCAGCATCAGACATCACCAGATGGCAGGTTTTGATGGTGACATGGGAGAGCGCCTGTGCACCCCCAGGCACAGCCTCACTGAGCCACCCTTCCTGAGCCTGCCCAGTGGCGGGTGGGCTGCTCCTGATAGGGTCCTCAATGGGGTGAGTGGAGGGGAAGGCCTGCCCCACAGACCCCAGCTCCTTGCTCCCTCTTCTCCAGGAGCCTCCCATCCCCGAGGGCTGGGTGAAACCTGCAGCTGTGCTCCCATCACAGCACTGTCCTGTCGCCTTGATCATCTCTCTCACTAGTCCACAAGCTTCGCTGGGGCTCAGGGCACATCTTACTCCTCTTTGCAGTCCTAGTGTTAGGGCTCAACATGTCTCTCCTAACCAGAGCACAACCTGAAATTCCTGCGCTCCAGCCCAGCCAGAATCCAGAGAACAACTAGGTGGCAAAGCTGGGGGGCCAACAGGTGCTCTGACTGTCCTTGCTGACACCACATCTACCTGATTCTGCCAAAGGTCCTGCTCAGTCAGGGGGATGCAGGGTGTGTAAATGAGGTGGGTCGTTCACAACCTGGGACAAGGAAGGCACAGGCTCATTTTCATCCACTCTGAACCTGCCCCCAAAGATCTATCTGGAAGGAGCGTGAAGAAATAGCACCCTTGCAGGACGCCAGCTGGCCTCTTGATGCATCTGCTCTGAAGGGGCCACACTTGCAGGTGGGTCGAGATGCACTTTCTTTAAAAAGGATTCATCACTCCTCCTTTGTTGGGCTTCGTCTGGGATCTGCTGGAAGCCTAGAAAAGCTGCCCAAGTTTGGGAGTGGGGAATGCTCCAGAACTCATCTGCTTTCACCACCTCTATTTTGCCCGAGGAGACCAAGGAGGCCAAAGAAAAGGGACAGGCCCAAAGTCTGAGGCAGTAAAAGGCAGAGCCCGGCACTACTCACCCACCTGCCCCAGCTGCCCACTTTCCAGAGCAACATGTGGACTCTGGATCCTGCCAGTGGTTACACTGGCCTCCACTCCGGTTAGGGAGTACAGATCTAATACTACCTTTTGGTACCCACAGGGAAGACTGTTGGGGAATGAGACGGACTGTGACCATCACCACCACCCCAGAAGCCTGCCCTTGGCACATGGCATCAGGGCCAGGGACAAGCAAACCACAGATGCACTTAGTTTCTCAAATTTGATGAAGGCTGAGTGGGGTATACATTTGGGGAGATGCCCCAAACTTGGCTTTGAAAGCTCTAGCTCTCAGCTGCTTGCTCCTTCTGAGGTCCAAGCCCCAGGCCCATCCATCTTCTCTATTGAGGCACTGCAACGTGAGTTGCAGACACCAATACACCTTGCCCTTGCTAAAGTATTTTTAAGGAAAATCCCAGACATTATTATTTCACCCATAAATACTTTAGTATATATCTTTAATAGGTAAATATTATTTGCTTTAGCATAACCACAAACCCATTATGACACCTAACAAAGTTAGTAATTCCTTGACACCATCTGCTATCCAGTACATGGTTAAATTTTGTGGAGTGAATGCTGAATGACTGACCACATGGACACTGTCCTTCCAGGTTTCTCAGAGTCTCTGTGGAGCCCCTGGGCCAGACCCTGTAGTGAAGGCTGCAGGATCTTCCTTCTGGCCCCAGAAGCTCTGGTTGAGTCCACAAGCCTGCCTGGCCTCAGGCTCCCAGGAAGAACGGAGCTGTCAGCAAGAGAGGCTGGGGACTGCAGCCCATCAGGAAGATGCCAGACAACTGGAGGTCTCCCCAGTGGTCCCCAGCACTGGCTGCAGAGGGATATGACAGCGTGTGTGAGGTGAGGAGGGAGAGGGCTCTAGGGGCAGGAATTCAGTGAGGAGATGGCCCTAACCTGTCACCAGGGCCTCAGGGCAGGGGCAGATGGTTTCACAGAAGCAGCAGATTCCAGAATCACTGCCCCTGAGACAGATCACCATCCTCCTGCTGCGTGAGCACCATGTGGCTGGTGTCACATGACATGGACAGAAATGAACAAGTTCCTGTGATTTATCACTTCTTCATCGATTTATTATTGCCTTTGTTTGTTTGTTTGAATTTTAGAATTTTTCTAAGATTCTGTATAGCAGAATGGCCAAAATAACAATAAAATTTAGGATCGGGAAAATATGGAGAGGGTAGAATATCAACACCAGGACAAGTTCAAACGGTAAATTTGTCTTTGATCTAACTAGAAGACTTAGCAAAAAATGAAATTAAATCAGCTACAGATTTACAGAAATTAGTGATACGTTATATCAAAGTTACACTTGCGCTTAGTAAAAATTTCTACAAGGCCGGTTACCAGGAAAAAAAAGAGAAGCATTTCCTTGACTCCTCCGCCCTTCTCCAGCTCCTCAAAGGGGAGACTACTTTGAATTCATTTATTGATTCTTTGGCATTACCTCCCCATCTCTAAATTACACACCTATATTGCTAGTTCTTTCTCTTGCAGGCATTATCTTTTGTCTTTCCACCATGGAAGATAAGGATCTAGCCATCTTTCATGCAACTCACTTCCCAAGTTCCACACTCCTAAATTGGTTGTGTCATTTGTTTAGATCTATGGTCAGTATTTATTATCTCGACTATTAAACTATTCACAGCCGAGCCATGTTGTAGTTTGATTATTTTTATTTCCTGCTCATCTTTTGGTTTTTCCTACAGCTAATAATTGTCTGACTTAGTTTTCTGTATGCTTACCAGTGATTGAACTCAGAATCCTTTCCAGCTGTGTAAATTTTATCAGCATATTCCACATATTACGTGATAATAATAACAGCAAAAACTTAAGTAACCAGCACTGCTCTGGGTACTCCACACATACCCCACAATCACCTGATGAGAAAGGTAACCTGAGTTTCTCCATTTTGATACTTGGGGAGACTGAAGCACAGAAAATTTAAGTAAAGTCACCTATATAGGTAAAACCTACAGTCTCCCTCATGTGTGTCCCCTTTTCTCTCACGCAGAACACTTCACCCTTCAGATTCATTTGACACTTAGTTCTACCACGTACCGACTGTGTCAGAAAAACCACCCAGTCGTCCCTCTTCTGTGAAGGGAAAAACCCCGTCCTCTTCCTCCCACGTGTATCCTTTATTCTCACACAGAACACTTCACTTCTGACACCTCTGGTCACCAAATGTGTGGAGCTTCCCCCCCGCCCCCGCAAAACAATCCTCTGTAACACCAGCTGGGTGTTCTACAATTTAACCCAATTCTAATACTATCTACCTGAAGGTAGTGTCGGATCCCACAGGTTAAGGGCTCAGTCCCACAAGACTGCCCCCACCCCCTGCCCCACTTTAGATGCCAGTCAAAATCCCCATGTTGTCACATGTGCTTCTGGCCCATCCGCTATAAATCACAGATTCCCATAACCACCTCCTTGAATTCGATTAATTTGCTAGAGTGACTCACAGAACTCAGAGAAACAGTTTACTTACTGTTTACTAATTGATTATAAAAGGATACAAATGAACATCTTTTGTATGTGCATTTGGAAGAGATGTGTAGGACAAGGTATGTGGGAAGGTCACAGAGCTTCCATGCCCTCTCAGGGCCCATCACTCTCCCCAAATCTCCATGCGTTCACCAACCAAGAAGTTCTCTGAACCCCTTGGGATTTTATGGCGGCTTTATCACATAGACATGATCGATCATTAACTCCATTTCCAGCCCTTCTCTTTTCTCATGAGAATGGGGGGTTAGGGCTGAAAATTCCAAGCTTTTAATCATGGTTTGGTCTTTCTGGTGACCAGTCCCTATCCAGGAGCCCACCTAGAGTCACCTCATTAGAACAAAAGACCTTCCTATCACCCAGGAAATTACAAGGGTTTCAGGAGCCCTGTGCCAGGACCTGGGGGCAGAGACCAACACATATTTTCTATTATCTCACATCACCCCAAAGCACAGGCAAGTAAGTGGTGGCAGTGAGATTTAAATCCAGATAGTCTGGCTAGAGTCCATTCTTTCAAATAATAAAAGTAGGTTATTCATTCCATCTGTTTGAAGAAATCTCTCCTACAGCTTTCTGACCTGCTCCAATCAGGAATGACTCTCCTACACTTGACCACCTACTCCAATCCTAGAATCCATGCCAGAGGTCACTGCCATGGATCAGTTTACTGGATATCCCTCCAGACTATTTTCTATGCATTTACATATACATTGTACATAGAAAAATATATAGTTCAGTTGTGCTATTCCTTTTATAGGAATATTCTTATTTTTCTGCAAATTGCTTTTCCATTAAAAATGTAGCTTGAAATAAATATGGGTTAAAGAGACTTCCAATTGATATGATGTGGAAATCTCTCTAAGACATATTTATCTCAAGCTATCAGTGAACTTCCATTTTTCACTGGAACACTCAGCAAATTCCCTGGTACATAATTCTATGAGTACACATGTGGATATTTTATTAGGAGAATGAATCTCTGGGAATAGAATTCCTAGGACAAAGAGGCAGTATTAATTTTAATAAAACTTCCAAACTATCCTCCAAAAAACCAGAACCAGTTTATGTTTATGAGTGGATGACCCTGCCAATTACACACTCTGTCTTCATTGTTGGATACTATCAACCTTTAGATTAAGCAAAACCAAAAGTTATATTTGTTTAAATTTGCATGTCTCTAAATACTATTGCATCTCTCTAAGGTTCAGCATAAATTTCCTAAGCTTATTGGACATTTGTGTGTCTTTTTCTATAAATTGCCTATTCATATAACTTACCCATTTTTCTATTGGGTTTTCAAAAATTTTTTCCTATTGATTGACTGGAATTCTTTATTCTGGATATTAATCTTCAATATTCTTTAGTTGCTTATCTTTCAGTGTTATTTATGATCTTTTATTGTGCAAGAATTTTAAACTTAAGTGTGGTAATATTTGTCAATATTCCCTTTATGGTATATGTATTTTATATCTAAGATTTGAGATTATTTAATAATGTTCTATATTATCTTCTAACATTTTTATAGTCAGCACTTTAGTCTTTCTGGAAACTATTTTTATTTCCACATGGAAGAATATTAATTTAAAATTTGCATAAATGGTTTGTTTTAGTGTATAGTTCAGTGGGTTTTAACATATATATCGATTCATGTAACCACCACTGAAATCGGTATACAGAACAGTTTCAAGACCCAAAAAACTCCCTCATGCTGTTCCTTTATAATCAAACCTCCCCCTCATCCCAACTGCTGACAACCACTGATCTGTTCTCTGTCCCTATAGTTATGTTTTTACCAAAATGCCATATAAATGGAATCACCAGGAAAATTTGCTCAGGTTATAGTATGTAATCTTTGAGTCTGGCTTCTTTCACTCAGTGTAATACTTGGAGAATCATTCATGTTGATACATGTATCAATGGTCCATTCTTTTTTATTCCTGAGTAGCAATACTCAGCATAGTTTGTATATTCCCTTGTATGAATGTATCACAGTTTGTTTATACATTCACTCATTGAAGGACATTTGGGCTGTTTCCGGTTTGGGGCAATTATGAATAGAGCTGCTATAAACATTCGTGGACAGACAGGTTTTGCTGTGCACATAAGTTTTCCTTCCTCTATGGCAGAGGCCAGCAAACTACAGCCCATGACCCAAAACCCACCAACTGCCTGTTTTTGTAAATAAAGTTTTGTTCAAACCAGCCACACTCGTTTGTTCATGCATTGGTTGCTTTCCTAATATAATGGCAGAGTTGGGTAGTTGTGACAGAGACTGTGTGGTATACAAAGTCTAGAATATTTACTGCCTGGCTCTTTCCAGGAAAAGTTTACTGACCCCTGGAGTTCATAAATTATTTTGGGGGGTCGCTTTACCCAGTTCTTTCCTCTAGGGAACGAGGGAGGCCCCACCCTCCTGGGACCACAGCTCCACCTACTGGAGAGGAAGTTTCCCCTCCCTCGGTTTTGGCTCTTCAGAGGTCTTTGGCCACTGCTGATGCCACTGTGAAATTGCTTAGGGGCCTGGACACAGGAGACCAGAGAAAATAAAATGAAAATAAAAATAGTGGGGGATTTCCACACTCTCTGAGCATTAGGCTCAAGCCAAAACTAAGAGACTTCTCCTGCATCTCTCTCTGCTGTGCAGTGCCCACTTCCAGTTTCAACCTGCATTTATTCAGGCTGGAGAACACTGGAAGAAGAAAAATGGTAAACTCACCACCGTTTCAGCAGTACCTCAGATTCTGGTCTTCTCCCCAGTCCTCCTGCCTCTCTTTTCAGAGCCCTCAGATAGCTGGTCCATGCATTTTGTCCACTTTTTATAGCTGAGCTAAATCTGTAAAGTCTGTCTTCCCCGCAGTTGTGCAGCCATGGATGTCTCTGCTCAGATTTTTTTTTTTAATAATTAAGACTGGTTTTCTAGGGGTCACCCCCCATGTCTGTACTGCTCAGTATTCAGCAAAAGATTGATCAGAGGTTGTGCAAAAACATGTCAAGCCATGTTTGACTTGCTTTGCTGCCAGAGCGTACATTCAAACATCAGGCCTTTTACTAGTCTGTCCTGGCTTTTATTTCTCTCTGGGCTTGCTCGTGTCTCCTCTTGCATACATAGGCTCAGTAACCTAGAGATAAGTGGATAGGGTTTGGGTCTTTTCTGATCTCTTCTGCACACGTGCAAAGGCTCCAGTCTGCCTAAGATAGTTTGTCAAGCTCCCTGTAGATATCTCATCAACCAGATCTTGTTAAATTCCCAACAGACCAGTCCATTACTTGCCCCAGACAGGCTGTCAGGTCCTACTAATGGCTCTGCTGGCCCCCTAGGTTTGCTTGCTGCTGAGATAGCCACTTAAACTGACCATGCTCCAAATCCTGTTAGCCATCTCCAGCAGCTGCAATGAAGCTTGCTGTTTTCCTGGGCTGCCCTGCCCTGGTTGAACTACTGCACCAACAGTGCCAGAGGAAGGAGCCACAATGGAAAAAACCACCCAAACTGCACTGTGTTGAGCAGTTTTAATGCATAAAACAATTTACAGAATGCGTTTGGTAGAATTCTAGAGTACTGAAATGGTTGTTTCGACCATTTTCCCCTCAGCTTTTAGAGTTGCTTTTGGGGGAGATTTGTCAACCTCCTTACTCCATCCTGCCAGAAGCAAATGTCTGCCTTAAGTTTTATATAAGCAAAAATAATAGAAGAAAGCAGGCTACCTGCCACCAGCCCAAAACCTCCCTGGGGCAGGGATGCTTGTCTCTTCACAGACATCCTCAAAACATCTGCTAAAAGACTCCACTCTTTCCCATCAACCACACATTCATTCTGAATCAACTATGCCCCACCGTTAGCTTCCTCTGTAGTTCAGAACTGAATTCCCATGACCTTTAACCTCTAGAAATCCAGTCACTTCCCCAAATTGGGATGTGCAGGGCAACAGTGAACTGTATAACCGGACCCAGTGTGCTTACAAAACAAACAAACAAACAATCTTCTTCCATTTTTTCTTTTTTTAGAAATTTATTTATTTTAGGCTGCTTTGGGTCTTCATTGCTGCACGCAAGCTTTCTCCAATTGTGGCGAGTGTGGTCTACTCTTCCTTGCGGTGCGCGGGCTTCTCATTGCGGTGGCTTCTCTTGTTGTGGAGTACGGGCTCTAGGCGTGCGGGCTTCAGTAGTTCTGGCACGTGGGCTCAGTAGTAGTGGCTTGCAGGCTCTAGAACACAGGCTCAGTAGTTGTGGCGCACAGGCCCAGTTGCTCCACGGCATGTGGGATCTTCCCGGACCAGGGATCGAACCCGCGTCCCCTGCATTGGCAGGCAGATTCTTAACCACCGCGCCACCAGGGAAGTCCCCCATTTTTTTTATTTTCAAGCTTTCCATTTCATATTAAGTGTCTCCGCTCTAAATTGGACATAGCTATATGTTGTTCGTCTATCCAATCTGAGATTCTCTATCATTATTAGGTGAGTTTAATCGTTTATATGCAGTGCCATTCTTTGGCCTTATTTCTAGACCAGTGACTCTCAACAGGGGCAATTTTGCTTCCCCCAACACCACCAAGGGCCATTCGGCAAATGTCTGGCAATACTTTTTGTTTTTTACAATGAGAGAGTGATGGCGCTATTGGCATCTAATGGGTGAGGAGGCCAGGGATTCTGCTAAACACCTACAATGCACAGTATGGTCCCCCACAGTAGAGAAGTTGTTCTAGATGTTTGGGGCTGTCGGGGAGGGGGAAATTCTCCCCCTATTCCTCTTGAGTTTTTGTGACTGGACTAATAATAAAATGGACATAAGACAGATTAACAGGAGAAAAAGAAACAACTTTTAATTCACGTACTCAGAGGTCTTATAGAAATAGGACATAAGAAGTGGCTGAAATAGCTTTTACACTTTTTAGACAAATAAACAAATTTCTCTGAGGAATTTCTGGGATGAATTGATAAGACAAAGAAAGTTAGGTTTGGGGTGCTTAATTAGTAAGGAATCTAAATAGAGTCTGGTCTTGGGGTAGTAAACTAAAGAAGTAACGAGGTTTGTTTGTATAGATTTCTTGGCCCAAATTCCCTGTCTCTGGTGATAAGGGGGTTCTTCTACCTCCAGATGCAGGGAGTGTACCTTTCACATGGGAGATTTATTTCCTGCTTTCAGGGAAACTAAAAGGAGAGTCAGAGTATCCCTCTTGCATCAGCCATTTCTCAAGTAACTTTAATTCAGAGTAATCAGTATGCCATTGAGGCATATCTTGGGGCAGCTTGCCCTGGGCCCTAACAGGGGTTACACACTCTATTTCTCAATAACTAAATCCTAGGGATGTAATCATTGACATTGTTGAGCTGTGAATCACTGACTCACTATACACCCAATAAAAATAACCACCAAAAATGTTCCATCTGCTGATTTCCAAAGGCTCCGAATCACTGCATCACATGCTTAGCAATACCAGAAACTGTTGTTGATTAACAAATACTGATCCAGAACTGCCTCTATCTATGTCCCCCAGGAAACCCACTTGCTTGACCCTCAAACCCCTTAATTACCAACAATGAATCACTAAGAGGTGTGAATTTCATAAGACTAAGGCCCCACACAGATCATAGAGGGCATAAGTCACATTGCAGTCACTAGGCATATAGGCCCTAACCATTGATCCCCAGGGAATCCACATCCCAGACGCTACCCCCCAATCACTACTTTGCAGACAACCACAATCACTGACTTCCGTAGGCCTCCCAATCATTCACCTACACATTTCTCTCAATCAACAACTCTTACAGGCCCTCAGTTGCTTTAAGAGAACTCCATTTTCCTACCCCTTACAGACCCCCAACCCCTGACATCAACAGATCCCAAATCATCGACCCAGTAGGCACCTAAAACCTGATATCCAAGGACTCCTACCTCTGACCCAACAGACAGCAAATAGCTGCATAGATTCTTGCACAGTGAAGTCTAAAGTCTACTAATCACTGACACACACCCCCTACATATTCCCATCACTGATTCCTCCACAGAATATTAATCACCAAAGAAGATATACAGATGGCAGATACACATATGAAAAGATGCTCAACATCATAGGGAATTACAAATTAAAGCAATAGTGGGATACCATTACATACCTATCAGAAAGGCTAACATCCAAAATACTGACAATACCAAATGCTGGTGAAGATGTGGAGCAACAGGAACTCTCATTTGCTGGTGGGAATGCAAAATGGTACAGCCACATTGGAAGAATTTGGCATTTTCTTGCAAACCTAAATATAGTGCTATCATATGGCCCAGGAATTGTGCTCCTGGGTATTAATATTAACCCAAATGAGCTGAAAACTTATGTCCACACTGAAACTTAGGGATGTTTACAATAACTTTATTCATAATTGCTGAAAACTGGAAGCAACCAAGATGTCCTTCAAAAGGTGAATGGATAAATAAACTATGGTACATCCACACAATAGAATATTATTCAGCAATAAAAGGAAACGAGCTATCAAGCCATGAAAAGACACGGAGGAACCTTAAATGCATATTGCTTAGTGGAAGAAGCCAGTCTGAAAAGGCTACATACTGTATGATTACAACATTCTGGAAAAGGCAAAACAATAAAGACATGTACACCCGTGTTCAGAGCAGCACTATTCACAACAGCTAAACAGTAGAAGCAATCCACATGTCCACTGATGGATGAATGGATCAACAAAATGTGCAAAGACAAATACTGCCTGATTCCGTTTTTATGAGGTATCTTAACTAGTCAAATTCCTAGAAACAGAAAGTAGAAATGTGGTTAACCAGAGGCTGGGGGAGGGGGAAATAGGAAGTTGCTGTTTAATGGGTACAGAGTTTCAAATTTGCAAGATGAAAAAGTTCTTGAGATCTGTTGTACAACAATGTGAATGTACTTGACGCTACCGAGCTGTACACTTAAAATGGTTAAGATGGTAAATTTTATGGTTTTTTATCACAATAAAAAAATGTTAAAAATTATAGAGATAGTAAAAAAGATCGGTGGTTGCCAGAGTTTCATGTGGTGGCAGAAGGATGATAGGTGGAGCACAAGGGATTTTTAAGGCTGTGAAACTATTCTGTATGTTACTGTAATGCTGGATACGTTATTATACATTTGTCCAAATCCATAGAACTTCACAAAACAAAGGGTAAACCCTAAAGTAAACCACGGAATTTTAGTTAATGAGGTATCAGCCTTAGCTCATGAATTGTAACAAATGTAACACGCTAATGCAAAATGTTAATAACAGGGGTGATGAAATTAAATTGATATTTTAAAGGCAGGACAAGAAAACTTAAACATCAAATTCCCTCTGTGTGTTGTTTGGGCCTCCTCCCTCCCTCCCTAATGTGCAGTGTACATCTGCGTTACACATTAACCAGAGCACCTAAAAAGATGGGAGTGCCTGCTTGACGGTAAAGATCCATTTTTTCCCCTTTCTTCTGAAGCTAGCAATGTAACTTCTTAAAAGGAGAGCATTTGGGCTTCCCTGGTGGCGCAGTGGTTGCGAGTCCGCCTGCCGATGCAGGGGACACGGGTTCGTGCCCCGGTCTGGGAGGATCCCACATGCCGCGGAGCAGCTGGGCCCGTGAGCCATGGCCGCTGAGTCTGCGCGTCCGGAGCCTGTGCTCTGCAGCGGGAGAGGCCACAACAGTGAGAGGCCCGCGTACCGCAAAAAAAAAAAAAAAAGAATTACTCAATATCAGGACTTCCCTGGTGGTGCAGTGGTTAAGAATCCACCTGCCAGTGCAGGGTTCTATCCCTGATCCAGGAAGATCCCACATGCTGAGGAGCAACTAAGCCTGTGCACCACAACTACTGAGCCCGCGTGCTGCAACTACTGAAGCCCGCGTGCCTACAGCCCGTGCTCCACAACAAGAGAAGCTACCTCAATGGCACTGCAGTGAAGAGTAGCCCCCACTCGCTGCAACTAGAGAAAGCCTACATGCAGCAATGAAGACCCAATGCAGTCAAAAAAAAAAAAAAAAAGAATTACTCAATATCACTAAAAACTATAGGCATAAAATTTAATGGAAATATTATTCACAATAGACCCCTAAGTATGGAAAACGCTGTATATACAGTTTTGTTTAAGTAAATTATGTTATAGCAACATACTCTAATACTGTTTAGCTAAAAAGAACAATATATTTATTTTTTCAAATTTTTATTGGGTGACTACCATAAGTGTTGACTGTACAGGAATAAAACAACAAACAAAACAAAACAAAGACCCTGCCCTCTGGACCTTACATCCTAGTAGCTAGATGAGGTTAATGTTGCTGTAAAAGCAGCAAAATATTTAAATAACAATATCAAGGAGACTGAAGCTGAGAAAAAAAGGAATGGGCTGAAAATATAAATCTTGTGATGGCTGGTATAGAGATGCCAATTAAAACATGGAAGCCGATGACGTCATCTCATTTTCATGCTGAAATTCTCAAAGCTAGTCTGAACACAAGAGGCCATAATCTTTTTTTTTTGGCCACGCCACATGACATGTGAGATCTTAGTTCCCCAACCAGGCATTAAACCAGCACTCCCTGCCGTGGAAGCGAGGGGTCTTAACCACTGGACCACCAGGGAATTCCCAAGAGACCATAATCTTGTGGTTCTCCTATGAGATGTCCTGATACACTGTCTTAAGATGTCGGAGTAGAAGGATGTGAGCTCACCCCTTCTTACGAAAACACCAAAATCACAGCTAACTGCTGAACAACCATCGACAAAAAAACGCTGGAACCTACCAAAAAAGATACCTGACATCCGTAGACAGCGAGTCACAACGAGACAGTAGGAGGGTACAATCAAATCCCATGCCCACTGGGTGGGCTACCCAAAAACTGGAAAATAATTATACCACAGAAGTTCTCCCACAGGAGTGAAAGTCCTGAGCCCCACATCAGGCTTCCCAGCCTGGGGGTCCAGCAACCGGAAGAGGAGCCCCCAGAGAATCTGGCTTTGAAGGCCAGTGGGGTTTGATTGCAGGAGCTCCACAGGACTGGGGGAAACAGAAACTCCTATGAGATGTCCCAGCAAAAGGCCCTCTACTCATGCCAGCTGCTCTCACATGCAGGACTTGGGTACTTCCTCCAAGGCTAAGGCCATGAGGATGGTATTCTCCAGAGCATCTTGGGTCAGTACACGTCATTGACACAGGGCACACTTTCAGGACACATATGTTAAATAGTGCAGTAGAAAATGTAGAACCTGAAAAAAGAGTTGCATCATGACAACACAATATACTAAAATAGATATGCACATGCAAAGGGAATGTGAATAAGAAAAATACTTTTAGGATATTTCTGTCCTGCCAGTCAGGGTCCTGGCAGAACACAGATGGCACCCCCAAACTGGGTATTTCAAGAGGACTAAGAAAATGGCAAAAGTGTGGGCAGTGGTAGAAAAGCCACAGAAGGTGTATAGTACCATGGATCTGAAAACCAGGATCCCTCAAGGACTAGCCAATAGCTTACAGTGGGGAGGGGAGAGAGACAGATTGAACCAAGGGCTGCCTGCCAGGAACTCGGAATGTGAACACATGAAACACAGGTCACTTCACAGGGACCTGATGTCCCCAGACAGCAAGTGCATGTGGGGATCTCAGGTGCCACTTGCTCCCCAGCCAGACCCAGACTAGCCCAGTCCCTCCCAATGGCCTCTGCAGTGCATCTTCCAGCCTTGCCCCCTCTTCCCATGGGCTGCCCACCTCAGGCTCATCACATAGCTCTGAGCATCCCCTGCCACTTAATCGAACTCCAAACCTGGTCGAGTCAGAGAAGGGCCGACCACGACACACAGGAAGGCAGTTTCCAGAATCCTCTGGTCTAGATATTTAAATATCTACACACACACACACACAAAATCTCTTCACTTCCATCCCTATATGTACCCTCTCTCTTGGTCTATTTCTCTGTTGTCAGTCTACAAAGTCTGGTGATTTTTATCAGGGTAATGAGAATACAGATGCCTTTTTTGTTTTTGGCTTTTTGTTTCTTGGGGTTTTTTTGCAGTACGCAGGCCTCTCACTGCTGTGGCCTCTCCTGTTGCGGAGCACAGGCTCCGGAGGTGCAGGCCCAGCGGCCATGGCTCACGGGCCCAGCCACTCCGTGGCATGTGGGATCTTCCCGGACCGGGGCACGAACCAGTGTCCCCTGCATTGGCAGGCGGACTCTCAACCACTGCGCCACCAGGGAAGCCCCAGATGCCTTTTAAAAAAGTTTTATGCTGTTCTGTTTACTCTATTTATAATCAATCGACTTCAATTGATGAATGAGAAGAAAAAGTTATACAGCCATTCACATTTTTAAAAAAATGTTTCAAAAGTCCTGCCAATAAAGATTACTTAAAATTGTTCTATTTAATTTCTGGAGTCGTTTGGTCACCAGAAGTTCTGCAATTACGTATTTATCTTCAGTTTTTATATTAAAACCTTGTAAGAAGCCTCTATTGAATGGATCCCAAATGATATGTAACTAATTCCTTAGTTATGTAGCTCATGAGGAGAATTGAGATGAGGGTGTAGCATGGGAGTTAAAACCCTGGATTCTGGGTCAGGGTAACAGAGGTTTTTAAAACCAATTTCATTGTCTAACAGCCTCTATAACCTTGGAAAAGCTACCTAATCCTAGTTTCCTCACCTCTCATATAGAAGTAATAATATCTACCTGACGTGGTTATCATAAGGACTGAGTAGGATAGTAATAGTAGCAGGTGAACATGCATTGAAGGGCTGCCTGAGTGAGGCAATGGGGTGAGGGCTTGATAAGGATTACCTCATTTAATCCTCACAACGACCATGCAGTGGGCATTATTATTGTCCCCATATTACAAGTGAGAAAACGGAATTAGAGTGGTCTATGTCCTTATTCAAAGTTACACAAGTAAATGATTCGAAATTAATCCACAGTGACAGATGAATAAAGAAGATGTGGCACATATATACAATGGCATATTACTCGGCCATAAAAAAGAATGAAATAATGCCATTTGTACCAACATGGATGGACTTAGAGATTATCATACTAAGTGAACTAAGTCAGACAGAGAAAGACAAATATCACATGATATAGCTTATATGTGGAATTTGAAAAAAAAAAGAGATACAAATGAACTTATTTACAAAACAGAAACAGACCCACAGACATAGAAAACAAACTAATGGTTACCAAAGGGGAAAGGGGGGGAGGGATAAATTAGGAGTTTGGGATTAACACATAAACACTACTATATATAAAATAGAAAATCAACAAGGATCTACTGTATAGCACAGGGAACTATACTCAATATTTTCTAATAACCTAAAAGAATCTGAAAAGAATCTGAAAAAGAATACACATATATATATATATATATATATAACTGAATCACTTTGCTGTACACTCAAAACTAACACGACATTGTAAATCAACTATACTTCAATTAAAAAAAATTAATCCACAGGCAGTCTGTCTCCAGAGCCACATGTTCTTAACAATGTGTTTCCAGAAGGCCCATAAAACACACATAAGCTGGCATGAGGTGAATGCTTAATAAGTGGTCATTGTTATTAAGATGATTAATACGACAATTAGATATAGTCGACATAGTTCATATACAGCGGCTATTCTTTTTGTTTCAAAACACTGTATGAAAGAAAAATTGTGACTATTTTGACTCTATGACTAGACATGCTTATTCTCCAAGATGACACAATTGAAAATGATATGCCAGTGCTTCATCTTCCCATTACGTTAATTCAAGATTCCTCATCCTGCCTACGAAAGAATGGGGAATTCATAGACTTTCACGGTCTTATACAGTAGCCACTAGTCACAGGAATTGAGAAGTGTAAAATACATGCGGGATTTCAATGATTTTAGTATGAAAAAAGAATGTACAATATCTCATTAATAACTTCAAATTGTTTACGTGTTGAAATGATATAATTTAGGATATATTGGGTTAGATGAAATGTATTCTTAAAATTAATTTCACTCGTTTCTTTTTACTTGTTATAAAGTGGCTACAAGAAAATTTATTTATGTGGCTTGCAAAATCTTTCTACTGAAGAGTGCTGGTCCTGGCAGAGCCTGGCAATGAGGCCTGAAGCAGGTTAGACATAATCATGGTTTATAAAATTCTAAATCCAGTTATAAAACCAAATGTCAAAATATGATTATTATATAAATGTATTATATAGTATATTGATAACTGTATGAACCATAAACCCTACATTATATTAAAAATGATAAGAAACTGGGATGGTAAAGGACATAACAATGATCAGATGTATGTTAGATTCCTTCTCTTAAACAGATAGGCCTCAAAAATGCCATTTCAATTTTAACTTTAACAATTAGAGAAATGCCATGTGTTCTAGATTCTGAGATACATGTTTCACATCCTAATAATATTCTGGATCAGAATTTGGCATGCAGTGGATAGGGTGGGGACAGAGGTCCTGGTGGGGCTGGGACATTGGAACTGAGTGTCAGGTCAGCCTGGGACAGAGGGCAAAAATATCAGCCAAAGAAAGCTGGGGGGAGGAGAAAAAATGACCGATGTTGATTCTTGACCACTCGGTCTCCTCCTCCCAGCCACCTGTCTAGCAGTTGAAGTCAGGGGTCGAATTTGTAACAGGAAGTGTTTGCGCCGGAGACCCAGCCCCTCCCTTCCAGCTCCTCTGGCACTGCCAGGTCCTGACTCATCCCTCCATTTATTCCAGTCACCGTGACAAGTTGGAAGAGAAGGACGTGTCAGGTGCAGAGAACACAGAAGAGGATCTGACTAGGGAGAAGGGGAGTGAGGACAATCAAATAGGAATGGCTTCTGTTTCTCACCGCCACTCCCCCAGTTTATTTTGCGGCTGCTTCCGCCCCATCCTCCAGGAAGCACAGGACCAGGAGGCAAGTGTGCTTTGGGGAAAAAGGCGACTCTTCCAGAAGCTCAGTCAGGAGGTCTGGCTCAGCCCCACTGCAGCCAGAGCTGTAGGTCCCGGGCACAGCACGAGACCCCTCTTTGCCTGACCCAGTGGTTTAGAAGGGTGAAGACTGAGCACCCCTTCATATCTGGACAGGCGATGCTAAGTTTGTCTTCCTGCACCGGCGTGGGGAGCACTGGGTCAGGACTGAATTCGAATTCCTCACCTGCCATCCTAGGCCTGATATACTCAAATGGAATTTACTTTTAGGGGCTATAGCCTGGGCAGTGCCAGAAAATGAGTATAATGTGTATTGTACACTTTGAAAATTCAATGTGTATTTTAAAACCTTGCTTGTCAGTTTGCTGATATTTTAACATACCGGTGGCCATTTAATGTATACTGTATTGTATTCCACAAAGATGTATAGTTGGCTGTCCATATCTGTGGGTTCTCCCAAAGATTGAAAATACTCAAGGGACTTCCCTGGCGGTCCAGTGGTTAGGACTCTGTGCTTCCACTACAGAAGGCACGGGTTTGATGCCTGGTCAGGGAACGAACACCCTGCATGCTGTGGGGTGTGGCTATATATATATATATATATATATATATATATATTTTTGGCAAAATATTCCAGAAAGTTCCAAAAAGCACAACTTGAATTTGCCACTCTAGCAACTATTTACATAGCATTTACATCGTATTAGGTATTATAAGTAATACCTAGACATGATTTAAAGTATGCGGGAGAATATGTGTAGGTTACATGCAAACACTAAGCAATTTTATACAAGGGACTTGAGCATCTGAGGATTTTGGTATCCATGGAGGTCCTGGAACCAATCCCCTGAAGTTATCCAAGGATGACTGTATTAAACCCCCATGCGTACTCGGCACATTATTGGTGTGTCTTTTTACTTCAATCCCATCTATTACAGAAAGGCTTCTGTTAACACATCCAGGTGCTCTGCACTGCCCATCAGGGCTCAGGGCCCAGGGCCCAGGGGCATGGATTGCTGAGCACCATCAGCAAGGCGAGGAGGAATTGGGCAGTGGAAAACTGCCCCCTTCGATAGATATACGGATGGGGAAGCAGTTAGTGGGAAACCCTAAGTCAGGGCCAAAATGTGAGTGCTTCCAAAGTCAAGCATGGATAAATTTCTTCAATTCATTAGATTAATTGAGAAATTCTTAAATATTTTGAGCAGAGAAATGTTAACAGGAGACTATTTCAAGAAGCCTGCAAAGTAAGATTTGGAGTTTGGGGTGTGTAGGAGGTGGGGATCTTAAGGTAGGGCTACCTGGGCACAGGGGAAGGGGAGCAGAAAACAGCGGTTGCAGAGACGGGTAGGGGTAGATCCAAGGACCTGGGGGACAGCTGACAAGGCGTCACTGAGGAGCCCTCTGCCCAACTCAAGCCCTGCCCAGGCTCCCCCTCCTGCCCAGCCACAGAGCTGGAAAAGCATTACCGTACCTGTAGAAAACCATTATTCATATTTGGGGGGGAATTTTGGTTGTCATCCCCTTTCTGTGTATAGTTAACATTTTAACATGGTGATTCCTATGCATCTTGCATTTTTCACTTTACTATTATATGAAAATCATTTTTCCATGATGTTACATGGTCCTGATAAACAACAGTTTTAAAGGTTTCACAATATTTTTAAAAGACTGTCCACCCTTGGTTTCCTTAATTTATTATTCCCCAACTGTTATTTCAAATGCTTCCCTTTTTACAAATAACGCTTGGATAAATATCTACACACACACATCTCTATCTATTTATCTATAAATGCATCATCTATATAACAAAAGAAGATAAACATAGAGAAGATGGAAGAGAAGATGGACGGAGTGTGGTGCGGGGGAGGAGGGGACGAGGAAGAGAGGAAGGTTATTCCTTCACGTTAAGAACCCTGGTCCGGGGGAGCGGAGGCCGCTCCGTGACTGCGCACGACAGTCACCAGGGCAGCGGCTGCGGATCGGGGCGGAGCGGCCAGGAACCTGAAAGAGGAGGCCAGCCCCCATACTGCGGAGAACAAGGCGGGCGCTTTGTCGCAGTAGCACTTGGAGAACAAGGCGGGCGCTTTGCCGCAGTAGCACTTGGCCTTGGCCTTGGGCGGTCTCTGGCGCCCCCTGCCGTTCGCGTTGTGAGCCTGCAAAGGGCTGCTGCTCTTGGTTCTCTTCCCGTTCGCCGCTGCCTCCTCCATTTTGCTTCTGCACAGCTTTTCTTTCATCCATCCCTCCCCTGTCCGTCTCCAGTCTTTCGCTTTTTAGGGCTCCCAACCCGAGGAGCCCCTTGCGGAACTAGCTGCTTCCTTTAGACCCAAGGGGATGAGCAGGCCGACATGGGGCTCCGGCGGGCTGAGACCAATGGCGACGGGGCCCAGGCCCCTCCCAGCGCGGGAGAGGATTAATCTTGAGCGGTGGCCGCTTGCCCCAAGGGCTCGGGGCCCCTCCTTGCGGTTCCTGGTCTCTCGCTCTCTGTGGTCCCAGGAGGAGGTGCTGTCAAGGACCGAACCGGGGTGCAATGGGGACTGCACAGCCCTGACCTCCACAGTCCCCTCCTGCGGGGGAGGAAGTGGGACACAAGGGTCAGGGGCCTGGGGTCTCTGGGGTGGAGACCTGCCATTGTCAAAGACAAAGCAGAGCTGGACAGTAGTTAAAGTGGTAAAAACAGATTTTATTCAGGACTATTGCAAGAGGGGAAAAGAGACCTCACTATAGAACCAGGTTGAATTCTGAGTACAGAATGGGCAAGTGAGAAGTTATCGCCAGGAGCAGTGGGGCGGGAGTGTATCGGTGGATGGAAAATTACTAAGAGGAAATGTCAGGGGTAAGGTGGAATTCTAGCTAAATCCATCCAACAGGATTCTTGCTGAGGGCAGCGAGTGATCAGACATCACCTGGGGAATGGTGGAGGATGAGGAACCAGATCAGCTATCCAGGGTGATCAGATATGGAGAATGGGGAATTCTGGCTAAATTGACTTAGCAGGATTCTTGCTAAAATTGGACAATGCAGAGAGGAACACAGAAGCCCAAAAGTCGAGGGCTAGTGGAAAAGTTCAGGGGCGCCTGAACGGAGTTTGGTCAAGGGGAGAATCTTTGTCACAACTCTGTAGCCCAGAACCCTGGAAATGCCCAATGGTGACACTTCAAGACAGCAGGACAGCTTGTGGAGGACAGAGGCAGCCACGTCCCCACGCCCTTTGCGGGTGTCTACAGCTCGAGCTGCCAGGAATCAACACTCCCCTCCTTTACGATTCAGAATAACCTCAAATCCGAACCGGGCCCCTGGCCTGAGGGCCTTCTCTTGATCCAGCCCCTAGGCTGAGTCAATCCATGTGGGGCCAGGAGGGACCTCAGCGACCCTCCACAAACCCAGTCTCTAGTCGCCCCAAGTGGGATTCAATGAGCATCCCATCTCACCCAGAATCCCCACTTACATGCCTCTGTGTGCCTCTTGTGCTTGGACCAGGCTATCGCTCCTGCACTTCCAGACCAGGGACCAGATGGTCTGACCCAAGCCAGCTAGGAATGGTCTCCAAGCAGGGGATGACTCCCAGCGACCAGCCATGAAGGTTGATTCCAGAACCCACCCAGCTGCTACCCCCAGGGACTCCACAGACCTCCCAAGCAGAGCCAGTTCAACAGGAGGAAGAGGTGGAGAGGAGAGCTGCAAACACTAGAGGCCAGTGATTCCAGTCTGGATACTGATTCATTCACACAGCTTAGATAGCAGAGTTTAGACACGTGACCAGACCTCACAAAGCACACGTTTTCCCATTTATCCTTCTAGCCACACATTCACCAAGTATATGGAGAGCTCTCAGGCAGTTGGGATACAAAGGGGAATAAGAAGGAGGTCAGGGGAATAAGAAGGAGGTCAGAGGACGAAGGAGGAAGATGACATTACAGCCAAGTGCAGTCAGGAAGCATGAACAGGGGAAGCTGGGAAGAACTAGTCATGAGGGGACCAGAAAATGTTACTCCCTGGAAGTCACCTTAGAACCAAGCTGTGAATGGTGAGCGGGGATTTGCCAAGTTAGACAAAGAGGGGCGGGGTTCTCTTGGTAAAGGAAGCAGGTGTGTAGTGGCCCTAGTTCCCAGCTCACACAGCCCAAATCTGTGTCAGGCTTGTGTTGGGGCAGTGTGGAAGGGGCATCTCGGGGGAGCATTTGGAAGCGAGCATTTGGGACTGGTGTTGGGACCTGAACTCAGTACCCTGAGAAACAGACATAGATGATCTTTCTGCCTTTATTTATTATTTTATTTTATTTTATTTTTTGGCCACGCCGCGTGGCTTGCAGGGATCTTAGCTCCCCAACCAGGGATTGAACCCGCGCCCTTGGCAGTGAAAGCGCGGAGTCCTAACCACTGGACCGCCAGGGAATTCCTTCTTTCTGCCTTTAGAGGACAGGTTTTCACCAAGTTTTTCCCCCTCACTGCAACCCAATGACAATTTGTAAATATTTCAGTGCTCTGGGGATCTGAGGATGGATGAGTCATTGGTTAGGATTTCTGCAAAGGTATTTTACCCCAGCCATGTGTGAAGCAAGTTGCTGTTCTTTCTTGAATGACTTTTTCCCCCAGAAGAAGCTGGTAACCACCCAGAGTTCCACCTGTTGGTTTGGGCATCTCATCTGGTCATTGACCCACAATCTCTCCAGCTTCCCAGTACTGCCAGGTGGAGAGTGTCTCCCTGGATTTTCCTCTGTAACAAGTCCCAGCCAGGACCTGGGTAACCGTGGTATGTGGATGGAGCAGGCCAAGGGCAGGGAGCAGGTTGGCCTCTCTAATTTCTGCTTTTCCTCAGAGCCTGAAGGTCTTCTTGGTAATGAAGTGGAGCCCAGCCTTCTTGAAAGTGATTTTGTTTCTTGCCTGTGTTTAACTGATGTCAAAAGTGACAGCAAGATGTAGGGGGAGGAAGGGGCAGGGACCAACAGGCTTTCTTGAGCTCCCTCCTGCCCTTTGACCACATTAGCAACCGTGCCTGTCACTTGTTGGTGCTCTTTGTCACCACTGGTGTGTTTGAATAAAGTTTGAAATGCTGTAACCTTATCTATAAAGACAAATAAAACAAAACAAAAGTCTGGAAGCAAAGAGAACAGTTTAGGAAGTAAAAATCGTAATCCAGGTGAGAGGGGATGAAGACTTAAGGCAAGAGGTGTGGGGAGGCAGGTACACGCATCCCCTGTAAGCTTCTTGTGAATTTGAAATTAGGCTAGAGAAAAGCAGCCAGCATGGTGCCCAGCATACAGTAGGTGTCAAATAAGTGCTGGGTTGCCACATTTTCCCTCCCTGGGATAGACTCTGTCGGAAAGCAGGCCCATGGGTGCTCTCTGTGGGTGTAGGCCAGGAGGAAGGCCTTGTCCTGGCTCCTGATACTACAGCAAGCTTCCAGAGGGATACCATGCCCTTTTCAGCTCTGGAGAGGGCTTCTGGAGGCGAGGGAGCACGGGAGGTGACCAAGTTAGCCAGGCCGACACACCCTTCTGCCATTCAAGGGCTCCCTCCAAGGGTGAGGGTTGCTGTGGGAGCCTCTGCCTGTTCTCTGAGAGGTTCTCAAGACCCTCACCCTCCTGCCGCAGTGGCCCCTCACCCTACCTTGGCAGCCTCCCAACTACCTCCTCTTCCCAGAAAAAGTCTCACTCTGGCATGAGGTTTTAAAACACAGGGAGTGAAGTGGATGTCGGGAAACAGGAGGCAGAGACTGCCGTATCTCCCAGCTCAAGTTTTGTCCTCCCAACCTGACCATGCTCTTTCACACAACAACACAAACTTGAGCTATCCAGGGGACCTAAGGAGTGCTCATCCCTTCACTAAGGCCAGAAGGAGGGAAGGAAGGAGGATGGATGCATGGATGGGAGGAAGGAAGGGATAGAGAAGGAGAAAGAATGGGGTCTAGAGACAAAGTATGGAAGGAATGGAGGAGGGGGAGAGAGAGAGAAGAGGGTAAAGAAGAAGGAGGAGGGGACTTCCCTGGTGGTCCAGTGGCTAGGACTCTGCGCTCCCAATGCAGGGGGCCCGGGTTCCATCCCTTGTCAGGGAACTAGATCCCACTTGCCGCAACTAAGGGTTCGCATGCCGCAGCTAAAGATCCCGCACGCGGCAACAAAGATCCCGCATGCCTCAACTAAGACCCAACAGAGCCAAATAAATAAATGAATAAATAAATAAATAGAAACTGCCACCCAGACCCCTGTCTCTAAAAAAGAAAAAAAAAAGGAGGAGGAGGAGAGAAAAGAGGGAGGGAGGAAAGGAGAGATGCAGAAGATGAAAGAATGAATGAGGTCTAGAGACAAAGTATGGAAGGAACGAAGAAAGAGGAGGAGAGAGAGAAAGAGAAAGACAGAGGGAGGGGGGAACCAGAGAAGGAGGATGGAGGCAAAGAGAGGGGAGATCTTTCAGAAGGTAGCCAGAGGAGATGGAGGCTGATGGAGTTCTTAGGTCTCTGGCCCAGCTCTCCCTTTGGATTCACCCATGATGCCTCAGTAACCTCAGCATTTCTCTTTTTAAAAATTGTTTATTTTTTATTGAAGTATAGTTGATGTACAATATTATAAAAGTTACAGGTGTACAATATAGTGATTCATAATTTTTATACTCCATTTATAGTTATTATAAGATAGTGGCCACATTCCCCATGTTGTACAATACACTCTTGTAGTTTATTTTATACCTAATGGTTTGTACCGCTTAATCCTCTACCCCATCTTTTCCTTCCCCTCTTCCTTCTCCCCACTGATAATCGCTAGTTTGTTCTCTATATCTGTGTCTGCTTCTCTTTTATGATCTTCACTAGCTTCCTGTATTTTTAAAATTCTACATATAAGTGATATCACACAGTGTTTGCCTTTCTCTGACTTATTTCACTTAGCATAACGCCTTCCAAGTCCATCCATGTTGCTGCAAATGTTGTTCTTTTTTATGGCTGAGTAGTATTCCATTGTGTATATGTACCCCACCTTCTTTATCCATTCATCTGTTGATGGGCATTTAGGTTGTTTCCATATCTTGGCTATTGTAAATAATGCTGCTATGAACATTGGGGTGCCTGTACCTTTCTAATTAGTGTTTTTGTTTCTTTCGGATATATACCCAGGAGTGGAATTAACCTCAACATCTCTTCAGTGGAGTGTAAGCTCAGGGAGTACCAGAGATTGTCTGAGACCCGCCATAATCCCCCCCACAACACTTTCCGCTCTAGGGCACCTTCCACTCCAAAATTATGGCTTACAATGCAAGAGGGGGTATTCGAGGGTGAGGGTCCATATCCCAGAGATATTTCTTTAGCATCATGTACTGAGTGTCTACTGCATGCTAGCCCCCTGTGACTTGTTCTGGAAACACACTCCAGGAAAAAGAGCAGCTCTCTCCTCGAGAAACTGGAGGTACAGTAGATCTGTCCTCCTGCTGACAGTCTGAAGGAGTCAGCATCTTGTGCCGAAGGCAACCATGGCCCCATCTGGGGAGAACATGGATGAGAAGTGCATGGGAAGAGGCAGGTCTTATCTGGGGGATTATGGCCCCCAAGTCAGGACCCGCGCACTCTGAGAGCCCACTACCAGAAGCCAGGTGTCTCTGCCAGGAGGAGGAATGTGCCCATAAGTTGGTTGCTTCCTTCTCCTATGGTCCAGGAGATTGTACCAGGTTGATAAGGGAGGAAATCCTGCCTAACTGGAAGCTTCTGGTGCGGCTATACCCAGGGTTCAGAGCCCAGTGTGGCTTGGAGAAGACCCAGGTTTGACAACTCCCCCCCTTCCAGGAGGGCTTCCATTGTAACTGGCTCTGGACCTTCCTGACCCTCTTGTGAGTGACAACGGCCCCCACAGCCCGAGGCCAGGCTGGTACTTGGGACCCCTCCCCAGCTCTCACTAGGGAAGCTGGTTCAGTGTAGCAACATGAGCTGCTGCATCCTGGGCCTCTCTCCTTGGTTCTTCCTTACTCAGCCCCCCACAATCAAAAAGAAAGGTCTTGGGCTTCCCTGGTGGCACAGTGGTTAAGAATCTACCTGCCAATGCAGGAGACACTGGTTCGAGCCCTGGTCCGGGAAGATCCCACATGCCACGGAGCAACTAAGCCTGTGCACCACAACTACTGAGCCTGCGCTCTAGAGCCCACGAGCCACACCTCCTGAGCCCACGTGCCACAACTAGTGAAGCCTGCGCACCTAGAGCCCATGCTCCGCAACAAGAGAAGCCACCACAATGAGAATCCCGCGCTTCGCAATGAAGAATAGTCCCCGCTCACCACAAGTAGAGAAAGCCCACGGGCAGCAACGAAGACCCAATGCAGCCAAAAAATAAATAAATAAGTTCATGAATTTAAATAAATAAAAAGAAAGGTCCCCCCTTCCTACTGTACAGCACAGGGAACTATAATCAGTATCCTATGATAAACCATAATGGAAAAGAATGTGGAAAAGAAAATATGTATATGTATATGTATAACTGAGTCACTTTGCTCTACAGTAGAAATTAATACAGCACTGTAAATCAACTATACTTAAATAAAATTTTTAAAAAAAGAAGACAAAAGAAAGTACCCACACACACACACTCCACATATATTCCCTGACCCATTGGCCAACAGAGAAGGCTGAGTGTCACATTGGTCTAATTCTCATTCTAGGTGTTCTCTTCATGGCCTACCCAGGGCCAGACTAGGACATGAACACTGATGAGGTAGTAAAGAGCAGGAGCTATATCACTTTCATCTGGAAAGATTTTCCTGTTTTTTTCCATTTTTTCCCATAGAAGAGGGATTACTAGGCCCAAGGGCATAATCCTCCTTAAGGTTTCTTATTCACCTGTCAAGGAAATGTTCATTTCTTTCCAAGTGAGTTGTTTTCTACTTCCAACCTGCATTCTACTCCATCTTCAGTGCTGCGTATCATTATTTCTCATTAATGCTACTTCGATATTTGAAAATGATTTTTTATGATTGTGTTCATTTTAGTTTCTTTGTTCCTAAGTAAGGTGAACATTTTCCCATAGCTTTTAAAAAATTAATTAATTAAGTTACTTATTTATTTTTGGCTGCACTGGGTCTTCGTTGCTGCATGCGGGGTTTATCTAGTTGTGGTGCGCGGGCTTCTCATTGTGGTGGCTTCTCTTGTGGCAGGGCATGGGCTCTAGGCACACGGGCTTCAGTAGTTGTAGCTTGTGGGCTTTAGAGCACAGGCTCAGTAGTTGTGGTGCACCACAGCATGTGGGATCTTCCTGGACCAGGGCTCGAACTCGAGTCCCCTGCACTGGCAGGCGAATTCTTAACCACTGCTCCAACCGGGAAGCCCTTCCCATAGCTTTAAGTCACCTTAATAATTTTTTGTTCAAGCCCTTTGCCACTTTATCTTTGGAATATCTACTGGGTTGTTTTTTTTTTTTAAGTTCTGTTCAATTAAGTTTTAATGAGTTTCTACTTGGTATCATGCAGGAATTTTGTGGGGTCCCAACAGTACGGAGATGAAGCTAACACACGCCTTACCCTTCAGATGACACTCTTCATGGGAAGGCAGGGCTGCTAACGAGATCATTTCAATATTATAGTAAGACAGGGGTTTGCATCAGGCATGGGGAAGGGGAGCATTTTCCCCTGAAAGGAAATACCAAGTACTGAAGGAATAAGAATGAACCAACAGAAGAAAACATGGAGGAATTTACAGGCAGAAAGAACCACAGGGATAAAAGCCCAGGGGCAGGAACCAATAGTAGGTGGTGAAGAGCCCGAAAAGCAGATGCTTAAGGCTGAGGTGGGGGAGCAAGAGGGCTTGAAAGATGGGGCAGTTGGGGCTAGGAGGGGTCAGAGTATGAATACCCTTGAACTCCACTTGAAGAAGTTTGGACCACTTTTTGGAGATGAGGAAGAGCTAGTGAATGGCTTTTAGCGGGAGAATGACATGGGAATATTTGTCTTCAGATTTGATTCCTCCCGGCTGCAGTGTTTACAGTGAATAGGACAGAGATCCAAAATAGAAGGATGTATGAGTTTCCTAGGGCTGCGGTAACAAAGTAACACAAACTGGGTGGCTTGTCAACAGAAACTTTTTGTCTCAGAGGCTAGAAGTCTAAGATCAAAGTATCAGCAGGGTTGGTTCCTTCTGAGGGCTGTGAGGGAGAATCTGTTCCATGCCTCTTGCCCAGCTTCTGGTAGTTTGCTGGCAATCTTTGGCGTTCCTTAGTTTGTAGAAGCATGACCCTGATCTCTGGCTTTATGTTCACATGGTGTTCTCCCCGTGTACATGTCTCTGTGTTCAAATCTCCCCTTCTTATAAGGACATCTTTTTATAAGGACATGATATTGGATTAGAGCCCACCTTAATGACCTCATTTAAACTTGATTACCTCTGTAAAGACCCTATCTCCAAATAAGATCACATCCTGAGGTACTGGGGCTTAGGACTTCAACATACAAATTTTGCAAGGACACAATTTAGCCCATAACAAAAGGGGAGAATAGATTAGGAGCCTAGGACTTGAACTGTGGAAGGACAGACAAAATAGAGGGGCTAGGACAGAATTCATTTGTGGATGTAAAATCCACAAGTCTTGCTGTTTCATGAAATGTAGGGGAAGGAGAGTTCAACTTCCAGGTTTGGAGTACTTCCATTTCAGGGTTATTTGGGTATCAGTACCAGAGGAGGAGGATGGGGGGAAGGGGAGTAGAGAAGATTGGACTGTAAGGTGACAAGATCATGCTAGATACATTAAGCTCAAAAGATCTGTGGGACATTCCCATCAGTCAAGCAGAAGAGAGATCAGAGCTGGAGACATACATTTGGTAGTGAGAAGCATGTAGGTGGAAGTTTAAAGTAATGAGCAAGGAAGCGATTGCCCAAGGAAAGCAGAGGAAAGATAGAGGGTCAAGAACAGAAGCCTAGGGGAAACCATGTATAAGGGTATAAGGACGGTGCTTAGTATGAGAAGTTCATTAAAAAATTCCAAGGAGGGGTTGGAGTGAGATAAATTAGGAGTTTGGGATTAACATATACAAACTACCATATATTAAATAGGTAAACAATAAGGACCTACTATATAGCACAGGCAACTATACTCAATATCTTGTAATAACCTACAATGGAAAAGAATCTGAAAAAGTATATATATATATATATATATATACATATATATAACTGAATCACTTTGCTGTACACTTGAAACTAACACAACTGTAAATTAACTATACTTCAATTTAAAAATTTTTAAAAAAGAAACAACATTACCAGCAAAAATAAATAATTCCAAGGAGGAGCTACCTTCCATGGGAATGTTAGATCCATGAGAAAAGGGACTCTGATTTGCTCACTGCTATCTATTCAGCTACCTAGAACAATGTCTGGTACAGAGTAGCTGTCCAATAATTATTTGATGAATAAAATGTTGAATGAGCAACTCAGAGAGGTGTAAGAAAAATCAGTGTCCCAGGAGCCATGGGAGTGATTCTATCACCCCTACCATGCCTCACTTCAAAAATACCATTCTGATACGTTAATGACTCCAGTGACTTTCAAAAATGATCTATTTGTAAAAGGTTTCTAAACTTGATTTGTAACATCATAAAAAACTTCTACAAAAAATATTTGTGCATGGTGTTAAAATAGATGTTGTAAATAAACTAGATATTGTCCTTCAAATGCTAAGTCTTACATGTTAACCCACAAGAATGATCAGAGTAATAAAGCTATTATATACCGTTTGGAACACAGATGTTTACAGCAACTTTATTTGTAACAACCCAAACTGGAAATGACCCAAATATCTCGGTGAATGAATAAACAAACTGTGCCAGACAACAGAACACTAATCAGCAATACAAAGGAATTCATACTGATACACACAATGACATCGGTGAATCTCAAAATAATAGAGTTGCATGAAAGAACTTATGGAAAAAAGAGTACATATCATATGATTCCATTTATATAAAATTCTAGAAAACGCAAGCTAATCTATGGTGACAGAAAGCAGGTCAGTGGTTGCCTGGGGGATTGTGGGAACAGAGAGGAGCAGAAAGGAGTGAATAAAAAGGGGGCAAGAGGAAAATTCGGGGGCAAAGGATAAGTTCACGCTCTTGACTGTGGTGATGGTTTCACTGATGTATACAACAAACTTAGCAAATAGTACACTCTAATACGTGCAATTTATTGTATGTCAAGTATATCTCAATAAAGATGTTTTTCTTAAAAAACCCAAATAATCCAGTTTTTAAATGGGCAAAGGACTTTAATAGATATTTCTCCAAAGAAGACACACAAATGACCACCAGACATATATATATATATATATATATAGTACCTGAAAAGGTGCTCAACATCCCTAATCATCAGGGAAGTGCAAATCAAAACCACACTGAGATATCACCTCACACCTGTCAGGATGACTATTATCAAACAAAACAAAAGAAAACAAGTACTAGCAAGGATGTGGAGAAATTGAAACCCTTGTACACTGTTGATGGGAATGTAGAATGGTGCATCCACTAGAGAAAACAGTATGGAGGTTTCTCAAAATATTAAAAATAGAACTACCATATTATCCAGCAATCCCACTTCTGGGTATATATCCAAAAGAATGGAAATCAGGATCTCAAAGAGATATCTGCACTCCCATATTCACTGCTGCATTATTCACAATACTGAAGACATGGAAACAACCCAAACACTCATGACAGATGAATGGATAAAGAGAATGTGGTATATGCATATAGTGGAATATTATTCAGCCTTAATAAAGAAGGAAATCCTGCCATTTGCAAGAACATGGATGAACCTAGAGGAATTTATGCTAAGTGAAATAAGTCAGTTGCCGAAGGATAAACACTGCATGGCTCCACTTATATGAGTATGTAAAGTAAACTCATAGAAAGAAAACTCAGACTCATAGAAGCAGAGAATAGAATGGTGGTTGCTGGGGGCTGAGAGGAGGGGAAAATGGGGAATTGTTGCTCAATGGATATAAAGTTTCAGTTATGGAAGATGAATAAATTCTAGAGATCTGTATAACACAGTACCAATATATAGTTAACCATATACACCGTATGTAAGTAACAATAAGGCACTGTACACTTTAAACTATACTGAGTCTAGATCTCATGTTAAATGTTCCTATCACCAAAGGAAAAAAAAAACCCACAAAAGAACACAAGGAAACTTTTAGAGGTGATAGATATGTTTAGTACCTTGCTTGTGGTGATGGTATCACTGATGTATGCATATATCCAAACTCATCAAGATGTGTACCTTAAATATGTTCATTTTGTATGTCAATTATCCTTTAATAAAGCTTAAAAAAAAGAAAAGAAAATGCGGGTAATTACATGAGACTTCATGAGGTCTTAAAGGATCGGACTTATATGGTGGCCGGCACTTAGTAAGCCCTCAATACTCTCCCGTTTATTAACTAGAGGTTAAGGACTAACTCAATGTCCCTGCAGCTCCCTGAGGTCCCACAAACCCCGCCCCTGTTGCCGAGGGAACAAGTGCAGAGAAGGCGCCTCCTGGGCTGCGCAGCCAGGCGCGTCCCAGCCTGTCTCGGCGGCTAAAGCAGCACCAATGAGAGGCGCCCATAGTCTCGAAAGGGCAGGCAATCGGGAAGGGCAGGAGGCGACCTGGAAAGGACTAAAGAGCCGGCGGAGAAGCCGGAGACCGAGAGGCTGGGAGAGAAGTATGGCAGAGGGGCCGAAAGAGGGGAAGATCCTGGAGAGGGTGACAGGGCGCCCACGGCGGGAGCAGGTTCCGGGCCAGCGTTCTTGGCTGCTCCCAGTCAGATCCCTCTGGGCCCAACAGCCGGCAGTGGCTTGACAGGTTGCAAACTCCTGACCCGGCGCAACGCACCAATCAATCCCTCGAGCAGTCTCCTTGCATATGTAACCTGTCCCCGCCCTCCGCCCTCCGCCACCCCCCAGCAAACTAAGGCGTTCATTGGTTCAGCCTTTAGGTCTTTCCCGAACTCTCCAGCTTTGTCTGTAGTTGACAAAGTGCAAGCTCATCCCCCTAGAGCCAAGCTCATACCTTCTTAGCGACCAAAGCCAGGGTGACTGAGCTCCTGGTGGGGACCTCAGGTGCTGCAAGAGGGGCATTTACTGTGATCAGAGGCACATCTTACTTTGTCCTTCACACATCTTCGTTCGGGAAAAGCTGAGTGTTGGAGTCCCGGAGGGATGAGGAGAGTGTCTGCTAGCCCTCATCGTTAATGGTTTCTAAATACTACCACTCTCTGCTAAAGGATACAGGGTTCTTCGAAGAAATGGCTTATTCTATGGCTGGAGCAGGGAAAGTACAAGATGTGCTTAGAACATCTTGCGCCAGAAAGTAGTGAATTGCTCAGAGAATAACGGGGACATAGAATGATACAGGAGGCAGCTTGAAGGGGCTCTCACTGGGCCAAGTTTGGACAGTTTGAGCCCCGAAATAAATAACGACTTCCAGTTCCGGTCAAGAGGGAGTAGGCCATCCCTCGCAAACCCTCCCTCTTACAACTAAAACCCCCTGTACACAAAACAACAAATAAGCAAAGGAAGACTCTGGAAGGTGGAAAGAAGGCAGATAGATGGTCTAGGGACCTCAGGACTTGAGGAATAACACAGCAGTGAATTTCCTCAGCTTCCTTATTGCCGCTCATAAATCCTGGACACGGGGCTCCAGAAGCCTCCAATCTGGAACTGCCAACAGGCACAGACAAAAAAAAAAAAAAAAAGCTACGAAGAAAGTCTGTTTCGCCAAAGGTCGGGGCAAAGGGTGGCTTAACAACAGAAAAACCTTTTAGATAATACCAGCCCTACACCCGCCAAACAGCAATGGAAAAATCAACATCCCCCCCAACACTACCATGTTTCATCAGGAGAGCAGGGAGCTGGTATTCCACCCCACCCCTCAGCGCCTCCACCCCACCCCTCAGCGCCTCCGCCTCACCTAGCATCCACAGACTAAACAAGGCAGTACCGGTTGGTTCTAAACAGGATTTCCCATTCCCCTCACCTCTGAGGTCAGCAGGACCCAGAAGGCAAGTGAGCTTACACCCACACACAGAGGTAAGGAGATGGTGTCAGTCTGTGTCCCACCCACCTACATGGAGGCCTGTAGGTATTTTGAGGCTCTTTTGTTTGAAATGTGCACATTGAGGATTGTAATTTCTTCCTGGTAGATTGATCCTTTTATCATTATGCAATGTCCCTCTTTGTTTCTAGTAAGGTTATTTTTTGTTTGTTTGTTTGTTTTACTCTGAAGTCTACTTTATCTGATATTAATAGAGCCACTGCTGCCTTTTTAAAGATTAATATTCAATCTACTTATGCCATTGTATTTGAAGTGAGTTTCTTGTAGGATCTGATGTGGTCCTCATTTATGTAGAGGGGATATTTAAGACAATTATATATATATATATTGCAGTACGCAGGCCTCTCACTGCTGTGACCTCTCCCGTTGCGGAGCACAGGCTCCGGATGCGCAGGCTCAGTGGCCATGGCTCACGGGCCCAGCCTCTCTGCGGCATGTGGGATCTTCCCGGACCGGGGCACGAACCCATGTCCCCTGCATCGGCAGGTGGACTCTCAACCACTGCGCCACCAGGGAAGCCCAAGACAATTATATTTTTAAAGTGGGGAGGGTAAAGTAAATAAGGTTTCTGCACTTCGTTCAGAGTGGTAAACATTGATACCAGTAGATAAGTTACATACCTACTGGTTACCTAGAGCAACCACTAAGAAATCTATACAAAGAGATATACTCAAAGAAATCTATACAAAGCAGTACACTCAAAACACTATAAATAAATCAAGATGGAATCCAAAACATGCTCAAGTAACCCACAGGAAGGTAAGAAAAGAGAATGAGAAACAGAGGAAACAAGCAGGAAATAAATATTAAAATGGCAAACAAACTCTAACATATGAATAGTTACCTCAAATATAAATGGTCTAAAGTCATCAATTAAAAGAGATTGGCAGAGTGGATTAAAAAACACGATCCAATAATATGCTAGAATAAAGAACTCTTAAAACTCAGCATTAAAGAAACAAACAATTTCTTTAGAAAATGGGCAAAGGGTATAAAGAGACATTTTGCTGAACAGGATACACAATGGCAAATAACCACATGAGAAGATATTCAACATTATTAACCATTAAGGAAATGAAAACTAAAATCACAATGAGCTATCACTACACACTCAGAATGGCTAAAATGCAGAATCATAATGCCAAATGCTGGCGAGTATGCAGAGAAACTGCATTACTCATACATTGCAAGTGGGAATGTAAAATGCTACAAGCACTCCGAAAAAGTTTGGCAGTTTCATATAAACTAAACATGCAATTGCCAAATGACCCAACAGTTGTACTCTTGGGCATTTATCCCAGACAAATGAAAATTTCTGTTCATACAAAAACCTGTACATGAATGTTCATAGCAGCCTTATTAGTTATAGTGAAAACCTGGAAACAATCCAGATGTCCTTCAACAGGTAAATGGGAAAACAAACTGTGGTATATCCATACTCTAGAATACTATTCAGCAATAAAAAGGAACAAAATGTTGATACACACAACAACTTGAATGAATCTCCAGGGAATTGTGCTGAGTGAAAAAAGCCATATCCAAAAGTCATATAGTATATGATTCCATTTATATAACAGTCCTGAAATGACAAAATGATAGAGATAGAGAACAAATTAATGTTAGGGGTTAGGGTCATGGAGGAAGGGATGGAGGGTGAAAGGGCAGTGGGTGTGGTTGTAAAAGGGTAGCAGGAGAGATCCTGTGGATTGTATCAATGTTCATTCCCTGGTTATGATATTGTACTGTCATTTTGGGAGGTGTTACCATTAGGTGAAACTGGATAAAGGGTATATAGGTTCTCCGTGTATTATTTCTTACAATTGCATGCGATTCTACAGTGATCTCGAAGTTAAAAAAGTTTCATTTTTAAAAATGCACAGCTCACACATGATAGCTGTGTATCTCTGGTTTAGATTATGGCGACAAAGTAGTAATGATCTAATGTAATGACAGAGGGCAGTGAGAATAAGGCAAAGAAGGAGGAAATTTTCTGGAGGCAGAAGAGAAGAACAAGCAAGCACTTGGTGGCGAGAGCCACACTACCTGGGCTAGAATCTTGACTCTTCCACATACTAGATCTACAGCCCTGTCTAAGTTACTCACTTCCTCTGTGCCTCAGTTTCCTCACTGTAAAATGTGGATGAATTAATATGCACAAATCACTTAGAACAGCAACTGACACATAGTTAGCACCCAAAGGTTTGTTATTATTTTTATTCTAGGAAGGATATGCTCAACTTCTGACATTGCTAAAGAAATACTAGGTTGACATCTTAAAATAATTCCATAAAATCATATCACATGAATATTTAACTCATGAGAATTTCACTATTTATGCTCTGGGGATAACTAACATCTATGTAATCATTTGAATGACTTCAGATTTGCTTTTTTTTATTACTTCATTCTTCTCCATATTTATCCTAATTTGTATAATAAAAATAATATAAATTTTTAAAACAAAAATAAATAACAGTAAGATTATAACCCATAGAATAAAATAGGGAATTATGAGTCCATACTGATATAAATGAATACATTGAAAATTTGATGAGGAACAGGATATTTACATGATCTCAAAGTGCCTCTCCATAAATTGCGTGTTAATTACAAAGGGGAAAAGAGTAACTTTACAGTAGAGAAGGCTGGCAGACCCACCTTAATCAAGTGATCATAGTGAGTATCATTGGTTACAGGGCAAATTTACATTATGTGCCATCTGATTGGATGCACTCAGGACACAGCATCACTTCTGTGCTATCCCTGACGGATTCATTACCTGAGTCTAATCATGAGAAAACATCAGACAAATCCAAATTGAGGGACATTCTACAAAATAACTGCCCTGTAATGTTCAAAAGGTTATGAAAGATAAAGAAAGACTGAGGAACTATTCCCAATCGCAGAATACTAAAGAGATATGAAAACTAAAGGCTAAACATAATCCCCAATTGGATTCTTTTGCTATAATGAACACTGTTGGGACAATAGGTGAAACCTGAATGGGGTCTGAGGATTAGATGGTAGGGATGTTAATTTCTTGATTTTGTTGGTTGTCCTATGGTTATGTAGGAGATGGTCCTTGTTTGTAGAAAACACTGAAGTATTCAGGGATGATGGGGTATCAGGTTGGAACATACTTTCAAGCAGTTCAGAAAAAAGTTACTTTTATTTACTTGGAACTTTTCTGTATGCTTGAGATAGTTTCACATAAAAACTATTAAAACAAAGCAAAATAAAATTATTCATCTAAACACATATGAAATAAAAGCCATATTTTTATGGCAAGACAAGAGAGATTTAAACAAAAAAATCTTCTCTGCCCTTTGGCCTCCTCACTTCCCCCACTGTGCATTGTGTACCTGCATTATGCATCTACCAGATCTGCCCCATCAGCAGGAGTACCTGCTCAACCATAAAGAGCAATATTCTCCTAGCACCAACAAGACAACTCCTTAAGAGATAACATTCCTGGGCTTCCCTGGTGACGCAGTGGTTGAGAGTCCGCCTGCCGATGCAGGGGACACGGGTTCGTGCCCCGGTCCGGGAAGATCCCACATGCCACGGAGCGGCTGGGCCCGTGAGCCATGGCCGCTGAGCCTGCGCGTCCGGAGCCTGTGCTCCACAACGGGAGAGGCCACAGCAGTGAGAGGCCCGCGTACCGCAAAAAAAAAAAAGGTAACATTCCTTCTTGATCTTGTAAGGGGTACATGACCCACCACGATGCTGCTTAGATCTGGATTATGTAAACTGTCAGTAATACGTCATTTGATGTACAACCCTCTGTCTCAAAAAACTTATATAACTGTGCCTTGACTTTGAACTGGCAGAACAGTTCTCAGGGCTTTCTGAGATGCTCTTCCTGGGTTATAACCTCAAATTTGGCTCGAACAAAAATTTCCATTTCTTTCTTAGATCGACCGATTAATTTCTCACTGACACACGCCATCAAAAAGTGAAAAGAAAAAAAAAGTGAAAAGAAAAGACACAGACCAGGAAAAGATATTTTCTATGCATATAGTGGACAAAGGATTAGTATCCAGAATATAAAGTATCCTTAAGAAAAAAGATGGACAACTACATAGAAAAAAGAGCAAGAAATTTAAGCAGGCAATTGAGAAAAGAGGCAAATAATCACATAAAAGATGCTCAGCCTCATGAATAAAACCTCATAAAGAACCAGAGGTGGTATCATTGTGCTATTAATCCAATACTGGAGATTTTCCAATACTGTGAAACCCATTTAATGAGAAAAGGATTCTTTTCCTTATTATACATATAAAAATGATTTGTAACTAGTATATTCAATATCATATGAGTAAATGTAGCTAAAGTGTCTGAGAATACAGTCCACAGTTTAATCTTCATAGTGATTCAAACCTGTTCAGCAATATTTTTAAATTAGTTAATTAATTAATTTAACAGCTTTATTGAGATATAATTGTGCAGGCAAAAAATGTTGCCTGGCATTCCAGGAAACAATAAATGTTGCCTGCCATCTAGCCTCAGCCACTGCATCCACCACCACGGGGGCGCCTTGAGGGGAATTCAGGATGGAGAAAAACAGGACAGTGGCCCTATATAGTTAAGATGCATATCTAAGGAATAATTTCAATGAATCTAGATTCTTGCATCTTCCCATACATAGAAAAGCACTAAAATAATTAACTTGAGATGTCTGTTTTTCTGGTTAATCATAATCTTTTGATGTTTGATTATATGTTTTCTTCCCCCCTAACAAAAAACTCCTATATATCCTGGCTCCTCCCTTACCTCTTTGGGGCAGTTCCTCTGAGCTATCTGAGAGGCTGCGTCCCAGGCTATAGTCCTCAGTAAGGTCCCTGAATAACACATAACTCATAACTTTCAGGTTGTGCTTTTTTCTTCAGTCAACAACCGGCACATAACATAGTGTTAGGTACCACCTCCATCCTGTTGCATAGTTACCATTTCTTTTTTGTGGTGAGAACATTTAAGATCAACTTTCTAGGCAACATTCAAGTATATGAAACAGTATCATTAGCTATATTCATCATGCTGTATATTAGAACCCCCAGAACTTGTTCATCTTAAAGCTTGAAGTTTGTGCTTCCTTGACCACTATCTCTCCATTTTCCTACCCCCAACTCTGGATAACCACCACTCTACTCTCTGTTTCTGAGCTTGGCTTTTTTACATTCTACATATAAGTGATATCATTCAGTATTTGTCTTTCTCTGTCTGGCTTATTTCATTTAACATAATGCCCTCAAGGTCCATCCAAGTCATCACAAAAAGTCCTTCTTACTCATGGCTGTTTAAGTTTTTAGTATATTTTGGATATTAACCCCTTATCATATAAATGATTTGCAAATATCATCTCCCATTCCATAGGTTGCTTTTTCATTCTGTTGATGGTTTCCTCTCTGTGATATAGTCCCACTTATTTATTTTTACCTTTGTTGCTTGTGCTGACATATCCAGGAAATTGCTGCCAAGAACAATGTCAAGGAGCTTTTCCCCCATCTTTTCTTCTAGGAGTTTTATGGTTTCAGGTCTTAAATTAAGTCTTTAATCCATTTTGAGTCCATTTTTTGTGAGTGGTGTATGTTCAGCAATATTGTTTTACCCAACAAATGGATAAAGGAAACACATATTTCAGTTAGCTGTCTTACATTCTGTTGGCTCAAAGCCAGAGAGCAAAATTTACTTGTACTACTAATATTTTAAACAACTCTTCTCTTATAAACTTAAGATGAAGGCAATGAAAACCTTTTCCTTCCCTACCAACTTGGAGATTTTGATGTCAAAATAGCATGTATCATGATTTCCAGGCGCTGTGACTTTTCCCTATTCAAGTAATGTCCTGACAGGGTTCTATTTTTGGTAGTGATTATTTTAATTACCTGTTCTATGGCATTTTCTTTCTCTGTATCTCACTACTTATAAAACTGCAGATTTTAAAATAAAAAATAAATGAAATATTTCCAATACTTCTAGGGTATCTGGTAGTTATTTGGGGAAAAAAAATGAAAACTTGAGATCTATCTTCTCCTTGTACCAGAAAAGAAATTCCATCTGGTTTGAAGCTTTAAATGTTAAAGAAAAAAAAAAGAAAACTAAAGGAAAGAAAAAGTCTTTGAAAGTGATAAATTAAAACAAGGCTGAATATTTTTATAATTGACATATCAGATGTCATGAAAGAAAAAATATTGATAAATTAAGCCTCCTAAAAATATAATTATTTGTGTGTGCTTCTGGACATCTTGCTATTCTTATACCAACGTAATTTTTTTAACAAAAAATGAGATCAGTGAATAATTATTGCTCTGCAACTTATTTTTATTCACTAGGCAATAAAATAAAGGCATCTTTCCAAATCAATGCCTTTGTTTTAATGAATGTGTAAGTATCTCATTATATGGAAATCTATAATGTATTCTCTTTTGTATTCTTCTCTTTTGTTAATATCTTAACTAACTAGGTTATAGGAGGAACAAAGAGTAAGCCTATACCAACACTTATAACGCCTAGAGATTCTTATCAAAGGGTTTCAAAGCACCTAATCCAATGCTTTCATGACTTCCTCTACTCCAGCAAGTGGCTGGAGATAAGTGATTCTGAAAAGAAAACTGCTGAGTCATGGAGCATAAGTTTTTTACACCACCCACAGGTGGATATGAAGTTTAATATTTTTAAAAAGTAATTCAGATTCTGAAGACTATAAAGTTATAGATGTTGAAAATTACATAGTTTTGCTTTTCAGAGTGATGATAAAATGCACCATGTTAGTAGTTAACTTTTAAACGGGGAGGGAGAAGGGTAAGCTGGGATGAAGTGAGAGAGTGGCATGGACGTATCATATACTACCAAATGTAAAACAGACAGCTAGTGGGAAGCAGCCGCATAGCACAGGGAGATCAGCTTGGTGCTTTGTGACCACCTAGAGGGGTGGGATAGGGAGGGTGGGAGGGAGACGCAAGAGGGAGGAGATATGGGGATATATGCATATGATTCACTTTGTTATAAAGCAGAAACTAACACACCATTGTAAAGCAATTATACTCCAATAAAGATGTTAAAAAATAAATAAACTTAACACACCAATACATCTCAGGTGTTGCTAACAAAAAGGAGAGGAAAAATTTGATTTCTAATTTCATGATATAAATATTGTATCTTCCAAGCAGTTTCCAAATTGTATACAAAATCAAATGTATACTTAGTTGTTTTCTTTGGTTCTCAGAAAAAATTTTCCCTACCTTCTCCTTGGCTTTTTTCCTTCCAGAAAGTTCCCTGGATGGAATTTTGCACATAGCCCAGCAGAGGGCTCTGTGTTCTGAGCCACAATCAGGCATACATAGAAGACGCTGCAGACACCAGTTAGGGAATCAGGAATGAGGGCTCCTACCTCCCACACGCCACCCACGGGACTACCAGCTTCCAGTTACAGCTGTTCAGCGAACAACAGATGGTGTCTGCACTTCCTTATTTGACCAAGGAGGCAGAAGAAATGGTTTCTAAGAATAACTAGCAGCTCAGAAAAGTATCCCTATTATGTGAATTGCCATGCAAGTGTTTTATATTGCAGCTTTTATTCCCCTAAGATTCCTATTTTAATTTAAAAATGTATTTGAAAGATATACAGACATATAACATAAACGCTCAGGAAAAATACATTAAAAAGAAATACATCACTGTGGTAAACAATGGTTATTAACGAAGAGATTATGGACGATTTTGCTACATTCTTTTTTTCCCTGGATTTTACAGTTTGTGCAGTTCTTTTGTTTTGAATACTCCATTTTCAAAACGGGAAAATATAGAAGAATGAAAAAGCAAGAGATAGGAAGTAAATAATGTTTATCAAAAAGATTCTAAACATTTGGAGCAACTTTGGGAATTCCCTGGCAGGCCAGTGGTTAGGACTCAGTGCTTTCACTGCAGGGGCCTAGGTTCAGTCCCTGGTTGGGGAGCTAAGATCCCACCATGCGGCCAAAAAAACAAAACAAAAAAACCCACAAAACAAAACAAAACAAAACCATCTGGAGCAACTTTAAGCAATCTTTACTGAAAGAGTTTTTAGAACAGTATAAAGTGGTGTACATGAAAGTGATTCATTTAGCCTTTATCTAATTGGTCATTTTTATCCTTTTAGCGAAAAAAAGTAGAAGAATATACTTATTTGAAGAAGGAATGGATCTCTTTTCCAGAAACAAAGTTTAAAAACTGCTGTTGTTTTTATCTCGATTTCAAGGAGGGGGGAAAACCCTGTCTGATGACTTTCTGTCATTAAAGTATATTTTGAATTAAAGGATCATTTACTCTTTTATTCCACAAATATTTAGATTCCTTTTATGTGCCAAGCACTTTTCACACCCTGAACGGCTCCCCCATCAAACCCACAAAAAAGGTTTGCCTCACTAATCTAGATCACAAGCCCTTGTTATCAGGAAACTAGAACTGTTACTATCTTATCCCCTCTAGGTAGGTCCCCTATCTCCCCAACTCCAACTGTGACTTAGCTAGGCCTCCTTCATTCTTAAGTTCTCCAACTATTCTTTTTTTTTTAAATTGAAGTATAGTTGATTTGCAATATTTTATTAGTTTCAGGTGTACAATAGTGATTCAATATTTTTATAGATTATACTCCATTTAAAGTTATTGTAAAATAATGGCTATATTTCCCTGTGCTGTACAATATATCTTTGTTGCTTATTCATTTTATACATAGTAGTTTGTACCTCTTAATCCCCTACCCCTATCTTGTCCCTCCCCCCTTCCCTCTCCCCACTGGTAACCACTAGTTTGTTCTCTATATCTGTGAGTTTGTTTCTCTTTTGCTGTATTCATTTGTTTGTTTTATTTTTTAGATTTCACTGTTTAACTATTCTTCAGGGAGATCTTCTTCCCCCCACTGCAACTGGCTTCTGCCCTCTGGACATTGGCTTCCTCAGTATTCTTGGATGCGTGCCCTTATCAAACTTCTTGCAGATACCACCAGGTCATTTGCTGAACTGTGGGCACCAGGAAGGAAGGACCAGGAAACCCTTGAGCCAAACCTGCTGACGTGGAAGTCCCATGTATGTGTAAGTGGACTGTACTTATAGAATAAGTAGGTTTGTAAGCATTCTCTAGTTCTGATATGGGGTCTTTCTTCTCTTTCCCACTATATTTTATTTTACTTTTTAAAAATCAAAGTATAGTTGATTTACAACATGTAAATCAGGTGTACAGTAAAATGATTCAGTTATATACATATAGATATAGATATAAATATTTCAGATTATTTTCCATTATAGGTGATTACAAGGTATTGAATATAGTTCCCTGTGCTATACAGTAAATCCTTCTTGCTTATCTACTTTACGTATTGTAGTTTACATCCATTAACCCATACCTCCTAATTTATCCCTCCTCTTCTCCCTTTCCCTTTTTGTAACCATAAGTTTGCTTTCTATTTTACATTTTTAAATGTTTATTTTGAAATTATTTCAAACTTAACAGAAAACTTGTGAGAATAGTACAAAGAACTCTTGTGTACCCTTCATCCAGACACTTCACTTGTTAACATTTTGTCCCATTTGCTTTATCCTTCTCTCTTTCCACCCCCTCCAATTGTACATATAATATTTCGGCATGATTTCCATTTACCCTTAAATTCTGTGGGACTGTAAAGAAAATATTTTCATGTTTCTGCGTAGTTAGGGTTTTCTGAGAAAAGAAATTTGGGCTAAAAGACAAGACTTGGAAGCTAAAGGGTGAATAGATAGTAGGAAATCATAGGGAGAAATTTGGCATCCCAAAGGTATGTGTTTACATTTCAAAATGAGATGAAACCCAGAGCCAATTGTTTACGTTCCAGAGGATTCTGAAAGACTGGGACTATGGTGCAATGGGTTCTCTCTGTCTCTCTTAGAAAGGAAGTGGCTGGGCAGCTGTCTTATTCCTATATAAGCTCCAAGATTCCTAATTTTGGTGCACCTCCCTTAGAGTCCAATCCCTGTGTTGCAGGTCTGTCCATCTGGCTCTGAATGCATTGCCCCAGAAGGGGGAAGGAATGGGGCAAAGGGAAAGTGATGTAGTTATTCTTGTAAGTAATAATAACCTGCCTGAAATCTTATATTTACTTTCAGTATAATACGAATAAATACAAATATTAAAATTTTATCAAATACTTCAGAGTGTATATCCTATTAACAAGGGCATTTTCTTACAAAAATCACAATTCTATTATTAAATTCAGGAAATTTAACATTGATACAAATATTATCTAATCTTCAGTCCTTATTCAAACTTTGCCAATTTTCCTAATAATGCCTTTTAAAGCAATTTTTCCCTGGTTCAGGATACCATCCAGAATCACACATTGCATTAATTGTCAAATTCTTTTTAGCTACTTTTTTTTTTTAATTTTTTTTTTTTTTTTTGCGGTATGCGGGCCTCTCACTGTTGTGGCCTCTCCTGCTACGGAGCACAGGCTCTGGACACGCAGACTCAGTGGCCATGGCTCACGGGCCCAGCCGCTCCGCGGCATGTGGGATCTTCCCAAACCAGGGCACGAACCCATGTCCCCTGCATCGGCAGGCGGACTCTCAACCACTGCGCCACTAGGGAAGCCCTTTAGCTACTTTTAATCTGGAACAATATATTTGTTGCAATATTAGCTTTGATCACATGGGTAAGGTGATGATTGCCAGGTTTCTCTATTATAAAGTTACTGTTTGTCTCTTCCTAATTAATAAACATCTTGTAGGGAGACACTTTGATGATGAATAGGATATTTTGTAGACTCAAAGTCCTCCCCTCCCATTTAGTATTCATTGATTACTCTTGCCTAAATCAAGAATGGTTGAAAACGATGATTTTCTAACTGTCATTATTTTTCTACATTTAATAATTGCTTTCTAATGTAAGGCACCTGGTATAGATTGAATGTTTGCATACCCCTAAATTCATATGTTGAAAACCTAACACCCAATGTGATTGTTTTAGGAAATGGAGCCTTTAGGAGATGATTAGGTCATGAGGGTGGAGCCCTCATGAATGGAATAAAAGAGACCCTGGAGAGCTCCCTCTTCATTTCCACCGAGTGAAGACACAGAGACAAGTTGGCAGTCTGTAACTCAGAAGAAGGCCTTTACCAGAACCCAACCATGCTGGCACCCATGCTTGGACTTCTAGTCTCCAGAATGGTGTGAGATAAATTTCTGTTATTTGTAAGCCACCCAGTCTGTGGTATTTTGCTTTAGCAGCCCAAACAGACTAAGATAACATATATATATATATATATATACACACATAATATATATGTTATATAGTATGGATTCATGGATTATATATATAGTATGGATTCATGGATTCTTATTTTATTTAAATGGTTATAATCTATTACGATGAGCATCTATTTTGATGCTCATATGATCCCATATTTGCTCAAATGATCCCATATTTGGCCCATGGGAGCCTCTGCAAGCTGGCTTTTGTGTCCTTTTGACATGTCTTCATCATTGTTTGAGCACATCCTTAATTGCACAACAAGATGTTTCAACTTCATTTGTTTCCCCTTCCCCGGGTTCCTTTTAATGGGGAATGAAATTTAGAAATCAAGATTTGTATGCACATTAAAGCCCTTTATTTATAATTTGTCAGTTATAATTTACATTTTCCTTTTAACAGTTAATATTGAGTATTTTTGAAGCAAATAATTTTAAATGTAAAAAAAGTTTTCTTTTTCCTATTTCATTTAATTTATATTGTGATGGAATATACATAAAATTTTGTACACTTATTTCAATTGCATTTTATTTTTATTCCTTTCGTTCATTACTATCAATACAACCAAAATTTCACAAAATCTTGATTTTAGTATTTTTGCTAAAATGAAGGAAGATAAATTATATGGAAGGTACATGTAATAATTTAAACATTTTATGTGAATTCATATTTTAGTATTCATCCAAATATCAGCTATCCATCAACAGAATACATATGGGCAATGATAATTACATCTAGTCACCTATAATATTTTGCTGAATTTCAGTCATAATAAAACTACAGCTGTTCCAACCTGTAAGAACTGGAAGACATCTCTCTCATACAACAAGAAAAAAGTTGATCAAACTGAAAATCAATGACTTTTCTTAGATCCATCAGAGAACTGAAGTCACAGGACAAACTTCCACCCCCCAAACTGGAGAGACCCATGAATACAGAGAATTCAAGTCAGTTTACCTGAAGCAGAAGCCACTGGAGCAAATAAATAATTTGTGTTTGGCCAGGGGAGGGCAAAAAGCAACCATTCAGAAATAACCCCAGAATGTTCTCCCATGAATGTTCTCCCATAATGTTAATCCCATAGCGAAGAACTACCCCACAATGGAAAAGTCTTTGCCAGAGGCTTATCCAACTTGGAGGAAGGGAAATTACCCAACTTTAGTCCCATCCAGGCTTTGTGTCTCAACTAAGGGTTGTGGGGGAGAGCTGAGAAACACTTGTGTATGTCATAGGTCAGGGGCACAGGGGCACTAAAAGACAGAGACCTAATCATATGATCATAGAATGTTTCTCTTCCTCCCACATCTAACCACCACATGAACAGCATTCCTGTTTAATAATAGTGAATTAAGCTGAAAGAACTTCGAGTCTTAGTCTCCATTTAAGAAGAAGTTTCTAGGGAAACCCAAAGGCAGCAGGAGAGGTAAAACAAGGACACTAGAGGAAATTGAAGACATTGAAACCTGAAGCTACAACAAACTGTAAACACAGCTTACTTCCTAGCCAGAGCAACATAAAACCTCACATTAAAGATGTGTCTAACTCAGTTCCTGAGTATAATTACGCATTATATCTGTATGGCTTTTAGCAAAAAAATTACAAGTCATGCTAAAAGGCAAGAAGAAACATGGTCTGAAGAGACAAAACATGCAACAGAACTAGACTCAAATATGGCATAGATTTGGAATGATCAGACCAAGAATTTAAAATAGCTCTGATAACATGCTAAGGACTCTAATGGAAAAAGTGGACAACATGCAAGGACAGATAGGTAATGTAATCAGAGAGATAAAAACTGTAGAAGGACTCAAAAGGAAATGTTAGAAATCAAAAACATTGTAATAGAAATGAATTCCTTTGACACACTGATCAGTAGACTGGACAGGACCAAGGAAAGAAGCAGTGAGCTTGAAGATATGTCCATAGAAACTTCCCAAACTGAAATGCAAAGAGAAAAAAAAGAGTGAGAAAAACAGAACAGAATATGCAATAACTGTAGGTTGATTATGAAAGATGTAAGATAAATGTAATGGGAATATCAGAAGGAGAATAAAGAAGCTGAAGAAATATTTGAGATAATAATGGCTGAGAATTTCCCAAATTTATTGATATGAACCAGACCACAAATCCAGGAAGTTCAGAGGCTACCAAGCAGGATAAATACTCCCAAACATTTATACCTAGGCATATCATCAACCATGCCATCAAGAAGAGAGTGGAGTGAAATATTCAAACCCTCAAAAGAAAAAACCCATTAACCTAGAATTCTGTATCCAATGAAATTGTCCTTCAAAAGTGAAGGAAAAATAAACTTTATCAGGTAAACAAAAACAGAGGGAATTTGTTGCCAGTAGACTTGACTTGCAAGAAATGTCAAAAGAAATTCTTCAGAGAGATGGAAAATTATATAGGTCACAAATTTGGATATACATAAAGAAATGAAGAGCATCAGAGAAAGAATAAATGAAGTCAAAAGAAAATATTTTTCTTATTCTTATCTAATAGATAACTATTCAAAGTGATAATAGCAACAGTGTATTAGGTGATTAAAGCATGAATAATAAGTGAAAGGAATGGCAGCAATGCTATAAAGGATGGGAAGGAAAAATTGGAAATACTCTTATAAGGTACCTGCACTACCTGTGAAGCACTGTAGCTTTATTTGAAAGTGGACTTGGACTAGTTATAAGTGTATATTGAAAACTGTAAGGTAACCACTAAAATAAAATTTTAAAAAGATGCATAATTGATAATGTGAAGAAAGAGAGAGAATGGAATCATATAAAATGCCCAACTAAAACCAGAGAAGGCAGAAAAAAGAGGGGAATATTTTTAAAAAAGAAACAAAGAACAAGTGCAACATATACAAAAATTACAAACATGGTAGGTATTAGTCCAACTACTTCAATAATCACTTTTAGGTGAATGGTCTAAATATACCAATTAAAAGAATGTCAGAATGGATGAAAAAATCCAAGACTCCACCATATGTTGTCTAAAAGAAACTCATTTTAAATATAAAGATACATACGAATAAAAGTAAAGGGATGGAGAAAGATAAATCAAACTAACACTATTCAAAAGAAAGGTGAAGAAGCTATATTAATTTCAGTCAAAACTGACTTCAGAGCACAAAAAATTATCAGGGACAAAGAGAGACATTACATAATGATAAAGGAGTCAATTCTGTGAGAAGATATCCTTACTGTGAATGCTCCTAAGAACAGAGCATCAAGATACATGAGGTAAAAACTGATAGAACTGCAACGAGAAATAGACAAATCCACTATTATAGTTGAGACTTTAATACCCTTTTACTAGTAATTGATCCAGCAGGCAGAAAATCAGTAAGGACATAGTTGAACATCATTAATCAACTGGATCTAATTGACATCTTAGACTACTTCATCAAGCTACAGGAGAATATACATTCTTCTCAAGCTCACATAGAACATTCACCAAGATAGACCATGTTCTGAGCTACAAAACACACCTGACCAAATTTAAAAGAACAGAAATCATATAAAGTATACTCTCAGGCTACAGCAGATTAAAATAGAAGCAAATAACAGAGATAGCTAGAAAATGACAAAATATTTGCAAATTAAAAAACACACTTCTACATAACACATGGGTCAAAAAAAAGAATTCTCAAGAGAAATTTTAAAATATTTTGAATTAAATGAAAATGAAAAAACACCTTATCAAAATTTATGGGATGCTTTAAAATCAGTGCTTAGAGAGAAATTTATAACATTAAATGAATATATTAGAGAAGAATAAAGATCTAAAATCAATAATCTAAGCTTCCATCTTTTAAAAACTAGAGAAAGAAAAGCAATATAAACCTAAAGCAAGTAAAAGAAAAGGAATAATAAAAATTAGAGCAGAATTCAATGAGATTGAAAACAGTAAGGCAATAGAGAAAAATGACAAAACCAAAAGCTTGTTCTTTGAAAAGATCAATAAAATGGATACATCTCTAGCCAGACTAAGAAAAAAAGAATAAAAGAAACAAATTACTAATATTAGGAATGAAAGAGGGACCATCACTACCAACCCCATGGACATTAAAAGGGTAATAAAGGAATGTTATGAATCACTCTATGCCCACAAATTTGATAACTTAGATGAAACGGACAAATCCCTTAAAAAACACAATCGGTATACCGCGCTTCCCTGGTGGCGCAGTGGTTGAGAGTCCGCCTGCCGATGCAGGGGACACGGGTTCGTGACCCGGTCCAGGAAGATCCCACATGCCGCGGAGCGGCTGGGCCCGTGAGCCATGGCCGCTGAGTCTGCACGTCCAGAGCCTGTGCTCTGTAGCGGGAGAGGCCACAACAGTGAGAGGCCCGTGTACCACAAAACAAACAAACAAACAAAATAACTCACAATCTACCAAAACTCACACTAAGTGAGATAATCTGAATAGGCTCTTTCTATTAAAGAAACTGAGTCAATAATTAATAACCCTCCAAAACAGAAAGGAGCAGGCCCAAATAATTTCCCTGGCAAATTCCACCAAACATTTAAAGAAGAAATGACATCAATTCTCTATCATCTCTTCGGGAAAATAGAAGCAGAGGGAATACTTCCTAATTCATCCAGCGAGGTCATCAGTACCCTAATACCCAAATCAAATAAAAACATTACAATAAAAGAAAACTATAGACCAATGTCTCTCATAAACATACATGCTAATACCCTCAACAAAATATTAGCAAATTGAATCCAGGAAAGAATTATACACCATGACCAAGTAGGATTTATGTCAGGTATGTAAGGCTGGTTCAGTATTTGAAAATCAATTAATGTAATTCATCACATCAACAGCCTAAGAGGAAAAATCATATGACCATATTGCTAGATGCAGAAAAAGCATTTGACAAAACCCAACACTCATTCATGATAAAAGCTCTCAGCAGGATAGGAACAGAGGGGTATTTCTTCAACTTGATAAAGGACATCTACAAAAACCTACAGATAACATCATACTTAAGAGTGAGAAACTAGAACTTTCCCACTAAGATCAAGAACAAGGCAAGGATGTCCCCTCTCACTACTCTTTTTCAACTTTGTACTGGAAGTCCTAGCTAATGCAGTAAGGAAAGGAAGTAAAAGTTATACTGATTGGGAAAAATGAAATAAACTCTTTGTTCACAGATGACATGATTGTCTATGTAGAAAATCCCAAAGAATCAACAAAAAAACCCTGGAACTCATAAGCAGTTAAACAAGGTCACAGAATATAAAATTAATATATAAAAGTCAATTGCTTTTCTATGTACCAGCAATGAACAATTGGTATTTGAAATTAGAAACACAATACCATTTACATTAACATCAAAAAGTACTTAGGCATAAACCTAACAATATACAGACAGAATGTATATGAGGAAAACTACAAAACTCTGATGAAAAAATCAAAGAAAATATAAATAGATGAAGAGATATTCTGTGTTCATGGATTGGAAGAATCAATGTTGTTAAGATGTCAATTCTCTGCAACTTGATTTATAGATTCAACACAATTTTAATCAAAATCCCTGCAAGTTATTTTGTGGATATTGACAAACTGATTCGAAAGTTTATATGGAGAGGCAAAAGACCCAGAATAGCCAACACAATACTGAAGAAGAACAAAGTCAAAGACTGACTCCCAAACTTTAAGACTTAATATAAAGCTACATTAATTAAGATAGTGTGGTATTGGTGAAAGCATAGGCAAATTGGTCAATGGAACAGAATAGATAGAGATTCCAGAAATAAACCCATACAAATATAGTCAATTGATCTTTGGGAAAGGAATAAAGGCAATTCAATGGAGAAAGGATAGTCTTTGCAACAAATAGTGCCAGAACAATTGGACATCAATAAGAAAAAAAAAATCTAGATACAGTCCTTATACCTTTCACAAAAATTAACTCAAAATGGATCTTAGACCTAAGTGTAAAATGCAAAACTATAAAACCTCGAGAAGATAACATGGGAGAAAAATCTAAGTGACCTTGGGCCTAGCAGTGAGCTTTAAAATATAATACTGAAAGCACAATCCATGAAAGAAAAAATGGAGGACTTCCCTGGTAGTCCAGTGGGTAAGACTCCACACTCCCAATGCAGGGTGCCCAGGTTTGATCCCTGGTCAGGGAAATAGATCCCACATGCATGCCACAATTAAGAAGCCCACATGCCACAACTAAAGATACCATGTGCCACAACGAAGACTGGGCACAGCCAAAAATAAATAAATAAATGAATAAATAAATAATAAATAAAATATTTTAAAAAAGAAAGAAAAAATCGTTGTTGGGCTTCATTAAAATTTAAAACTTCTGCTTTGCAAAAGACACTGTTAAGAGAATGAAGAGACAAGCCACAGACTCAGAGAAAATATTTAAAAAACACATATCTGATAAAAGACTTGTATCTAAAATATACTAACAACTCTTAAACCTCAACAATAAGAAAACAAACACCTCAGTTAAAAATGGGCAAAATACCTGAGCAGAATAAAGAACAAAGAAAATACATAGTTGACAAATAAGCATATGAGAAGATACCCAACATCATATGTTATTAGGGAATTGCAAATTAAAACAATAGTGAGACACCACTACATACCTATTAGAATGGCTAAAATCCAGAAACTGACATCATCAAATACTGGTGAGAATGCAGAACAACAGGAATGCTCATTCATTGCTAGTGGGAATGCAAAATGGTGTCACTTTGGAAGACAGTTTGGCAGTTTCTTACAAAGGTAAACATAGATTTACCATACTACCCAATTGAGTTGAAAACTTATGTCCACAGACAAAAAAACCTGCACGTGGATGTTTTTAGCATCTGTAATTCATAACTGCCAAAAACTAAAAGGAATCAAACTTTCTCTAGGTGAATAGGCAAACAAACCATAGTACATTCATATAATAGAATATGATTCAGTGATAAGAATAACTGAGCTATTAAGCCATGAAAAGACATAGATGAATTTTAAACACACATTGCCAAGTGAAAGAAGCCAGTCTGAAAGGCTACTGTATGATACCCAGTATGTGATATTTTGGAAAAGGCAAAACTACTATAGAGACAATAAAAGATCAGTGGTTGCCTAGGGTTCAGGGTAAGGGAGGAAAGGGATAAATAGGTGACACATGGGGATTTTTAGGGTGGTGAAATTACCAAGTATGATGCTATAATGCTAGATACATATCATTATGCATTTGTCAAAACCCATAAAGTTATATAATACAAAGAGTGAACCTTAATGTAAGCTATAACTTTTAGTTATACCTATGTATCAATATTGATTTATTACTTGTAACAAATGTACCACATTAATGCAAGATGTTAGTAATAGGGGAAACTTGTACCAGTGCCAGTAGGGATGTGGAGGCCATGGGTATATGAAACTCCATGCTCAACTATTCTGTAAATTTAAAACTAATTTTTTAAAAGTAAAAAACCTGTAGTTGGTCATTATGAAGTTTATTTGTCAAGATTGGAAGAGACAACATGTTTATTTAAATGTTTAGTTTGATTTATAACTTTTAAATATATATACATATATGTATATATATGAATATATATATGTGTGTATATATATGTATACGTGTGTGTGTGTGTGTGTGTGTGTGTGTGTGTGTGTATGCATTCTTGCTTTAGGACCTGCTGGAGGTGGGCTTAGATTGTGTAGATGATCATTTTGAAGAAAAGCAAGTTTGGAAGACTTGTTCCACCAGATGTCAGAATGTATATAAATTAGGGCAATGTGGTAATAGTGCAGGGATAGGCAAGCAAATAAATGAAGTTGAATAGAAAGTATAACAGTATGTCCAATACAGACCCTTGACCTATGATCAAGGTGTTATTACAGAGCAATGGGGAAGGTAGGCCTTTTCAATAAGTGGCTCTGGGCCAATTGTCTATCTACATGGAAAAAGGCTGAAATTGGTTCCCTATTTCACACTATCCACTAAACATCAACTAACAGGGCATTATAGCTAAATAAGAAAGGCAGAACTATAAATCCTTTAATAGATAAGACATGGGGATAGCTTCATGACTTGGTGGTAAGGAATTTCTTTTTAAACAAAAACTTCAAATCACAAAACTTAAAATGAAAAGTGTGATTTATTTTACTCTATTAAATTAAGAAATTTGTTCATCAAATTATACTATAATTAAAATAAAGAGACAAGCCACAGAATGAGAGAAAGTATTTGTAACATAGCTATGAAAGTTCTCTTATCCAGAAGGTGAAAAGAGTTTTTGCAAATCAATATAAAAACGGGCAACCCAAATGAAAAGGGTCTATACAAGCATCTCATAATTGAGGAAATTTAGATGGTATATAAACATATGAAAAAGGGTTCTATTTTACTAGTAGTAGGGAAATTGTCAATTAAAACCACAATAAGATGTTACTACACACCCAACAGATTGTCAAGTATTTTAAAGTGTGATGGAACTGTAAAAGGTGCACATTTATAGGAAACAGCTTGGCATTATCTAATGACATTAAGGATATGTACTCTCTATGACACAGAGGTGCAAATACATGTCTGTCTGAGCCATCCCTCAGGATAGGCTGGCTGCAGCTTAATCTATGCCAGTGCAGGGATTTCCCTAAATAGTTCAGTTGGTGTATATATCCTGAGCCGCAGTAATCTGACCATTGAAAGCCCATTTTTAACATTCACAAGCTAATAACAATCACTAATTTTGCAATTGAAAAGACATTTTAAATGTTCATTATACAAATTAGCAAAGCTTCAAGTGTTGATCAGAGATAATATAGATGAACAACCAGAGTGAGGCCTTTCCGAACAAATGCTAGCTCACTGTCCTTGCTGTGGGAATTCTCAGTTAGAACAACTTGTTGTCCTAGGTGTCAATTAAAATCAACCCACCTATGTTGGTCAAAAGGTACATACTTACAGTTATGAATAAATTCTGAGAATCTAATGAACAGCATAGTGACTATGTTAATAATACTGTATTATATACCTGAAATTTCCTAAGAGAGTAAATCTTAAATGTTCTCACTATTAAAAAAAATGCCAACTCTGTGAGGTGATACCTGTGTTAAATAGCTTGGTTGTGGTAATCATTTTGTAATGTATAGGTATATCGAATCATCAGGTTGTACATCTTAAATACATATAATTTTTATTTTGTCCATTATGCTTCAATAAAGCTAGGGGAGAAAAAACCAACCCACCAATGGTAGACACTCTGATGTGGTACCTAGATCCCCCTTCAAGCAAGGACTTGTGGACCCAGCTGCTGGGAGCACTGGGAGCGCAGTCCTCAGCCATCAGTCCCTTCAGAGAGGCTCCTTGCACAAGGCCATGCCCTCCCATGGTGGTCCCCACCCAGTCATTGACCAATGCAGGATGGGGATGGGGGCACAAAGGCCTGGCTACCTTCAGCCCAGCTTGGGAAATCTCTGATGGGCCAACCTATCTCCAGAGCTTTCCTGTGTAATCAGCTAAGGCTATCTTAGGGACTGCACGTAACAACTCGACATGTCCCTCTGTCCAGTCTGGCCTCTGCACCTCCCCTCCACATGCACCGATACCAAGAACATTCCAGAACAAACAGTCTGAACACTAAACTCCATCGTGGGGTCTGCTTGTTAAAGAGCCCCACCTGCAATACCACTTTCCTATCTTGCTGCTTATGCTGTCAGGTTTTAAAGGAAATGACAAACATTGCAACTACCAGGTCAGATGGATGAGTCTTTGGCTTCAAGGCATATGGTTTCAACAAACTTCTATATATAACATAGCTAATATTATACAGCTAGACTACACCTCAAGTTGCAAAGCTTCGGCCTACTGTGAAACATGTGCATTTTGAAGATATAAATGGAAAAAAATCCTTTAACTCATCTTAGATTTCAACTAGTTTGTACGAATACTAAGGCACTCAGATTCTTGGATTAAACCTGAAAACCTGCCCATTAATTGGAAAAAAAAAAGAAGAAGAAGAAGAAAGAAAGAAAAAGAAAAGAAAAAATCTGGTGATCTAGAAATGTAAGAATTTTATCTGAATTAAAACTTCATATTGAGGATGAAATGTTTTTTTACCATCTTAGCTTTTTTTGTTTCTTATACTTTAGTGTGACATAAATTTTAAGATTAATCTGAACAGAAATATTTGAACTCAGAGCAAAATATTTGCATCCTTTTACAACCTTGTGTTAGTTTCAGATGTATAGCAAAGTGATTCAGTTATATATATATACATATATATGTATATATATATACACACATATATTCATATATATATTCTTTTTCAGATTATTTTCCATTATAGGTTATTACAAGATACAGAATATAGTTCCCTGTGCTATACAGCAGGTCCTTGTCGTTTATTTTATATATAGTAGTGTGTATCTGTTGATCCCAAACCCTTAATTTATACCTCCCCGCCCTGCATCTTTTTGAAATAGACATTTTTAGTGCAGTATAAATGACTAAGTCTCTGTTGAAATCTTTCAGCAGTGCCACTAGAGAGCCTGCACCTTAGGAAACACTTGGTATAACAGAGGTTGCTAGGTTTAGCAATTGCTGGTTTTAAGAGCCTTAAAAACTTTAAGATAGAAAATAACTTGCGCGAAGAAAATGAGAAAGAGGGAGACAGAGAGAGAGAGGTAGACAGTGACAACAAAGCATTAGGTGTTGATGGGTTACAGGAAGAATCTTAGATGTCCTAGGGCCTAACAGGGCCAATACTGCTCTTCAGGATTAAGAAGTACCATTTCTCATGGGAGCCTGAACTTTTAAAGAAAAAAGGTTAAAAGAAACTCACCCTTCTATGGCATTCTTAAAAGCTTTGGCACCGTTTTTAGCATCAATTAAATTTCTTCTAGTATTACAATGCAAATTACATTGTTTTAGGAGCAAGATTGGGAATAAAGGAGTGGACACAGGTTTAGAGAGCTAGGCTAGGCCCTGCTGGGAAGGGTGGGTCTAGGCCCCCTCATTCTGTCCCTGGCAATTTTAGCCCCCTCATCCTTAGGACCAGGGAGGGAAGAAAGGGAGTCTTATTCTCCTTACTTGTTCCAACTTCATGTTTACCAGCCTCTGCCTAGACTGTCTCAACCTTTGGGCACCTCACTCTACATTAATGCCTTAAGACATCTCTTTTTCCTTTTGCATTGGAAGAGGTTTCGCATGAGACAGAATGACCTTTAGACTGGAAAGTTAGGCATTATCTATAAAATTGTAAATATTTTCAAGTGAGTGTGCATTTCTGAATGCCAAGAATTGTTATTTTTCAGTGATTTCTCAAGGGAACGCTGATAAGAAGATGTTTTGAATATTTTCCTTCCATGCCCTTTGCTAACATCATCTTTGCTCACATAGTTGTTGAGAACATGAAACTGAGACAAAAATGTTGTGTAATCTAGAGGAAAGAAATGTTCCCAGATCCTTATCCTTGAATGAGAAATATGGTGTATTTAGCTTTTGGAGTTGCCATAACAAAATACCACAGACTGGGTGGCTTAAACAACAGAAATTTAATTCTCACAGTTCTGGAGGCTGGAAGTCCAAGATCAAGCTGCTCCCAAAGTAAATTTCATTCTGAGACCTCTTCTCTTGATTTGTAGGCAGCTGCCATCTCACTGTGTGCTCACCTGACCTCTTCTTTGTGAAGGGGAGGGAAGTGAGAAGGAGAGAGGGAGGAAGAGAGGGAAAGAGGGAGAGAGAAGAGAGAGAGAGGGATAGAGAGAAAGAGAGAGAGGGAGATGGAGAGAGGGAGAGAGAAAGCTCGTGAGCATTTTTTGATGTCTCTTCTTTTAAGGACACTAATCCATCAGATCAGGGCTCCACCCTTATGACCTCACTTAACCGTAATTACTTCCTTAGAGGCCACATCTCTAAGTATAGCCACACTGGGGGGTTAGCCACACATGTGAATTTTGAGGGGACGCAACATTCACTCCATAACATATGGTGAAGATGCCTTCATTCTCTTCCATAAATAACGAGCTGAATGTACTGGATGTACTTGTTCCCCATAAATATATTGGTAAAATCTCTTTAAATATTAAAGCTAAAGATGGAATTCCACAGCATAGTAAAATTTTTTCAGAAGGCTCAGAGAATATTCTCTCTATGCCTGAAGGTATTTATGTTTCCTATAAAATATCTGATTGACAGAAATATTGTGCTGAAGCATATTGTATACCTAGACTATTTCTATATTAAGCATTTAACTGCTAACCTAGAATTAAATCCAGGAATAACAGACAGGCCTTTTCAAGAGGAAGGATGCTGTGTGTAGCAAAACGTCTGCCACTGTGAAAAAAACAAACAAACCCCAAAAGTTTCAGGGAAACAGCAGCTTTTAAAGAGACTTTAGCCAGAGTTATATCATTATTTTGGAAAAAGCACCCAAGGTCTTGGTTTGGGGGATTGCGTGGAGTCATTAAGAAAAGGAGCAGGCACTTCTGCTTCCAGCCAAGATGAAGTAACAGGTAACAGATATAACCTCCCATCTGAAAGAACCAAAATAAATTAAACAATATAAATGACAGTGGACAATATAAATGAAACAATGGTTTTTTAAGACACTGGATATCAGGCAATGAAGGACAATGATCCCTGAGATATGGAACATAAACAAGATGAGACCTGTGATTGCCCCAGCTTACTGCCTTGAGAGAGTTTCCATGCCCAGCAAAGCGTCAGAGAATGAGATGAAGCCCAGTAGACTCCTTGAGTTGAGAAGATCTCCTGGTTGTGATAGTGTACTACAGTTCTGCGAGATGTTACCATTGGGGGAAATTTGGAAAAGGGTACATGGACTTCTCTGTATTATTTCCTACAACTGCCTGTGAGTCAAGATGAAGTTTTAAAAAACCTTAACTTTAAAAATAAGAGAAATAAAGGTGCTTTCAGATATAGAAAAGCTGAAAGAATTAATCACTAGTAGACCTGCAGCATGAGAAATGTTAAAGCATGTCCTTCAGGCAGAAAGCAAATGATAACAGATGGAAATCATGACCTACACAAAGGAATGATGAGGGACTTCCCTGGTGGTCCACTGGTTAAGAGTCCGCCTTCCAATGCAGGGGATGCCGGTTCAATCCCTGGTTGGGGAATTAAGATGCCACATGCCACGGGGCAACTAGGCCCTCATGCCACAACTACTGAGCCCACATGCCATAACTAGAGAGAAGCCTGCACGCAGCAATGAAAGATCCCGTGTGCCGCAACTAAGACCTGATGCAGCCAAAAAACAAATAAATAAATTAAATATTTTAAAAACCCCAAAGGAATGATGAACACTGGCCTTGGAAACTACATATGTAAATATATAAGATTTTGTATATTTAATCTCTTTAAAAAAATTGCCTGTTTAAACAAAAATAATAATAATGCATTATGGGGTTTATAACATGTAAAAATATAATGCATGACAACAATAGTATAAGTTTCAGGAGGGTAGAAATGGAAGTATGCTATTGTAAGGTTCTTATACCATATATGAAGTGGTATATCGTAACTTGAATGTAGACTATGATAAGTTAAATATGCTTACTATGAAACCTAAAGCAACCACTAAAATAACAGTTATAGCTCATAAGTCCACAAAGGAGATAACATGGAATCATCATAAAAATATCAATCCAAAAGATGGTAGAAAAAGAGATAAAAGGGCACAAAGAACAGACGGGACAAACAGAAAATGAATAGCAGGATGATAGGCTCAAACCTAACCATATCAATAATCACACTGAACATAAATGGTCTAAACATCCAAATTAAAAGGCACAGATTGTCAGATTGGATAAAAAGGCAAGACACTACTATATGCTTCCTACAAGAAACGCTTTAAATATAAAAACAGAAATAGGTTAAAAGTAAAAGAGTGGGAACAGATACACTGTGCTAATACTAGTGAACACTAGTGGAGTGACTATATAAATATCACACAATGTTGATTCCAGAGCAAAGAATATATCACAGAAAAGGTCATTTCATAATGATAAAGTAGCCCATTAATCAAGAGGACATAACAATCCTAAACATTTATGCACCTAATAACAGTGGATCAAGATACATGAAGCAAAAACTGATTGGACTGCAAGAAGAAATAGAGATTTCAATACCCTTCTTTCAAAAGCTGATGGAACAAGTAGGCAGAAAATTAACAGGGATATAATAGATGTGAACAACACTGTATTATTCTGTTCAGACTGCCATAACAAAAAAGACTGGGTGGCTTAAACAACAGAAATTTATTTTCTCACAGTCCTGGGAGCTGGAAGTCCAAGATCAAGGTGTTGGCAGATTTGGTTTCTCCTGAGGCCTCTCTCCTTGGCTGCAGATGGCCACCTACTCACTGTGTCCTGACATGGTCTTTTCTGTGTGTGTGTGTGTGTGTGCTCCTGGTGACTCTCCCTCTTCTTAAAAGGACATCAGTCATACTGGATTAAGACGAACCCTTATGACCTCATTGAACTTTAATTATCTCTTTAAAGGCCCTGTCACCAGATATAGTCATGTTGGGGGTTAGGGCTTCAACATATGATTGTGGGGAACACAATTCAGTTTATAACAACACTACTAACCAGCTTGACCAGACTGACACTTATAGAACAATCCACCCAATAACAGCAGAATATATTCTTCTCAAATGCACATGGAACATTTACCAATATAGACCATATTTGGGGCCATAAAACAAATTTCAATAAATTTATAAAGATTAAAGTCATACAAAGTATGTACTCTGACCAAAATGAAATTGAATTAGAAACCAATAACAGATGAATCCACTATTGTAGTTGGAGTCTTCAACACCTTTCTCTCATAAATGGACAGATGCAGCAGGCAGAAACCAATAACAAAAAGATCCTTGGAAAATCCCCAATTATTTGGAAACTGAATAACCCATGGATCAAAGAGAAATCAAGAGAAATATTTAAAAATCTTAGAATTTGTGGAATGCTGCTAAAGCAGTATTTAGGAGGAAATATCTATATTAGGAAAGAAGATCTCAAATCGATGAGCTTAGCTTCCACATTAAGCAACTAGAAAAAGAGGAGAAAATTAAATCCAAAGTAAGCAGACAGAAGGAATTAATAAAGATCAAAGCAAAACTCAATGAAACAGAAAACTGAAAAACAATAGAGAAAATCAATGAAATCAAAAGCTGTCTTTTTGAGATCAATAAAATGAGGAAAATGAGGAAAAAATGAGGATGAGGAAAAAAAGGCACCACTTACCAAAATCAGGAATGAAAGAGGTGACATGACTACAGATTCTACAGACATTAAAAAAGATAATTAGGGAATATTATGAACCACTTTATGGTAATAAATTTGACAACATGGATGAACTGGGCAAATTCCTTGAAAGACACAAATTACCAAGGCTCACTCCAGAAGATAATCTGATTAGCCTTAAAGAAATTGAAATTGTAGTTTAAAATGTTTCTACAGAAAAACAAAAAACAAAAAACTTCAGGCTGTGGCCTCACTGGTGAATCTACCAAATATTAAGGAGGAAATAATAACAATTCTACACAAACTCTTCCCCAAAATTGGAGAGGTGGCAATACCTCCCAACTCATCCTATGAAGCCAGCATTATCCTCATACCAAAATCAGACAATGACATTACCAGAAAACTACAGACCAATATCCCTCAGTAATATAGATATAAAATTTCTAAACAAATTTTTGGCAAATCGAATTCCATAATATATTAACATGATAATACATTGTGACCAAGTGGGATTTATCCCAGTAATGCAGAATTGGTTTAACATTTGAAAAGCAATTAGTGTGATTCACCACAATTACCACAATGACAAAGTAAAAAAGAAAACCATATGATCATCTAAATAGATGCAGAAAAGCATTTCACAAAATCTGATACTCATTTTGACAAAACCCCCAGAAAATTAGGATAACAGGGAACTTCATAGGGTATCTGGGAAAGGGAAAGGAAAGGGAAAAAAAGGAGCAGAGTTCCTCAAGGCCATAGCCCTGGCTGGCGAAGCTGGGTACCTGCAGGCCACCAGGATTGCTAAAACATCGGTCAATGCTGGGAATGAGCCTTCTGAAATGAAACTAGCCTTCGCATTGGATTCTTTGAGATGTTTAATCTCTCGTAATCCTGTCAGTGTCCTTGAACTTGGATCATACATCAAGTTCTGCCAAGGGACATAGATCTTTGCTTTGATACTTTATTAATATCAGTGGTGATGATAGTGATAATAGGAATAGCTAACAGTTACTGCACGGCCACTATGCATCAGGCACTGTGTAAAGTTTGATATAGATTAGTTCACAGAATCTTACAACCACCCTATGATGGAAGTATTTAAAAATATATGTATTAAAGATAAGGAAACCGAGACACAGAGAAAGGAAACAATTCGTCCAAGGTCACACAGTTACATAGCAGGACATGGGGATACTCACACACTCTAACTAGACAAAAGGTCAACTCTTAAGACATTCTGGGTAACTTCAGAATTGATTTTCTCATACTACATGATGGTACACAACATGTATGTGGGCGGCCCAAAAACTATGAGGAATTTTTATATATACAAAGGACTAAATATAATACATATATAATATGAAGAATGATATAGCAAAGACCACATGTGGGTCATTTATCCAGAAATAATGAAAATTTATTTGGAGCATATTTGTCTGAAATCTCATTTACAATGGTTTTACAAATTGAATAAAAATTTATTGAATATGTGTGAAGTAAACCAACAGATTTTAAACTTTTTTTTTTCACCTTTGATGGACCTGTGGGTCAGTGTACATGTGCTTGGAATAAATATGTTAACCTTGAGAAATTTTTTACCAAATGCATTTCTGATCAAAACCAAAAGCAAACATTTCAGAATCACTTCCTTTGGGGAAATTGCTTTTTGTTTGTTTAATTAAAAATTTTAAAATAATTGCTGAACATATTGAATTGCAATCCCTACCAAAGGAGCTGGCCCAGGGAGGGCCAGAGGTGTGTGTCACTGTTCATGGCATTTCAAAGATGGTTCCACTGATCAGTTTGTAGGTTTATATTGATCCCTTTGTTTGACTATTAAATATTTTCATATTCAAGTTTTGCTTTATTTCTAAGAAATAAACATAGCCACCGAAGGATTTCCTCATCAGAGTAAACTTTAATAACAGAATTACAGGACCTGTTATTTGGTTTAATTTTTTTTTCTTTTTTCCCCCAGCTTTATTGAGAAATAGTTGACTTTTTCTTTTTTTTTTTTAACTCATCTGGTCCTTGAGTTTGGAAACTGAAAATATACAAAACCGCGCGTTTTATGAAAACATGGAAGTATCATATTTAACATATAAGGAACTTAAAAAAATTAATTTAAAACAAAAGAACCCTGTCTGTTGGTTTAATGGTATGCTTTTCATCCATTTGGATCACAGGGATAGCAAATTCAAATTACCACCCAATGCATCTTGTAGGACAGACTTTTTAATAAGGAATATTAATGTTACAGGTAGTGTTTCGGTTCACTTGCAAATTTCCCACACTTCTGACCCCTGGGTTGTATATTAAAAATGTCTTCAAGAAATATTCAGAAATGGAAACTTCTACACTCTGCTTTAGATGGAACAATTACAGTTGCACTGGCACTCATCTAAGAGCAACATTAAAGCTGGTTTGCAGCAAGTCTCAGGCCTGCACCACCTCTCATTGGCTGGGACGGCCCAAAGACCACCTGGGCTCAGAGTGACTCCCTGCAGACCACTGCAGTGGCCTAGAGGAGCCGATAATTGAGGACGCTGAGCCAGGACTGTGGGACTCCCGGCTAAGTCTTGGTTTGTCACTCAGCAAAATGTGTATACGCAGTCCCCTCCCGCAGTCATCTCTCCTGTAATGGGTTGCTGAGCGGGAGGCAGGGTGATGGGGTTTCAGAGGTGGCGTTAACCTGGCGGCCACGGGGGCGAGCAGTGGCCTTGGGAAATGGGAGTGGCGGGTTTCAGAGGGGAGCCTCAGGCACGCAGGACTGCTGGGGTAGATCCAAGATTCCTTAAGGAGGTGTCCCTGGCTTTCATCCTTGTTCAACATTTTTTGTTAACCAAACGTTTATTCCTGGGGCTCCCTCACCTCTCTCCAGTAAGGGCAGCCTGAACCTCAATTTGCTCAGCTGTAAAATGGGTAGCCTTACAACAGCAGTCGGTGAACACTTCAGGTTTTGAATGTTTCTCAGAATTTAAAATCAACACTAACAAAAATCAACAACGAGTTTAAAATCTTTTAAAAGTTTTAGGTGGATAATTTCGAGGGTGATGTCTGAAAACCATAATCAGCTAGTTTGGGTTTTAATTTTTGTTTTAATACATGGTGCTTCTGTGATGATGTGATGTGATGTGATTGTGATGATGATGTGATGATGTGATTAAATGTGATGTGATGTGATGATTAAATGTGATGATTTAATGTGATGATGATGATTAAAAACCCAAATCCCTTTAATGGCCTTCATGGCTTGTCAGGTACCTGTGAGGTACATGGCTGAAGTCGTGTTAGTTGGGATGGGTTTTGAGTGAGTCTATGAGTCTTTGGAGAGAACGGATTGCCTTTGAGTGAGCCTCGCCCCCCCCAATCCCCCATCCCCCCGCCCCATCCTTCCTCTTCTCCACACAGCACTGTGCAGTGAGCTTACCCTGAGATTTTGCTCATCTTTTTATAAACGTTGTGCAAAGGAGTCAGAAATCTGTCTTCAAATACTGCCTAGAAATTAAAGTTTTTAATCAAATTAAATAATATTTAAATGAATTGAAATTTAAAATACACTATCCCCATCCATGAAATTATTGTTTCTTCTGGTGAGCATTTTGGAGCCCCTCACTGAGCTCCAGCTGGAGTTGTTCCTTACCCCACGTGGCGCTAAGGTGGCCGCCAGGGCTCCTGCACTGGGAGACAGGCATGCCTGGTCCAGGGATCCAATTTCAGAATAGATAATTTGTTTTTTAAATCCTCTAATCAATAAGAATTCATAAGAAATCAAGTATTCAGAATTACGTTTGAAGCCATTTTTTGCCATGCATTTAAAAAATCAGGGTACATTTTACATACAATAAAATATGCCCATTTTCAGTATAGACTTCAATGAATCTTGACAAATGCATAGAGAACGGCCCAATCAACCTCCAAAATTCCTTCATGCTCATCCCAGTCATTCTCCCCCAAGACAACAACTAGTTTGATTTCCTTCACTACAGATTATTTTTCCTGGCTTAGAATTTCATACAAATGGAATAATTACAGTATTTCTATTTTGTGTCTGGCTTCTTTCACTCAACCTTGTGCTTATGAACTTCACAAACATATGAAGTAGTTTGTCCCTTTCATTTGCTAAGTAGTATTCCATGATCCCATTGTTGTGTTTCTTTGTCAATTCTTATGTTGTTGGACTCCTGGGATGTTTCCAGTTTTTTTGCTATCATGAAGAAAGCTAATGTGAACATTTGACCACAAGTTTTTTGTGTGGACATATTGCGGTAGCATGCTGTGGCTGGCTCACCAGAGCCAATTTTGCAAATCTCTTCTCAACTCTGGTTCTCTGACGTCATATTAGTACACAGTTTGAAATAAGCCATGATGGGAGTATTTACACCATAGTTGACAATCACTACAAATTAGAGCTCCCCCCCCCCCCCCCGAGAGCTGGTTGGTAAACATTTACCAGCACACCATTGGACATACGTTTTCTTATTTTTTTTTTTTTGGAGTAAATACCTAGGAGTGAGATTGCTGGATTGCATGATATGTCTGTTTACTTTATATGAAGCTGCCAAACTGTTTTCAAAGTGGTGTAACATTTTACACTCCCAGTAGCAACATATGAAAGTTCCAGTTGCTCCACATTCTCATGAATACGTGGTATTGTCAGTCTTTTTAATTTTAGCCATTTAATGAAGATCTGAATAGAAGAGGGGTGATGGGAAATGGAGGTTATATGGCAGCCCAGTAAGCTGTACATTTGTCTCTCTCCTTATAGACAGAGAAAGTCCTCAGTAAATACAAGTTGAAGCATGTTGAGATCCCCTCACATAATGCCCTTTCCCTGATCTTTCCCATTTCATCGCAGAGGAATGCTGAGGCTCCTAATGGGAGAAGGTAGTCACTTCAAGCACAACAGGCCGCGTTCATACTGTTGGGGAATAATTAAAAATAAAATCTTGTGCCAACCCAGTGAATTCGCTCAACAAAGGTAGAAAAGAACGAAATAGTTTTATTGTCGAATAAGCATTAAACCAGCTCGTGATGTGCATCACAAGCAATTCACTGAACAGATTTCAGAGAAGGAAAGAAACCTCATCCTTTTATATAGCCAGGCAGATACAACCCATTGCATACATGTTCTTAAGACAGATGATAACTTGCCCTCAAGAGAACTTGACAGCACCATTTACTACACACAGGTCATCTCAAATTCCCTGGTAATCGGTGTAGCTATCTGCCTTTAGGCAAAGGAAGAATAAAACACATATCTCTTTGACAAGCAGGTGACGACTTGGAACCAGCCTCCTAGGTCAAATTCCTAGGGTCGTGGAGATAGGGCACTATCTCTGCTGACGTTTACATTTCAAAGAGATGGCTCCCAGGTCCTCAAGAACAACATTCCTGAGTTGTAAAACTGGCAGGAGGCCTATTTAGCTTTTTTTTTAAGAGTTACATATATCTTGAAGGTACGGAGAAAAAATTTACACGTTTTCTGAAGGAAATACTCCAAGAAAAGGGAGGATGGAAAGTCTCTTTCACTTGTGACACCAGGAAAACTTCAACTTTTAAAAACTTTGTGTCTACCCTACGATACTTCCACCCTCTTCCCTGAGTTATGCCCTACTCCAGGTCCACAATTTCCCCTGACCTTCTACTATTAGTCTTTCAAAATCCTTATCAACTCCATTCCTAAAGGAAGCCTCCCCAAACAGCAGGCCGCTACTCCTAGAGCCACAGCCACGGCCACACTAGAGACTCGCTGTTATCAAGGGCTATGACTACAGTCTCTTAGAATTGGAAAACTTTGCAGATATTTGGTCTGATTCTAACCCATTTCAAAGACGGTAAAACTGAGACATAGGAAAATCCCAAATGGGTACTTAGGGCGCTGGGTCACACTGGAGCAAAAAGGACGCTTAAGGATCCTCCGCCCAAATTCGGGGATCCCTAAAGTCAGCCCCAGGTGACCAAAAAAAAAAAAACAAAAAAAACCACCCTGCTTGATTCCACTACGGCACGATTGGGGTTAAAGCCCATGGAACGCTGGTCTCCTCCCGACTGCGCCTGCGCGAGTCAGGACGTGCGAATTTGCCCTGGACCCTGACGTTTCAGGCAGCCCCTCCTAATGCGGAACACGACCCACATTCCGCCGGTCCTGCCTTGACAGGCGTGACCCTAATCCAATAAGAATGGAGGGCTGAGTCCTCCGGAGCCAATAGCCAAAGCCCGAGGGGCGGTGGAGGCGGACTCTGTAAGGAAACAAGAAGACAGGCCCAAGATGGAGGCGGCGGCGGCTGTAGCGGCGTGACAGGTGAGGGCAGGCCCGGCAGGGTTAGGTTTCTGGAGAGACTGCTGGGCTCGGGTAGGGAGCCGGGACCGAAAGCTCAGCTCCAGGATGGCTGCGCCTGGGCCCCGATGCCCCCCGCCCGGAACCGGAGGAGTGGTTTGACCCGGGGTGAGACCATCTTCGACAACGCGGGGGGGGTAGACTGGAATAGGGGTGCAAGGCTGCGGGGGATGGTTTCGCCCGTCGCGTGTGGCAGCGCGCCTGCGCAGAGCTGGAAGGCCCTCGGTGGGCGGGGTCAGGCCGAATGGGGCTTGGGTTGTGGTGTCTTGTCATGTGCAGTCCCTCTTAACCTCCTTAAGGTATCTGATGACCCTTGCTTACCGACAACGGGGAATGCGTGAAGATGAAGCTCACTTCTCGCTTTTCTTATTCTGGATCAATGTCTAGCTCACTAGGAGAATGTTTGAGGATTCCCCCATTCCTCCTCTTTAACCCTCCCCAGCCTCCTTCCATTATCACCAGTAATATAACTGCGACCCTTTCATTAGTTGTCAGGGAGAATTTTGGAGCGCCCTCCGCCCCACCCGCGCTTTACCCCCATTTATCTCACCTCAACCATGTCTGGTGATGCTCCATTACCCTCCTTTCCCCCATGACAGTGTCTGGTGACACCCGTTATCCACTCTTCTACCCATTACAGTCCCTAGTGACCCCTGTTACATCTCCCCGCAGCGTAGTGTCTGCTGAGCCTCTATGAACTCCCCATCATAGTCTGGTGACTCCCATTAGCCACCTAACACAGTATCCATGAACCTACCATCATTACAGTTCAGGGCTTTGGGATGCCCACAGTGCCCTTACGAACACTGTTTGGTGCAATTCCCATTTCCCTCAAACTAAGGTCAGTATCTGATGATCCTCTGTTAGTTCCCCATCACCCTATCTGTGACTCACCCCACACCACAGCATCTGAACCCCCTTCTCCATTAGAAAGCCAGGGCAGCCTGTTCATGTCCATTACGTACCTGACAGGCCCCAGTGCAGTGCGTGCTGACTTCCCCGTTAGTCCCTAGCACGGAGACTTACGTGCTCCTGTGCCCTCCGGGACAGTGTGTGTACCTCTCACTATGTCCTACCCCCCACCCCACCCCGCCCTACGCAGTGAATCCGAGACCTTGGCACTTAAGTGTGAGACAGACAACAGGAGCGGCTGAGCAGAGGAGGAACTGGATCCCTTGGGCTGTGTGGAAATTAGGCTACAAGGGGTGACGTGGAGCTGGGAGATTGAATTTTTGTCCCCTGCCACTTTGCTTCCAGACCATCATTATGGGACCTCTGAATTTTACCTCTGTCTTCTAGGAGCCCCATGGCACCTGCCCAGCCCCACCTTAGCCCGTCTTGACAAAGTCCTAGGCTCCATGGAGCCACCACGGGGCCCCCCTGCCAACGGGGCCGAGCCATCCCGGGCGGTGGGCACCGTCAAAGTGTACCTGCCCAACAAGCAACGCACGGTGGTGAGTCTGACGGGAGCAAAACTGGCAAGGGGTAGGCATGGACCCGGTTGTAAATCTTGGATCAGAAAGGTGACAAGGGCTGGGAGAGTCAGCTGGGGACTCCACTGAGAGCTGACTCCTCACATCTACACACACACAGGTGACTGTCCGGGATGGCATGAGTGTTTACGACTCATTAGACAAGGCCCTCAAGGTGCGGGGACTCAATCAGGATTGCTGTGTGGTCTACCGGCTCATCAAGGGGTAAGTGTGGCACTGCCACCTCCAACTGGGCGCGCAGCCTTCCAGCCCCTCCTCAGAGTCATGGGACTCTCCACTCTGCTGTGCAGTCTCCGTTAGTCTTCCCTTCATTCGGTGACTCCGTGAGTGCATCCAGCTTTTGTCTCATTACTTCATTAGTTTATTGGCCTGTAAGGTCAGCAGCTCATTTTCTTCTTGCACCCCAAATCCTCACCGTGCTCCGTCATGTCCTCCCGGAATTCATCTGTTTCATCTTTCACTGTTTTATCAATTTGTCAGCCCTCTCCTTCCTCCGTTTCCTTGTTCTCTGTCTGCTGTGTGGGCCTTGCTGACCTTCCATTTATTCCTCTGTTTTAGAGTTCCTTAACTTTTTTGTATTCAATTCACGCATTGCTTTTTATTTGTTATTTCAGTGCCTCACCAGCTGCTTTGTTGGGGGCTTGCTCAGGACTTCTAAGATTTAGTTGTTTCTTCAGTCTCATTTGCTCCTCGTCTTGTGGCTAAGAGCATGGACTCTTTGCACTGTCCTGCCACTTACAATCCCTTGTGGCTCTGGACAAGTCATTTCATCCCCCTGAGCCTCAGTTTCCCCATATGTAAAATGGGGACAAGGATAGTACTAGTTCCTAGAGTTGCTGTACTGAGAATGAAACATGCCATCTATTATTGCATGGATGGCAAGCTTGGAGGGACTTTTGGGGGGTTCCCTTCTTCCCCATGGCCCCATCCACCCTCCCACTCACTCCCTTCCATGCCTTCTGCAGTCGAAAGACAGTCACCGCCTGGGACACAGCCATTGCACCCCTGGATGGCGAGGAGCTCATTGTGGAGGTCCTCGAAGACGTCCCCCTGACCATGCACAATTTTGTGAGTGCAGGGTAGAAAGTGGGGGCAGACCGTGGGTGTGGCGGGAGGGTCCCTGACCAGGCCTCAGTCTTCTCTACTCTGTGACAGCAGGTACGGAAGACGTTCTTCAGCCTGGCCTTTTGTGACTTCTGCCTTAAGTTTCTGTTCCATGGCTTCCGCTGCCAAACCTGTGGATACAAGTTCCACCAGCATTGTTCCTCCAAGGTCCCCACAGTCTGTGTTGACATGAGTACCAACCGCCGACAGTGAGCCTGGCCTGGGGTGGGCAGGGGGATGGGGAGGACAGAGGCCCAGCCACAAGGCTCTTACAGACAGCTGACCCATGTTCCCTTGCTTTACACCCTGAATGCCCTCAAGGTTCTACCACAGTGTCCAGGATTTGTCCGGAGGCTCCAGACAGCATGAGGCTCCCTCGAACCGCCCCCTGAATGAGCCACTCACCCCTCAGGGTCCCAGGTAGGGAACGCCTTAGCTGAAGGGCTGCTGTCAGAAGAAAAAGATCTGGAGGCCTCTGTAGAGTACAAGCCATACTTAATTCATTTGTTTACTCCATGAACATTTATTTAGCACCTACAAGTGTGAGTAAGGGCATGGAGCTCTGGGGCCTTGGGTGATTCCCCTGATCTCTCTGGGCCTTAGTTTTCTCATCTGTAAAGAGCAGATAATGACCACATAGGGTTCTGGTGAGGATTAAATGAGTTAAGACATGTCCAATGCTTAGAACAAGATCTGGTATAAGATAAGTTCTTATTAATTATAATATATATCTGTATATATGCATCTAACTACTTAGTTAATTCTACCATTATAACCATGCTCAAGCCTGTCCACTTTGAAATACATATTATTTTATTGTAAATTCCCTTTCAATTTCAATGTTGAAATATATTATTGCTCTAATATATCATGTTCATATGATATGCATTTTATATATTTATATTTTATAATGTCAATATTTATATGATATATTTTTGCTATTGTATTATGTGTTATGTTGATAATATTTTCATATAATGTAGAACATCAAACATTTTTATGTAATGTATGAAATAGTAAAGTTAGAGCATTATATTATTTTTAATTATGGGTATATGTGAATAAATTATCTATGAATAGCATTTCAGGATAGTGAAGGGACCATTAAGAAATATTTTTGTAACATTATAATATATTTAGTATATATCATGTATAACAGATGTGTATGTATAACATATAACATTATTATAATATGTGTAAAGCATTGTAATTTTAATATAGATAACATACTGTATGTTATATAATACATAATATATTTGAATAGTACATATAGTTATACAATATTATATATTGCTCTTCCCCCACTATCTGCATGGCTTGCTGTCCTTCCTTTAAGTCTTTGCTCAAATGTCACTTGCTCAGAGAAGCCTTTCCTGACATCACCAGGGACACTTCCTGTCTCCTTATGTTGCTTTAGTTTTTGCTTTATTGCACCTGTCACCATTGGACATATTAAATATTCTTTGTTTTTTATTTCTCTTTTTTCCTGCTGCAGTCAGCCCCATGAGGGCAAGAACCTTTATTTGTTTTTTGTTTCTTTGGTTTTTTTTTAATTTTAAAATTTTAGTACAGTTCAAATCAGCATGCATGTAGAACCTTTATTTGTTTCGTCCACAGTTTTATTTCCACTACCTAGAGTGGTATCTGGCACATGGCAGGCACTCAGTCAATGCTTCTTGAACAAATGCATAATAGTAATGACAGTGGACGTTTACTCTGTGTGAGCTAAACACACACTTAGGACGGGGCGGGGCATGGGCGGTGGTGGCAGCTCTACTGGTTTTCTCATTCACTCGACAGTGATTTCACAGCCTTTCCCCTGCCAGCTCCTGCACCCAGCACCGCGACCCCAAGCACTTCCCCTTCCCTGCCCCGGCCAACGCCCCCCTCCAGCGCATCCGCTCCACATCCACCCCCAACGTCCACATGGTCAGCACCACGGTCCCCATGGACTCCGGGCTCATCCAGGTTGGTGTCGAGGCGGGAGGTCACAGGGGAGCACCGGGCAGAGGGGAGGGCCATTCCTGTTGTCTTCCATGTCCTCTCTCTGATGCCCAGCCCTCTTCTTCCAGCTCCCTGCCCAGAGTTTCAACACTGACGGTGAGCCCCCCGCTACCTGCACCCTGAGTCCCCCACCCCACCCCACCCGGCTCCACTCACATCCTCTCCGCAACTGCAGCTGCCGGGAATAGAGGTGGTGGCGATGGAACCCCCCGGGGGAGCCCCAGCCCAGCCAGCATGTCCTCGGGGAGGAAGTCCCCACATTCCAAGTCCCCGTCAGAGCAGCGGGAGCGGAAGTCCTTGGCCGATGACAAGAAGAAAGTGGTGAGCTCCAGGGGGCACCTTTGGTGGGGGCACTGCAGGCCGAGTGATGAGGGGTGTGGGCAGGCCCCTGAGATGCCGCCCTTGTGGCCCGCAGAAGAATCTGGGGTACCGGGACTCGGGCTATTACTGGGAGGTGCCACCCAGTGAGGTGCAGCTGCTGAAGAGGATCGGGACGGGCTCATTTGGGACCGTGTTTCGTGGGCGGTGGCACGGCGATGTGGCCGTGAAGGTGCTCAAGGTGGCCCAACCCACAGCTGAGCAGGCCCAGGCCTTCAAGAACGAGATGCAGGTGCTCAGGTGAGATTGCTCGCGCGCAGGGATGGGGGCAGGGGCGGTGGGCACCGCCTTGGTGCCTCTCTGGGTAAAGGCCGTACTGAAGGCACTTCCTGCACATCCCCTGTGTTTGTGTGGTGTTATAACCATAATGGTAAGTTTCTTCTCTATCAGAGAAGCCCCTTTCCCCTCTGGGAAGGGGTATGTTTGGAGGACCTCTAGTCACATTGGTGTTTGTGTTTGTGTAAATACTGATATTAATTAATGGCTCTGCCTCCAAAATGTGGGTCTTTTCAGTTGTCTGCTGTGAAATGGGTATCACCAGTGTTACTGTGGTACTTACATCAATAGCATAATGTGAGTTAACTGCATCACCAGGCAGCCTGGCGTCCTTGCCTCTCGTCTGCTTGTTCTGCATCATTAGTATATGTTTATTGTGTTGCCTTCTTGTTATTAATTATAACAATACTGTACTTTAAAGAACAGTATTAGAACTATAATCAGAACCATAATTTAATCATTGTTTGATTAATGATTGTGGTTGCTCTACCTAATATATCATTCATACTATATTAACTCATTTGTGCTAAGAAACCCTGGCGCTCCCTTTTTGCTACCCTAGTTCCTACCACTCCTGGGGTTGCCAGTGTGGGCTTTCCCCTCTGACAAGTGGGCACAATTATGTTGCAGAGTTGACGTTATCATAATTCCTTGTGCTATTTTAATACTCATCCTCATAATGGATGCCACAGTAAGGAAATTTTCAGTCTCTGCTCCTCTCTATGAAATGGCAATGATTTGAGTGGGCTGTGAATTTGCGTTGTGTTCGTATTGAAACTATAACCTAACTGCTGTGAAGAATACTAACGCGCTGTGAGCAAAATTGCAGAGCGTTGTTGATGTTCTTTGCGTGTAAGTTACCATTGTAACTGCAGTTAATACTTCTATAAGGAATGAAAGTTTTCTTCTAAATGAGGGTGGCTCCATTCATACAGGACAGAGTTTCTGTCAGGTAACCTAGGTACCCAGTAGTGATAACAGCAAGGACAGTGATATTTTCAGGGTGCTTGCTTGTGTTCAGCTGTTCTAATAAGCACCTTACAGGTTATTTACTCACATATTCCTCCCAACACCCCTGTCAGGTAGCTCACAGAATTATCACAGTTTTTCAGTTGAGGAAAATGAGGCACAGAGAAGTTAAGTGTCTTCCCTGAGATTGTACAGTGAGTACCCAGGGAAGCCTGGATTGGAACTTAGGATCTAATTTGAGTCCAAATCCCAAGCTCTTTACCTCTAAGCCTCTCATGGTTAACAGGATATAGTCACACATCACTGATATTTTTACCCAGCATTTATCAATATTATGTTGATATATCACTGATGACCATTTCTCATCTCAAATGGTCACAGGCTCAGGTCATGGTCAGGGTCAGAGGTATGGCAGGTATTGATGATTAAGACACTCCTGGTCAGTAGAGGGTGAGGGGTAATCTCTCCCTCCTGCTTTTGTTGGGAGACATGGATGAGGAAGCCCAGGACATAAGCGCCCAGCGTGGAATCATAGCCCAGCAAACATGTCTCACAACTTCATTGAATCTGGCCATAGTCTGGCCCTGAGCCTCCTGAAAGCCAGGGTGGGAATGATGGCAGAAGGCAGCAGTGAACAGCGCCATTCCCAATGCTCAGGAAGTTGCTGTTTACCCTCCCTGCCCTGATACCTTCTGCCCTGCCTGCAGGAAGACACGTCACGTCAACATCTTGCTGTTCATGGGCTTCATGACCCGGCCGGGATTTGCTATCATCACACAGTGGTGCGAGGGCTCCAGTCTCTACCACCATCTGCACGTGGCCGACACACGCTTCGACATGGTCCAGCTCATTGATGTGGCCCGGCAGACTGCCCAGGGCATGGAGTGAGCGTCCTGGCCCGGGGACTAGGGAGGGGGCTGGGGGATCTGGGGGTGGGGAGATGAGGTAGCCCCCAGACAGTCTGACACCTGCTTGTACCCCAACAGCTACCTCCATGCCAAGAACATCATCCACCGAGATCTCAAGTCTAACAGTATCTACATGTCCCTCTCTGAGGGCTGGGCTTGGGTGGGGGGCATCAAACAGGATGAGAGCTTAGAGGGATGGCTCTTGTGGGAGGCTTTCTGGGGGCAAACAGGGAGGGGCACATGTGGCATTTCCCTTTGCCAGGTGCCAGAGCTGTGGCTGGTGAGGGGCCTTCAATGGGAGTCTCTTGGTCAGGAGTCAGGGTTTTGACTGGTTCAGGTGCTGTTCTTCGGGACTCTGGTCAGGGTCTGAGGAGCGGCAGCTGTGGAGGGCGTTAGGGGGAGCTCCTGACCAGTGTCACAGGCATGGTGAGTGTGGGTGCCATTAGAGGAGCTTCCTAGTCAGGAGTCACAGGAGGGCCAAGTGTAGGGGGCATTCATTGGAGCTCCCCACCCAAGTCAAGGTTGTGGCTAGTTTGTGTGACATTGCGGGGCTTCTGGTCAGGGTTAGAGGCATGACTGGCGTGGAGGTGTCAACGAGAGCCTCCCAGTCAGGGCGAGAAGCCTGGCTATTGGGAGTCCCTGTAGTGGCCCTTGACCCTGGCGGACATCTTCCTACACGAGGGGCTCACGGTGAAGATCGGGGACTTCGGCCTGGCCACAGTGAAGACGCGGTGGAGTGGGGCCCAGCCTTTGGAGCAGCCCTCGGGCTCTGTGCTATGGATGGTGAGTTGGGCCAGGCTGGACTGGGGGCATATAGGGACATGGGCTGCTGGGCTAGGATGTGGGAGGCCGAGTGGGGCCGGGGATGCCTGCGCGCCGAGGTGTGGGTGTCTGGACTGCTCATGCTTTACCCCGTGTGGGTGGCTCTGAGTTACACCCAGTGTGGCTGGTGGGCCCTGGGCCTATGGGCCAGTCATTTGCTGACCTCCACATTCCTCCTGCCCGGTCCGGCCTACTGAAGGCAGCTGAGGTGATCCGTATGCAGGACCCGAACCCCTACAGCTTCCAGTCGGATGTCTACGCCTATGGGGTTGTGCTCTACGAGCTCATGACCGGCTCGCTGCCTTACAGCCACATTGGCAGCCGTGACCAGGTGAGCCCCATGCCTTACACCTGCTATCTCCCAGGCCAAGGGATCCCCTCAGCCTCCAAACCTCAGATCTCCACCTTTGCATAGACCAAGAACACCACACTTCCCCCAGAAACCCCAAGTTTTCTGAGCTGAGGATTCCCAGATTCCTCTGGGTCTTCCGTACCCAGAATTCCCTCCTTCACCCACATCTACTCCTCTGGGTCCTCAAAGTCCAGAATCTCCTGAATCCCTTATACCCAGAATCCCCCTAGGCCCCCAAAAGCCCAGAAGCCCTCTGGATCCCTAGACACACACAGTCCTCTGGCCTGGTTACTCAAACACTCCAAAGTCCCCAAAGCCCAGAATCCCATTTCTCCCAGAAACAATCCCTTTGTACTTCTGGAATCCTCACAGATACCTACAACCATTCAGGCCTTAGGTATCTGTCAGACTTCAGGGCCCTTGCATCCACAGTACTCTAGGCCCCAGACATTTCTCCAGGTTCAAGGCCTGGGATCTCCCAGACCCTCAGAAACCCAGGATCCTGTAGGCTTCACGTACCAATAGTCTTTGGGTCTTGAGCACTCACAGTCGTACAGACCACGTGGACCCATAGTCCTGTAGGCCCCAGACCTCTACAGAAATACAGACTACTGAGAGCTAGAATCCTTTAGCTTCCTCCAGACGCAGAACTTCATGTTTCCCCCAGACTCAGTACTTTCTAGGCCCCTAAGCCCCCTAGAAACCTGTGGACCCATAATCATCTGGGCCCCGGACACCTACAGTCCTTGACTTCCCCCAAGCTTAAATCCTTCTGTTTTGTAAGCAAAGAATCCTTCTAAGTCCTCAGAGACCCAGAATCTTTAGATCCACAAGATACCCACAATCTCCTGGGCCCCAATACCCAGAATACCCCAGTTCTCCTAAAAGGAGCCCTCCAGGTCCCTCAAGACCCAGAATTCCCTGGGCTTCCCAGCCCAGACCCCCAGATCACCCCATTCCTGTCCCCCCTCCCAGATTATCTTTATGGTGGGCCGTGGCTATCTGTCCCCGGACCTCAGCAAAATCTCCAGCAACTGCCCCAAGGCCATGAGGCGCCTGCTGTCTGACTGCCTCAAGTTCCAGCGGGAGGAGCGGCCCCTCTTCCCCCAGGTGGGCCGAGGAGGAGGGCTGGACACCCTGGGGAGGGAGCCTCTGAGGAGAAGGACTCTGAGGTGTGAATGTGAACTGTGTTGTGTTCAAGGCTCCGAGGTGTACAATGTGTGTGAGTGTGTGCTTCCCCATTAGGCTGGGGTCTGGGGGTGTCGGGGTGCCCACGCGGATCTGGACACCCTTCCTCACCCGCCCCTGCCCCCAGATCCTGGCCACGATTGAGCTGCTGCAGCGGTCACTCCCCAAGATTGAGCGGAGTGCCTCCGAACCCTCCTTGCACCGTACCCAGGCTGATGAGTTGCCTGCCTGCCTACTCAGCGCAGCCCGCCTTGTGCCTTAGGTCCCACCCCCAGCCACCAGGGAGCCAATCTCAACCTGCCACGCCAAGGAGCCCTGCCCACCAACCAATCAATGTCTGTCTCTGCCCCGTTACTGCCTCAGGATCCCCCATCACTGCCCTGGGAGATGAGGGGGTGCCCATGTACTTTTCAAGTTCCTCTGGAATTGGGGGACCCTCGAAGACCGAGACCCCTGCCTCCTCCATAATTCGGTTTCCTCTTGGCTTTGGCGATACTTCTAAATTCGGGAGCTCCTCCATCTCCAACGGCTGGGATTTGTGGCAGGGATTCCACTCAGAACCTCTCTGGAATTTGTGCCTGATGTGCCTTCCACTGGATTTTGGGGTCCCCAGCACCTCATGTGGATTTGGGGGGTCCCCTCTGTCTCCCACCATTCAAGGACTCCCCTCTTTCTTCACCAAGAAGCACAGAATTCTGCTGGGCCTTTGCTTGTTTATTTTTCTTCCCGACTCTTCTCATGGGGTTCAGAGCCGCTGAGGGGTGAGGGTGAGTCCAGGCAAGGGTTGGAGGTTGGGGGGAGGTGCGGACCACACAAACAGCGCCACTGCACGCATCACCACAGGCGGCACGATGAACGAGGACCACATATGCCAAGCACGGCACGAGAGGAGGCCACGTCAGTCACAGACACAGACATCACTGCAAAGGTGGGGAAGTGGGGGACCACTGGCCTGTGTGCAAAGGATTCTGGGAGGATGGGTGGAGTTTGCATATTTAAGACAGCTGTCAGAGGCAGGAGAGTGGGGCAGGGGTCCCTGGGGAACTGAGGGGTCCTAGCAGTGGGAGGAGCTCCCAGTGTGTTGAGTGGGGTTGGTTGGGGGGGGTGAAGGGAAATCCTTGGGGAGCTGGGTGGGGGCAGTTGAAGAGGTGGATCTCCAGAGATGGGAGATCCATAGAAAGGGTCTCAAAGGTAGGGGTTTCTTAAGGATTTGGGAAATTTTGATGGGGAACAAGGTGTGCTTGAGAGCTCTGGTACCAGGAGTGGGGTTTTCCAGGAATTTCAGGGCTCCGGGAGGGGTTGCCTGGTGTTTGGGAGAGCTTCCAGAAAGGAAAATGCACTCTGAGGGCACCAGGAGTGGAGGTCTTCAGGGATTTGGAGGTTCTAGAACTGAGAAGTAGGTCTCAGTTTTTGAAAGGACTTGGGAATTCTAAACATGAGAACTGGATTTAGGACCGGGAGTGAGGTTTCCCCAGGGACTTGGGCATTCTGAGGAGTGAGAAGAGGGATCTTGGCGATCCAGGAGAGGGCTTCTCAAGGGATGAGATTCCAAAAGTGAGAAATAGATTCAGGGCCCAGACAGGGGTTGCCCAGGGATTTGGGGGCTCTCAGGGTGGGGTGTCAGTCGGAGAAGAGGCTGGCGAAAGACTTCCTCAGGCTGCGGATGGTCTCAGCTTTCACCTCGTCCTGGCTAAGGCTGGGCCTGGGCGGGGCTGGCTCTGGAAGGTTGAAGGCATTGGTCAGAGACTGGGATTTGCTAGAGAGAAACAAGGTGGAGGCGTGGGAGGAAGGGGGGAGAGGAAGGGAGGAGGGGGAGAGAAACACAACGTTACCCCAGGCCCGGCCCCAGCCCTGCCCCTCTGGTCCTGGGGCTGTGCCTGTGACCCTCCCACCCCCCAGCACGGGCCTGGACCCTGGAGGGATTCTCAGGACGAATGGAGGAGCCCTGGGCCAGGCTGGGAGGACTTGGATCCAAGGTGAAGAAGCCTGGGATTGATGGGAAGAGTTCTGGGCTGAATCTTCTCTTATAATTCTAGCCTAGATTGGGAGGAGTTTGATATAAAGGTGACGATGGGCAGGGAGGTTTCCAGTGTAAGGGTGAGGAGTCCAGAAAAGGGGGTGGTGGTGCTTGGACCAAGGACAGGCTGGAAGGGGCAAATCTAAGGGGGAGCAGTTGGGTGGGGCAGGACAGACTTCTGAGCTAAGAGAGGAGGTCTGGAATGGACCAGAAGAGGCAGAGAGGATGGTGTGATTTGGGAGGAGACTGAGATGGGCTAGAAGGGAGCCTAGACTGTAGGAAAAGCATGAGGACGACTGGGAAGAGTGAAGTAACATAGGAGGACTGTGGATTGGGCCAGGAGGAGTTTGTGGGTTCGGCTGGGGGGAATCAGGTGGGGCACAAGGAGGATGGGTTTGGCAGGGAAGTACTGAAGGAGGGTCAGCAAGGCGCCTGGGGTGGGCCGAGAGGAGCTGGGCTGGGGGTCTTTCCCAGGGCCTACTGGGAGGATTCTGCACTTCAGAGGGGGTTTCTCTGGGATGGAGGGCAGGAGCCTCTGTGAACTGGGAGGGGTCTGGCCCAGACTGGAACTGGAGAGAGAGCTCTCAGGAGCCGTGTACAGGACCTGGGTCTGAGGAGCCTGGGAGCTGGGGCTGCCCTCCAGGTGCAGGAGCGCATTCTGTGAGCAGCAAGGCGAGGGCTGCTGTGGGGTCCCCTTACTTGAGCTGGGGGTGTGGGGGTCCCCCGGCAGCGGCAGTGGCAGGTGGTGGCACATCCTGGCTGGGTTTCTGGGCCAGTTGTGGCTTGGTGGGACGTCCAGCAGGGCCGGAGGCACTGGGTCGCGGCTGCTGCGTGGTGGGTGGCCCAGTGCGGGGCATGGGACCCGCCTGGCTGGCCTGGCGTGTGGGGCCGGCAGGGCCTGGGGGCTTCTGGGGTGGGCCCTGGCGCTGCTGACCACCCGGTGGAGCCCCTGAGGCCTTTGGCGGAGCCTGACCAGAGGCCGATGTCTGACGAGTAGCCTGTGGGGGGCCTGCCTGGCGCTGGGGAGAGGGGGAGGCGGGTGGGCGGGCTGCTGGAGGTGCCCCGGGGCCTCCCGCCACTGGCCGGGATTGGCGGCCTTGACCCTGGGGCAGCGGTGTGGCCTGGGACGCAGGCTGCTGGGGCGCTGATGTGGGACTCGGAAGGCGCTGGGGCAGGGGGCTGCCAGCTGGGGGTCCAAGGCCCGAAAGGTGCTGTTGGCCCTGCGGGGTCGGGCGCTGCTGCAACGGGGGTCCCTGGCGTTGGGGGCCTGGGCCCGGCTGTGGAGGGCCGCCTGAGGGACAGAGAGAAAGTGCACACGTGAGAGCAAGCAAGTGAGAGGTGGGGGGCTGCCGGCGGGGTCGGGGCCGAGGAAGCTGGCCCCTCACTTACCCTGTGGCGGGGGTCGTTGCTGAGCTGGGGGCCCCGTGGGCTGCTGGGAGGTCTGGCGGCCCAAGGGCAGGGCCCCTGGGGACGGAGTCTGCGGCAGAGGAGTGGAGCAGGAGAGGTTAAAAATAGTTACCAGCCGGTGGAGCATCAGCCAATCAGAATGACATGGGTTCCCTGTGTGCTGGGTGTTGCCGCATTTGTGGCTGAGCTGAGGGGATGGCAGGTTGTGGGGTGCGGGACTCATTCCCAGGGGAGGGGTCAGGAGGCACTCAGGGAAGTCACGGTAGCAGCTATTTATCATTTTTTAAAATAGTTGGTAACTGCTGCGACACGGGTGCGTCATGGCGATGCCCTTAGCCTTCTGATTATCAGCTCTGTGACACAGTATGACCAAGGGCTGGCCTGCCCACCACTAGCCTCCAAGGGCCAGAGCCAGGGGCCTGACCTGGCTGTGGGAGCCCCTGCCGGGAGAGGCATCCCGCTGCCGCTGCCGGGGCAGGACCTGGGCCATCTTGTTGACCACAAGCTCTACGATGAGTTGCTTGTCTTCATCCTGGTGGTCACCGATGAGCGGCATGGAGGAGCCCACCACCTGGGGGAGGAGAAGGGATCCAGTGAGGAGAGAAGCAGGAAGTGCACGGGAGGGTGACGATGACGAAGTGCTGTAAGTTGGGAAAAGGTATGACTGGCGGCTGCCCAGGAAACCAGCTTCAGTATGAGAAGCACCTATTACGCAGTGTGGGGAAGGCTTGTCTTTTACAAGATACCTTACAGCTTAGGACATACTAGTAGGGGTGAGCTAATGAAGGCCTACTGGCCAAATCCGGCCCAGCACCTGTTTCTGTGCAGCCCCAGGCCCTGGAGCTAAGGATGGGTTTTACATTTTTTAATGATTGAAAAAAAAAAATCAAAAGATTTCATGACGTGAAAATTATATGAAATTTAAATTTCATTGTCCATAAACCAAGTTTCATGGGAACACAGCCACCCTTACTTTCTTGCCATATTGTCTGTGGCTGCTCTTGCAGATTGAGGAGCTGCAGTAGAGACTGTATGGCCCACAAAGCCTAAAATACGCACCGTCTGGCCTCGACAGAAAACGTTTGCCAATCCCTGCTTTATAGTTTGCTAGGTGCTCTGTGTTTTACAAAGAACTCTGTGGTTTACGTGGTACTTTACAGTTTACAAAGCTCCTTGCCCTTTACAAAGGACTGTTACATATATGGTGTGTTTAGACTTTGGAAAGTGCTTTGCAAAGGGCACCACTGTTTACAAGATGCTTTACCATGTATAAAGTGCTACCATTTACCATGCACTCAGAAGTTTTAAGGTATTTTACAGTTCGCAAATTGCTTTACTGTTTACCGGGGACACTGCTGCTTATAAAGAGCTTTAGAATTTTGAAAGCGCTTTGCTTCAATAACGAGGATTTCCCAGTTTACAGAGCTCCTCTTTAAAATGATTTTATAAAGTACTTTGCTGTTCACCAAGCAGTACCTTCCTAAGGTACTTTACAGTTTACAGAATGCTTTAGTATCAACCGCCACTCTCTATAAAGTTCTTTATAGCTTACAAAGTACCTTTGCTGTTGGCCAAGTTCAAATTCACAGAACACTTTAAAGATTACTAAGTGCTTGGTCATTCACCAGAGTGTCTCAGTTCACAGAGGACATTATACCTTAACAAGTGTCTTGTCCTTCACTAAAGATGTCCAAGTTCACAGAGCAGTTTAGAATTTAGTAAGTATTTTGCCATTTGCCAGGGATGTCCTGGTTCACAAGGCACTTTACAGTTTTACGTTTTGCCATTCGCTGAGGGCTTTCTAGGCCCTGGCGTGCTTCACAGTGTTGCTGCCCTGCACCTGCTCCCCCCTCTGTGCCCCCACAAAATTCTGGGGTGCTCCTACCTCAATGATGTGATCCCTTCCGTCCTTGCCATGCAGTGCTTCCACTGCGCAGATGTCCAGTCCCCCAAAGATCTCTGAGCACGTGTCCACCCACAGCTTGTACCTGCCAAGACACAAGGCAAGGCAGCCCGTCAGTGCCTGGTCTGGGCGGCCACACTTCTACCCCCCACCCCCGAGTTCAGGCCGCCCACCTGTCAGACATGGCAATCTGCTCAAGCATCGCAGAGCCGGTGTTGGTCTTCCAGTTTCCTGACACTGACGTCCTCCTGGAGAGTAAGAGGAGACAGGAGAGAGGCTTGGGGGGCGTGGGCTGCACAAGGCAGGGCAGGGGACCCCTACCCAGGCCTTGGTCTCCTTACGCACATGTAGGCCTTGTAGTTCTGCCCAATCTTCTGGACGCGCACATCGTATTTGGCATCAATGAAGGGCTCGGCAGTGGCATATGTCTTGGTCAGTGCCACGACACTTGCGATGTCCTGGAAGTCGTGCTGGTTGTCCACCTTGACCTGTGGGAGTGGGGTGGGGAGCAGGGCCCGGTCAGGAGGGGGCGGCAGTTGGGGTGCCTTAGGGCAAACGACACAGGTGAGGTGAGTGCACAGAAATTCGGTGGACACCCCAAGGCACTCAAGCACGCATTAATTCTGGGTCTCCTGGTTTTTACATGTACACACAGACACCAAATTGGGTGTCTACAACTCTGTGAACACACAAAACCCGATTTTTAGACTTGTTTACTTTAAATGGTTAAGTTGTGTGTTATGTGAATTATATCTCAATAAAGCTGTGGGAAAAATTGTGTGTATATACAGTATATGCATGTGGGCACCCATACAAAATCAATTGTACACACAGTATATAAACATACAGAAGCATGGACACACTCAAACATACAAATTACAAGTCTTCTTTCTATGGACATACAGACAAAATCGGATGGACAGCATACAGGACCCCAAGACCCTTGAATGTAAAAGATGACGTAGTGTGTGTTCAACACAGAGGCCTGCCTATATACAGACACAGTGCTGGATACACTAACAAAATAACAGGACACACAAAACTGGCTGAACACATGATAGAAAATTGGGCCACCAAAATGTAAGAATATGAGGAAAAATACAAATAGATAAAGGACACACAATTATACAGAATTATTGTGTGCACTGAATACACAATATACTTCTAACAGGCATACCTTCTTGGAGATACTGTGGGTTCAGTTCCAGACCACCGCAATAAAGCGAAGGTCACAATAAAGCAAGTCACACAAATTTTTTGGTTTCCCAGTGCGTATAAAAGTTATGTTTATACTGTAATCTGTTAAGTGTGCAATACATCTAAGTGTCTAAGAAAAACAATGTACATACCTTAATTTAAAAATACTTTATTGCTAAAAGATGCTAACCATCATCTGACAACGCAGGGTTGTCACGAACCTTCAATTTGTAAAAAAAAAAAAAATGTAGTATCGGGCTTCCCTGGTGGCGCAGTGGTTGAGAGTCTGCCTGCCGATGCAGGGGACACGGGTTCGTGTCCCAGTCCGGGAAGATCCCACATGCCGTGGAGTGGCTGGGCCCGTGAGCCATGGCCGCTGGGCCTGCGCATCCAGAGCCTGTGCTCCGCACCGGGAGAGGCCACAACAGTGAGAGGCCCGCGTACAGCAAAAAAAAAAATGTAGTATCTGTGAAGCGCAATAAAGCGAAGTGCTATAAAACGAGGTATGCCTGTACTTATATCCGCACGATGCCAGGAACATGCATCATTTACAAGCACGCACATACAAAGCCCACCCGGGGACTTACCTTACCCATCCCAGAGTGTGCGTGCCCCATCTTCACAACCACAGGGTACGTTGTGCTGCTGAGCTGGTAGGGTGGAAAGGGAGAGCATGGTCAGGGCAGGAGGGCTGACACCCATGGCTGGGGGTGGTGCTGAGGGGAGCCCATCCAGTGGGAGCCACACTGAGAGCGATTTTCCCAGAAGAGGTGGGTCAGAGACAGCCAGCCACCAGCTGGGGGTCCCACAATACCCCGGAGCCCAGAATTAAACCCAGAGCCCTGCCTGCCTATCCCTCCCTCCACCACCCACAAGTCCCAGACTTCCCGCCTCTGCTTTCCTGGGAAGAGGCGTGGGATAGGGGTGGGAGACTTTTCCAGAAAAGGGAAAGTTTGTTTTTACAGTGAATGGATGACAGAGAAGTGAGTGTGTGCATGTGCGTGCGTGGGGGTGTAGTGGCGAGCATGTAGCAACTGGACCCCTCAGCCAGGCCTTGTGTGTGTCTCCTCCACACACATACACAACCCAGAGACACACAAACCCTCAGAACTCAGATCTACACAGCCAAACCCAGAGCTTCCCACACATGCTGAGACCCACGCGATGGAAAGATCCACCACCGACACCGGTTCCGGAGCATGCCTTGCTGTGTGGCTGCACGGAGACCCTCACAGCCAGCCATCCAGCCCAGCAGCACACACTCAACACTCGTAGACGCGCAATCAACACTTTTGGGCAGAGACATACACACAGCCCTCCTCCTCTCACCCAAATCCACGTAACAGAGGGACACACAACACGAAGGTTATCCATGCAACACAGAGACGAACAACCCTCAGAGGCATAACCACAGAATGCAGAGGCACACACAACTCTGACAGGCACACACAACAGAAATGGGCACATATTCAGCACTGACAGATACACATGCAATACTCCTAGGCATACACACAACAAACAGAAGGACCCACAGCACATGGACAGGTATACACACTTCCAGGTATTCACACTTCTAGGTATTCACAAAACCACTGAGACCCACAACACAGAGACTCATACTCCTGGGCACACGCAAAGTGTACGTAGGGACGCACACACAAAAAACGTGCCTTGCCATATATACAGATGGAGAGGCGTGCACACGACCAGAGACACCCACAGCCTCCTAATTACATGGACAACACCCCGGGGTGTGTACATGCACACACACTCACATTCAGGCATGGGGATACCTCGTCTCCCCCAACCCTGGGTGGAGTAGAGGGGGCCTAGTTGGCCGACCCCAGCGCCACCATACACGGATGAACATGCAGGGCTTCACCCTCCCTCCTCTGTGCGGACAGGGGTGACAGGGTAGAGGATGGCATCCCCAGAGGGGCTGCTGGGGGCGGGGGCGGTTCCCAGTTCCCGACAGGCACAGGAAGCCTGCAGGGTCAGGGTGACCAATTGGCCTTCAGGCCTCACCCTCCCTCTGCACGCCCCCCCACCCTCCTCATTTCCCAAATGACTGGCGTCAGGATGGGGCGCTGAGAGGCACTGAGTTGTTACCGGGATGCTCTGATTAGCATTCTAGGGAAACCAGGCTGAAATGGCAGGTGACGTAACACAGGCACACACACAGCTCACAGAGGTGACAGCACATCCTCAATTCCATTCGCAACCCAGACCTGTTTTACATGGGCAGGCACAACTCCAGAAGCAGCACAAAACATACTGGGTTTGGGACTTCCCCGGTGCCACAGTGGTTAGTCATCCGCCTGCCAATGCAGGGGACACGGGTTCAAGCCCTGTTCCGGGAAGATCCCACATTGCCGCGGAGCAACTAAGTCCCGTGTGCCACAACTACTGAGCCCGTGTGCCACAACTACTGAGCCTGCGTCCACAACTACTGAAGCCCGTGCGCCTAGAGCCCATGCTCCGCAACAAGAGAAGCTACCACAATGAGAAGCCCCATGCACCGCAACGAAGTGTAGCCCCCGCTCGCTGCAACTAGAGAAAGCCCGCGCGCAGCAGCGAAGACCCAATGCAGCGAAAAATAATAAATAAATAATACAATTAAAAAAAAAACACTAACAAAAAAACCATACTGGGCTCAGGTACACTCAAGTACACACACACACACACACACCACAGAGGGGCACACACCACCTAAAGGCACACACGCAACCCTCAGAGGCAGAGACACAGCAGGAAACTGTGTGCAAGCACACATGCACACCGCCCCCCGCCCCAAGGTTTTTAGGCTCTTTTCACAAACCTTCCTTGTTTTCTCTGGACCTGAGCCTGAACACAACACTGTGTATATGTGTATGCGTGTGCCCACACATGTGTGCATGCAGTGAGCTCTGAATACTGGGATCCCCTGGCCAACCCGAGGTTTGAATCTTGGCCTCTCCTCTTCCTAAGGCCATGTTCAACCCAAGGCAGGTCACTTAACCCTCTCTGGGCCTCAGTTTCCTGATCTGTATAAAGGGTACAATCAGGCCCAAGCACTTGGTGTGTGTGGGGACTGCCAGGTGTCTGCTGTGCACACCCAGCTGGACCCCACGCCCCCCAAACCCATCCAGCTCGCCAGGTGGCCATACAGCCGGACACCCATCCATGAAACCCCACCAGTTTCAAAACCTGCACAATAACCCGGGTCCACATAACCCCTCACATGTAGACAGTGGGCAAAACTCTGTGCTGACTCAGGTTTCAAAGTCATGATGCTGCAGCAGGACTTCCCCTTTGCACCCACCACCAACTTAGCCCCCGTCTCATTCACTCTCATTCCCCACTTTCACAATCAGCTTCTCCAGATTCCTGGTTTACTTCTCTTCCCCCTTACCTGGTCCTGCCCGCCCCCCCAAAAGAGTCACTTCTTCACTCTCCTTCCTGGGCAGATCACTTGACCCCTTTGTGTATCTCATTTTCCTCATTGGTATAATGAGAACATGAACAGTCTCTAACTCACAGATGTTGTGAGGAACACATTAGTTATTTTGGGCAAAATGCTTAGCACAGTATCTGGCACACAGGAATCCTCCATCCTCAAAAGGTGTTGGGTACTATTATTATTATTGGTTTAATATCCCTAGGTTAGCCAATATTAATTAACAAGGAGGTAATCGGGATTGACTGACAGATAAAGTACTTCCAAAGATTTTAGAGCTGTGTTTGATGCATAGTAAGCACTTCATAGTGCTGGCGGTAGTTTCTGTTGTGGTGGTAGTGTTGGTGGTGATGGTTGTGCTAACCACTCTGAGTTAATCAAGCTTAATTAGCAAGGGGGTAATGGGGATTGGATGAGAGAACTACACAAAGGCTTCAGGGCACAGTACACAGTAAGCGCTCCATAAGTGGCTCCTATCATCACTACCGTCATCATTATTATTATTGGCCTGTCCTCCCTGACCTAACCAAGGATGTTAATCGGCCCTCAGAGCCCTTTCCCAGGACCCCAGGGAAGATTCAGGCAGCATCTGGAAGCTGGTGGACAGAGATTGCCTCACGGCTGACCCCCACCAGGGGAGTGGGAGGGTTGGTGGGGAAGGGGCAGGGCAGGATGGGAGGGGATCAGTTTTCTACTGACTCACTGGCCTCTTTCACCACCATTCAACTCCCCCACCCCAATGCTCATTCATTCACCAGCAACCTCCCGGCTTGCCAGGACTGTGCCCAGCCTGGGTTAAGATCCTGGTGCCAGTTAGCCTAGGTTCAAATCCCAGCCATGCCCTGTGGTCCTGGGAAAGTTCTTCAATTCCTCTATGCCTCATCTGGGAAATGGGAATAATACCGATAACCATCTCAGAGGCTTATCGTAAGCTTTAAGTGAGATAAATTATGCCGAGTGCCGCCCGGTACACAGTTGGTGCTATATAAATGCGGACTATTTGCCTGTGTTTTGTTTTTTTTTTTTGAGAAGGGGTAAGACCCAGGCTCTGGCTCCATCCAGGCCTCCTGAATTCCAATCCCAGTTCTGCCACTTATTAACTGTGACCTTGGATAAATCACTTAACCTCTCTGTGCCTCAGTTTCCCCACCTTGTATCCTTCCTCCATTCACCTGCCCTATCTCCCTTCACTGCTTCTACTTGTTTGCTCTGCCGCTCACCGCCCCCCCCCCAAAACAGTAGGTGCACAAGAAATTCTTATTGAAGGAATGAACTAATTTGGGCTTTAGCCATGGGGATTTTCGGGAATGTGGGTGATCGGATAGATTTTGGAGTCTTTAGGGAATTGCACTGGGTGGAATCCGGCCTGTAAGCCCTCCTTGAGACCGCTTGGAGGGACTGGTGCCTGACGTGGAGATGGGGGAGGGGGATGGTCAGGGCGAGGCTCAGGGGGAGGGAGAGGAGGAGGGTGCATCTCCTTTTCGGCAGCCCAGGGCCCGCCCCTTGGCCTCCACGGATGGTGGGCGGATGAGTAATGCATCCAGGAAGCCTGGAGGCCTGTGGTTTCCTACCAGCTGCCACCCCGCCCCTCGCTTGGATATTTATCCTCCGCTGCTCCGGCCCTGCCGCCATCGCCGAAGACCCAGCGCCCAGAGAGGCTACACCAGAGGTAGGCAGGGGCTTGGGCGGCCCGCAGGGCCTGGAACTGGGCTGGAGCTTTCCTGCCTGATGATACTCGGCTGCTCAGCCTGGCCAGCGGGTACCGGGAGCCTAGGCTGGTCCAGGGGAAGAGGGTGGGGGCCTGGAACTGCTCCCCCAATCCCGACACTCCAAATTCCTTTGAACCCTTGACATCCATCCTCAGCTCCCCGAAAGCCATGAGCCCCTAACATCAGATGCCTCCCAAGCTGCCAACTCCTCTAAATTCCCTCCCTGTCCCCCAGCAACCCAAACCCCTGATGCTCCCTAAACTCCCCCAGCCTCCCAAATCTCTAAACTCAAAGCTTCCTCTGAACCCAAATCCCTCAGACACTCCCACTCCCTTAAGCCCCCAAACTCCGTCAACTCCTTAAATCCCCAACCTCCTCCAAATTCCTCAACTTCCCTCAACTCCCCCACCTCTTCCACCTCTCAATATGCGCAACCCCCAAACTCCCAGCCTCCCCGAAAACTCCTCCAGCTCCCCAAAGCCCAAATTCCTCAGCCCCCCACTTTCCGACTTCTTCAACACTCTTAAATTCTCAAACTCCCCAGCCCCCTTATTCCCCAAACGCTACAGCCCCATAACTCCCCCACTCACCTAGTCCCCTAAATCCCTCAAACTCCACAACTCCTAAACTCTCCTGACTCCCTACCCCCCTAGACTCCCCTGGGCTCTCAAATCCCCAAGCCCCTTAAAATCCCCAAACTCCCCAACCCGGTGTGTGTGTGGGTAGAATGGGGTGGGAGGCCTGCCCAGGTACATGGATCGGCTGAGCTGGGGGCCCTCTGAACCCTCCTCCCCACCCCCACAGAACGCACCATGGCCCCCTTTGCACCCCTGGCCTCTGGCATCCTGTTGCTGCTGTGGCTGACAGCCCCCAGCCGAGCCTGTACCTGCGTCCCACCCCACCCACAGATGGCCTTCTGCAACTCCGACCTCGGTGAGTGTATCCGCCCTACCCACACACTCTGGGCTTCGGTTTCCCTCTCAGTCCAGTGGGGTTCACAATGGTGCCTACCTCTAGAACAATTCCACTCAGCCCCACACTGACTCTGCTTTAGCCGCTCTGCCACCCCCACACTTTCTTGATTACTCAAGGCCCAATCCCACCTCAGGGCCTTTGTACTGTCTACTTCCTCTGCCTGGTATACCCGTCCCCCCAGGTATCCACATGGGGATATCCAAATGTCACCCTCTCAGGGTGGCCTTCCCTGACCACCCTGTTCAAAACTTGAGCCCCTGTCCCCTACTACTCCTGATCCCCTCACCCAGCTCTGAAGTTCCCCATCACAATACCATCTAACTTCCTATATACTTAATTATTTTGCTTGTGTTTAGTCTCTCTTCTCCTGGCTAGAATGTGAGCTCCACAAGGAACGGATTTCTGTGTTTTGTTCACTGTTATGTCCCTGACACCAAGAACAGTGCCTGGCACAGAGCAGGCACTCCAAAATATTTGTTGAGTGAACGAACACATGATGAATATGTGAAAAAAGGCTTGAAGCAGTGCTTGGCTAACAGTAGGCACCAACATACAGATGAAGCAATTAACAAATGCATAAGTCACTAGGGTGCTGTCCGGCATTCAGCAATCCCTATTTAAGTATGTGCTTTGCTAGTATTATCATTGTGATTATTCTTATTGGCTCATGCAGTCCCTTTTACTCGTTTTTTTCCCCTGTTCTCCTGCAGTCATCAGGGCCAAGTTTGTGGGGACTGCAGAAGTCAACCAGACCACCTCATACCAGCGTTACGAGATCAAGATGACCAAGGTATCCCTCCTGCCCCTTCCCCCAGCAGTTCCTAAAATCTTCCTCCCTGTCAAAATAAAAGCCTTTGGCCACTGGTTTGGCGAGGAAATTAGCTGTGATATCAGAGTGCTATACGACTTCAGGGAAGAATGTGGAGTGGGAGGATTATGTCAGTAAAAGATTCTTCCCCTCATCCATTGACAGATGTTCAAAGGGTTCAACGCCTTGGGGGATGCCTCTGACATCCGGTTCATCTACACCGCCGCCACAGAGAGCGTCTGCGGATACTCCCACAGGTCCCAGAACCGCAGTGAGGAGTTTCTCATAGCTGGTGAGGCCCCGCCCCATCGCCCTGTGCCACGCCACCCCTCCGCTGCTGCCTGGCAACTGCAAGAGGGAGGGGAGGCTCTGTGGGAATGGTCCCAGTTGAAATGGGGACCGCCCCAATTTCAGCCTATCAGAAGGCTGGGGCTTTGCCCAGCGGGGTCTGTGGTCCTGGGACACCAATCTGGCGCCACTCTGTCCCTGGCCCAGCCAATCAGAATCTGCCTGTTGACCCCCCCGCCCCCACCCACGCAGGACAACTGTTGAACGGGAACCTGTACATCACCACGTGCAGTTTCGTGGCTCCTTGGAACAGTCTGAGCTCCGCTCAGAGCCGGGGCTTCACCAAGACCTATGCTGCTGGCTGTAAGGAATGCACAGTGAGTCCCTGGACATTGCCCGCCGCCTGGAGAGCAGTCCTTGGGGTCTTCCCCAAACCACGGCTTGTTTTTGGTTCCCTCTGACTATTCCTTGTCCCTATGGCTGCTTCCCAAACCCTAGGGATGTCCTTGATCTCTCTTGCTGTTCCCTCAAATCTGAGACTGTTCCCCTGGACATTCTGCTTGTTCCTTTGCCCTGTGTCTGATACCTGGGAATCCGCTGTTTCCTGGACTTTCTGGCTGCTTCCTGTCCCTCTGACTCCCCCTTGTGACTGCTCGGCCACTCTGTTCCAAGACTGCTCCCTGATGGCCCTGAATGTCCTCTGACCCCAGTGACTATCTCTGAGCCCCACGTCTCCTTATGCTTAAGTTTCCTGCCCACCGATTGTTCCCTGCTACTGCCAGCTGTTCCCTATCCAATGGGACAGGTCCCCAGGAGACCTGCCTGACTGTTCCCGCAACACCATTCCGGGAAGCTGATCATTTCCCTGGATTGCTGTCACCTCCTCAAGCCCAATGACTGTTCCCCACAATGGGAGGGAGTGTTCTTGAGTCTGTACCCAGGTGGGGTGACACCAGGTCTCCCCAGCAGCTCCAAGTTAAAATCTGAGGAGCAGAAAGTTATCCTCTGGAGGGGAGGTAGGGGCAGGAGGAGAAGCCCTCAGAGATGTGTCTCCCTCCCCTCCTCCAGGTGTTTCCCTGTTCATCCATCCCCTGCAAACTGCAGAGTGACACTCATTGCTTGTGGACGGACCAGCTCCTCACAGGCTCTGACAAGGGCTTCCAGAGCCGCCACCTTGCCTGCCTGCCCCGGGAGCCAGGGTTGTGCACCTGGCAGTCCTTGCGGCCCCGGATGGCCTGAATCCTGCCCCCAGCAGAAGCTGAAGCCTGCACAGTGTTCACCCCCATTCCCACTCCCGCCTTTCTTTCTCCAAGACAATGCAATAAAGAACTACCACTCAGCAGGCAGTGTCCCTGTGTAGTGTCTGGGAGCAAACCTATGTCAGACGACCTGGTGGGAGCACCCTGGGACCAATGCTGAGGGGGTGTGGCATGGGGTCCAGCTCCATGGGTAGCCTGGGGGCTGGCCCTACCCTCACCCAACCTTCAGTACTTCTCCCTGAAAAATGGGTCTCACGGTCCCTACCCAGAATCCTTCCGAGGTCTGTGCTAGGGTTGGAGGATGATTAATGGGTGCATTCATTCATTGGGTATTTGGGGGGGGGTCAAAACACATGAAACTCTCATAACAATAACTTCCTGTGTAAGATTACTAACAGTGATTTTAATTTCTAGACTGGCAGTGTAGTGTAGTGGTTAAGAGCCTAAACACTAGAGCCAGGTCATTTGCAGTCAAATCCTGCCCCTTCCATATACTAGCTCTGAGACCTTGGGGAGATCATATTACCTCTTTATGCCTCAGTTTCCATATCTGTAAAGTTGGTATAAAACGAATGCCTAACTCCTAGGGACAATGTAACTTTATCTGTAAAGTGCCTGGAACTGTGTTAGGCACATAGCACTTACAAGTATTAGTTAGTAGTAGTAAGATAAATGTAATTTAATGTGTAACTTTAGTAGTGATCATTCTTCTCACTAATGATTATTTACAATATTGAAAATTACATTAAATGTCAGGAATGATAATTTACAATATTGGAAATGATGTATAATATCAGTAGTAATAATTGAATGCACCCTGGAAACTTTAGTTTAACTCGTGATCCTGATAATCTCCCCCACAGATGTTACAAATATTTAATATGCTCATTTGTTTTTTCTTATTACTATGAAACTTTTACACTGCTTCCCAGTGTGCAACTCACCCCACTTAAAAATACCAACATTTAAAAAGACTTCTGAGGACAACCCCTTCCCCAGTGATAACATTCCCCACTATAAAGTCCTCACTGTGGACATATCACCACATTTATAAATCTCTATTGTTGCCAAAACTACAGGTGACAAATCTCTAAGCCCTTGGTAAATGTTTCCTTTGAAAAGTCCCCTCTCTTCATTGTACAAATACCTCTTTCACAAATACCCCACTAACAAATACCTCTGTTGAGCTACCCTCTTTATTCATAAATATCCCATTGACATATCTCCATTGAAGACCCCCCCCATTGACAAATATCCCCATTCACAAATACCCAGCAGTAATCTATCACCCACTCATGGACCCCAGTGACAAATATCTCTCTTCACCATTACCTAATCCATTGGCATATCTCCTATGACCACTCAGTTGACAAATCTCTCTATTCATAAATTCCTTTCTATGACATAATTCTCATTGACAACCTCTATTGACAAATCTTCCCATGTATTCTACTGGCATATCTCCCCATTCAGACATGCCCATCAAAATGCTCTCATTGTCAATCTTCCTATTCAGAAATACCCACCATTGATATCTACCTCATTGATAAGCCCACTTTAAAACCTTTCCATTCATAAAATCCCATCCATCCATATAGCTCCTCTTGATTGACTCCCCCCATTGACACATTTCCCCATCCTTAGATATCTCTAGTTGGAAAATCTCCCTGCTGGAACAGCTCCCAATATATTACCCTATATGTTGAAACATCTCTCCACACCCCCCAATGACAGATGAAGAGGTAGATTTCTATACGAACAACCCTTCCTTTTTATCAGTACTGACACCTACGTCTCACTCTCCAGCCTTGGACACTTACTATGCCAGTAGTGGTGAAATCTGAGGACCAACCCCAGTTATACTGTAGAGCGCCCACCAAAGGAAATGATTAGGGCGCAAGTTCTCTCTGGATGTAGGGGTGAAGGTGGAGTTTAAAAAAGAGATTAGTTGAAAGTCTGCATGAGAAGCTGTGAGAACCCCAGACACACCCCAAATACCAATCCCCACTCCAATAGAAGGCTGAAGACATGATCTCTTATAAGAGTAAAATAGAGGGTTCAAATGGGCAGGAATGCCCAGGCCGCACCTCCCTGTTGTTGACTATTTATCCACCACTGAGCTTGGGCCTCCTGCTGAACCTCTGTGGAGAGCTACAGCTCTGATGAATGGACGTGGGGCCATTGGTACCAGAGGCCCAGTCTCAGTGTCCTTTCCCCGCCACCACACCATGGGGCCTCCCCTGACCCCAGGCCCCTGGAAAGTAGTAGTGTTAATTAAATGTTCCCTGAATCTTCTCTTGATTGGGGGTGAGCTGGGCCAGGGAAAAGTCATGCTTCAACTCCCCCCACCCCTACTGTGTCTCCAGGTCCTTGCCATGAGTTCCGACTTCCTGCTGGTCCCTGCTTTGCTCCTGGCTCTGTCCCTGACCACCCTTGGGCTGGCCCTCATACTGTTTATTGTAACTCAGACGTGGGTAAGTCTGGGTAGACCTCAGAGAAGCCTCCGACGCAGGGACTCACAGTGAGGTTCCAGAAGGGTGGATAAAGCCCCTTGAGGTGGTTGAACCTGGATGGTAGCTGCTCTGCAAACCCTTTTTTCCCAAGAGTCTTGGGGACAGGGAAAATCTTGAATGTTTGAACCCCAAGGGGTCCCCTGACACATTTCTCCCACCCTTAGTCCTTGTGGCTTAATTCCTGGGTCTTCTCACTGAGACCATGAGGCATTATGAGTTCAGGTAACCAGGGCTCCCTGCTCACCTCTTCCCTGTACCCACCTCCCCACCAAAATACAAGCCCCTACCTTGCTCTGACTGAGGGAATAGGGTGGGTCTTTGAGATCCAAAATCTAAGGATGCGATACTAAGACCCAGCCCCTCACCCCATAAATGCTCCTCAGTCCCAGTGTCCCTCTCTCTTTTCCCCCCTCACAGACAATCAACATTCTGAAAGGGGTCCTGAAACTCTGGGTCATGAAAGTACCCAAATATAAAGAGCAATGTGGTTGTATCTATCTACACACCCACCAAGAACAGTGGTGGTGACATCCATGGGGAGAAGTTTTCTTCTATCTCAGGTCAGCCAGCCTGCGTGGACTCCTCATCCTCAGACTTCTGGCTCTGTCCCAGTCCTGGAACAAAGTGTCCCTCCCTGGGGCATTCTTCCACCAAATACACCCAACCTCAGGATACTGTGCTCCTGATTTCAGCCAACCACAGCAAATTCTGTCCCTGACCCATAATGCCCTGGATCTTTGGGACTGACCACCTGGGGATCACAATCTGTCTCAGCCAAATGACATCTGGTCCACACTTTACTGACCATCAGGATATGGCATCCATCCCCTCTAGGCTCTTTGAGGGTTGGGAACCTGCACTGAGTTGTGTAGCCTTGGAAGGGGCTCGGGGAGGAGTATATCAGGAAGGTATCTTGAATATCTACAGGTAAGGATGCCCGGGCCTTGAGTGTGCCCCTCAGGTATGCCTGCAGCCACAGCTCCACCCTGTTCTTTCTGCTCCCTGTTCCTGTTTGCTGGTCCCTACTTCCTCTCCTGATCTCCTTCCCCTGCTCCTTCTCTGTGTTCTATCCCTCCCCCTGCTGCTGTGCCCTCTTCTCGCTCTCTTCTTTCCTCTCTGCTCCCCACTCCTCTTTGTTTCCTCGCTGTTTGCTATTCCCTTTCATGGGTCCCTGGCTCCCCTGCCTATCCTTAGCGTCTGTGGCCCTTCTCTTCCAGGAGCAGAAGCTATGAGGAGAAGGGAGTGGAGGAGTGCCCTGCCCAACCACCCCCAGGTGCCTCCCTGCCACCCCCGCAAAGCCACATACCTGAGTCCCAACCTTGCACAGTGTCCGTGGAGGGACCTCTGTTTATCTGAGCACTGGCAAGAAGAACATGAAGCCATGAACTTGGCTGCCTTCCCCGGTGACCTGATATCTGCTATTGAATCTTCCTGTACAACAGCCTCTGGCCTTGGACCCAGACTTCTCTTCAGCCACAGTGGGCTGGGGACGCTTCACCTCCTTCAACATCACAAACAAATCTAAGCCCATCAACCGCCCCCCACCACCCCCTCAAGCCTCCCAAAGACCACCAGCTTCTAACTGTGCTAGGGATCTATCTGGTTTGTGTTGTGTTTCTTGATCTGGGTGCAGAAGACAGGAGTGTGTTCACTTTGTGAAAATTCAATGAGCTGTACACTTATGATATGTCCCCTTTTCCAAACTTGTTATACCTCAATGAAATTGGCCCCTCAAAACAAAACCCCATAAGCTACAAGAATATACTGTACAGCACAGAGAATATAGCCAATATTTTATAATAACTGTAAATGGAGTATAATCAATAAAAATTGTGAATCACTATGTTCCACACCTGAAACTAATATAATATTGTAAGTCAACTATACTTCAATAACAAAATAATAAGTTAAAAAAAAGAAAGGAAAGAAAAAGAAACCCCCACCCTCTTGACATATCTCCCTCGCTCTTTACTTCAATTGCTCCCTCACTCCTGCTCTCTCTCTTTTCACACAATCCCCACATCCCTGACCCTGTTGATTCTCACCCCAAGGCACCCTCTCTTTCCTCATAGCACAGGGACCATGAATCCTGGCCCCAGAGAGGGGACTGGATCCAGAGAGACCTTGGTGTTGGACTCCACCCGTCGCATCATGAACCCTCTGCAAATATTTGCTGAGCCACAAATTACCCGGAGTGTAGGTAGCAAGGGAAGGGAAGTCCTTATTCCCATAGCACCCCACCCTCTAGGTCTGCATGACCAAGTTGATGTAAGTAGATCACCAGGCTAGGAAAGTCGGGGTGAAAAGAAGTCAAACTGTGCTTCACAAGATCTTCCCTGTGCCCCACCCCTGACTGGTGACTATTTAGACACATTGAGCTGAGTATCCCTGAGGATTCCTGGTGGTCTCCAAACTGGATGGGAGTAGATGGGGTAGGGGGGCCAGAGTCCTGATATGTGTCTTCCAGCTTCAAAGTACGGGGTGGCGCAAGACTGCTCCCACAAATCCAGGCCTAGCTTTTGCCCCTCCATGCTGCACAGTGGGGTTGGGGACAAAAGAGGAAACAGGGGAGGCAAGCTGGCCTGTGGGAAGTCTAATGCTTCTGCCACCACTCGCCACCATTACCCACCATTAACTTTGTCTTCTTCCTGGCCTCTGAAGTCCTGTTCTTTCTGTCCCTTGACAAAAATAGCCTCTGCACAGCTACAGACAGCCAGGAGGTGCATCTGCCCTACTAGATATCAGGAATTAATGAGAAAATATAGTTATTAAGACAGTACTGCACTGGAACAGGTATAGAGAAAGTGACCGACAGAGTAGAACAGAGAGTCCTGAACTTGCCCCACATATATATAGGATTTTAGGATATGACGGAGGTGGCATACCAGATCAGTGGGGAAAAAAGCGTTGCCTATAAGGAAAAAGATGAAACTGGATCCCTACCTATCTCACACTGTATGTGAAAATCAATTTCAAGGAACACATGTAATAAAGATGTTTGGAAGAGTGCTACTTGATTGCTACATTGAGAACAGTGTAATGTAAGTGAATGGATGTGATGACCCCTCTGTAATGCATGTAGAGAAGCGTTAAAGAAAACATGTAATAAAGATGTTTGTAAGAATGCTAAAAAGAAACAGAAAAAGAAAATCAACTTCAGATGGATGAAGAACTTAAATGTCAAAAACAAAGCTTGCCACTTTTATCATCTACTAAATTTCCATATGTACATGGATCTAAATCTGGGTTTTTAATTTTTCTTCTTTTACTCTGTTAGTCTATCTATTCATGTGTCAGCATCATATTGTTTAAATTAGAAAAGCTTCATAAAATGTTTGCTGGCAAATGCATTAAACTCCTTGTAGGCTGGTAGGGTTAGTCCCCTCTCATAGCTCTTCTTTTTCAAGGTTTTCCTGGCTATTCTTGCATGTTTTCTTTTCCATATGAACTCTACTATCAACTTGTCCAGCTCCAGATAACAGCTTATAGGTATATTTTGGGGGATCACATTATATTTATAAATTAAAAATAGAGACCTAAGAAGGGGAACTGACATCTGTATGATGTTAATTAATCCTATCCACAAATAAGGAATGCCTTTCCAGTTGTGTAAGTCTACCTTTGAGTCTTTCAGGAGTGTTTTAAACTTTTCCTCATATAAGTTTGCACACCCCTTGCTAAATTTATCCTGAAATACTTTATCATCTTTTTTGTTGTTACCTTAAATGGGGTTTTCTCTTCTATCTGGTTGTTTGTGTATATGAAAACTACTGATTTCTGTATGTTGACTTTATATTCTGCTATGTTATTAAGTTATTTTATTGTTTGAATTTGTTATTGGTTCTCTGGGGGATTTCCAGATATACTATCATATCATCTATTAACAGAGACATTTTTACATCCTCTTTACCCATTCTTGCATCTATAATTGCTTTGCCTAGTCTAACTGCATTGGTCTAATACCTCTAAGTATTGTACAATGTTGAAAAGGAATGGAGACAGTGGGCACCTTGCTTTGTTCCTCACCTTAGTGGAAATGCTTTCAATGTTGTCCTATTAAGTTGATAATAACTTTCAGATTGAAGTATACAAATTTGATTATGTTAAGAAGGCATGAGTTGATTTCTATTTTTGAATGATTTTATCATAATGGGTGCTGAACTTTGTTAAAGGCTTTTAAAATATCTATGGAAATGATCATATGACTTTCTCCTCAGATCTATTAATATGTTGTATTATATTAATACATTACCTATAACAAACCATCCTCGCATTCCAAGAAGGAAACTTACTTACACAGTTATGCTATCTTATTTTCTTAATTTAGTTCTGGATTTGTTTGCTAATATTTTATTTAGGATTTTTGCATTGATATTTATGACTGAAAATGGTCTATGCTTTTCTTTTTGTGTTATCAATGTTATAATTGCTTTAGAAAAATAATGTGGAAGTTTCTCTTCATTTTCTGTTCTTTGTAACAATTTATGTGGCATTGGGATTAACTGGTTTCTAACAGTTTGGTAGAATTCCCCTGTGAAACCATCTGGGCCTGATGCTTTTTTAGGGGGTAGTTCCTTAATAACTTTATTGCTTTTATGGAAATTGACCTGTTAAGCTCAAATGGGGTCGATTTTGGTAAACTGTGTTTCCCTAGAAAATTATCCATTTCCTGTAGGTTTAAAATTTTATCTGTGTATGCCTTTTATTTTAACTTTTGGAATCATGCTAACATATTACATTTAAATGCATAAAATTAAGTCAGTATAGATGGGAAAAAACCTAAAATTTAATATAAAGGGAAACAAACTATATTTGAAATAACATGAGTAATATAACCATGTTGAATGACAAAATGAACTAGACCATGTAACATTTGAATACAGTACTTTGTATATCCTCATCTAAAGACATAAAAAGGGCAAACAAATCTCAAGCTATACCTTACTACAGTTGTTTTTCACAGTGGTACAGGTGTTGAAATTCTAAAAATACTTTCTGTGTATTGTAGGATTGAGCAAATGAGTAAATATATTGATGATGCTGGAAGCTAGGGTTCTCAATGTTAGAGAAGAGAAATATAAATATAGAAAGGGGGAAGGCTAGAAGGAACCCTATGTTGTGTCGGATTAGAATTGAAAGTATTGGGGATCCCAGCTCAAAGAGAAGAAACTCCTCCCAATTCCCTGGTCCAACTGATTGCTGATCACCAGGATCCTGTGAGTTTCTGCCCAGAATGAAAAAAACAGTTTTCATCAGATACACCACACTAATACTGGTAGGAATGCTTCCCTCCTGCTGTTCCAGTGACTTGCTGATCTGCGCCCTTTCTCCTTCAGTGGAGCCAACCTGCACAGTGAGACAATGTGGTGAGGCACCTCCTGTGGATAAAAGGCGTGTAAATCCAGACCCTTCTCCCTCCATTTTCCTGCGTGTGATCTTGAACCAGTCAAGGGCGACCCTCTCTCCATGACTTCTGTTCCTCTCAGGCTCACATCCCCCCGTCTCCCAGAGATGCAGGAAGGAGGAAAGTGTGTGAAGTAAACTCTGAAGAAGTCCCAGATGAAGTGACACAGCCAGGAAATTTCAGACTAACAAAACTCTGGGGGAATTTCATGACATTGGAAACACAAAGGATCCAATGTGGAAGGCTGATCCAAACTTGGCAAGGAGGATGACAATTTACAAAGCATAGAAATAATGTAGGCTCCCTGTCATCAGGTATGCCATGAAAAGAAGGCAGTCACTGCTCACACTACTGTTGATAAGTTTATTATAAAGAAATAAAACAATTTAATTCTAAAAAAAAAAAAGAAAGTATCAGGGGAATTCCCTGGCAGTTCAGTGGTTAGGACTTGGCGCTTTCACTGCTGGGGGCCCAGGTTTGATCCCCGGTTGGGGAACTAAGATCCCACAAGCTGTATGGTGTAGCCAAAAAAAACCCCAAAAAGTATCAGTATGAACACATTTCATATAATTTCATATATATGTATATATAAAATTTCATTATATATATTTCATATATATATAATGAAATTTCCTAAGCTCTGCACAATGAGAGAATCTAGAAGCAAGGACATTCCAGTAGCAATGAGTACATCTAGCTCCCAGATCCTGGCTTTGAAATACCGTTATCCTAGGGTTGTGAAAGAACAAGATATGCCTGGAGGTGACGTTGGCCGAAATGCCAAGTAAGGGCCTATAAAAATCCTCTCCTCCATAAAAGCAATGAGAATATTGGTAAAAATTGCCACAATCAACTTTATCAGAACTCTGGAAACTGACCAGAGGTTTACAATAATTCAGGAAGCATTTATTGAAGAAAAAGGCTGAATCTCACTAAGAACAGTAAGTTTTGTGGCATTTGAACTTTTCCTGTTCCCATTCTCTTCTTCCCACTTCCACAACAGATTTTAAAATCAACACCCTTGCAATTCTGATGAAAACACAGCAGGCTGGCTAGCAGCCAATGGAGGAAGCAGAACAGGGTAGGAGTTCCTCCAAAGCCCCATTCCCAGAAACTATCTTTATTTGACCTGTATGGCACTTCCCCAGAAAACTCCATTCACAGGACTTGTCTATTTGACCTGACTCAGAATTCACCTGGTGTGAACAGTTTTTCTTGGGGGTGCTTTTCAAAAATAATCAGCAGCAATTGTTTAACACAGCAGCTGTTTGAGGCAACGACTACAGTTAAGACAATCAACAAGCTGGCCAAAACTTAACAGAAAAATCTGAGTAATAAGATGTTCATAGGAGGTTTTGAAAAGTTCTAACATATTCCTAGGAATCTAGAAAGCCATAAATATGCATAATGCTGTGTGCATGCCTAGGATCTCTGGCTGACCTTGAGGCTCTGCACAAGCAGGAAGTAAAGGTTAAGGCAAAGTTGTAAACAGCCTGCCTGAACATTGAAGGCATGCCCCAACGTGCCCTCAGAGCTCATCAGCAAAGGCTGGGAGACTTACTAGATCCAAGTGTTTAAAGAAATATCTGTCCAATCATTAGTTGACCACTAAGCTAATAAAGTAGAGACTTCAATGACCATATATGACAAAGAATATAGACTTTACAGAATTAGTTCAAGAAAGTCCCTAAAAAAACCCCCAAAGAAAAACAAAAGCAAACCTTGGGGAGGAGGGGGAATCTGATTTCCAGAGTTGTCGCATTATATTATTTAAGATATTCAGTTTTCAACTAAAATTTATAAGACATGCGAAGAAACAATAAAGTATGACCCAAACACAGAAAAATAAAGCAGTCAGTAGACACTGTCCCTGAGGAAGTCCAGATGTTGGAATTAATAGACTATAAATCAACTACTTGGAAGATTTTCAAAGAACTAAAGGAAACCATGTCTAAATATCTAAATGAAAGTATAAGAATGGTGTTCTAACAAACAGAAACTATCAATAAAGAGATAAAAATTATAAAATAATAGAAATTCTGGAATTGAAAAACACAATAACTGAAATGAAAAATTCATTACAGGGGCTCAACAGTAGATTTGAGCTGGCAGAGGAAAGAATCAGTGAATTTGAAGATAGGCCGACTGAGATTATCCAATCTGAGGAGCAGAAAGAAAACAATAACCAAAATGACTGGAGCCTCAGGGGCCTGTGAAACACCACAAGCATGTCAACACACACATATTGGGAGTCCTAAAAGGAGAGAGAAAAGAGAAAAGTGAAATAAAGAATATTTGAAGGAATAATGGCTGAAAACCTCCCAAATCTGAAGAAAAAGATTAATCTGTACATCCAAGAAGCTCACTGAACTTCAAATAGGATAAACTCATAGAGATCTACATCTAGGCGCATCATAAACAAACCTATAAAAGTGAAAGACAAAGAGAGAATCTTGAAAGTAGTAAGAGAGAAGTGACTTTTCACATACAAAGGATCTTCAGTAGGACTGACAGCTGATTTCTCATCAGAAACCTTGGAGGCCAGAAGGCAGTGGGACAACTTATTCAAAGCACTGAAAGAAAAAGACTGTCAACTAAGAATTCTATATCCTTCAAAACTATATTTCAAAAATGAAGGAAAAGTTAAGACATTCACAGATAAGCAAAAACTTAGATAATCTGTCACTAGCACACTTCTCCTACAAGAAATACTAAGAGAATCCTTCAGGCTGAAATGAAATGACACTAAACAGTAACTCACATACACATGAAGAAATAAAGAGCACCTGTAAAGGTAACTACATAGATAAATATAAAAGACAGTGTGAATGCATTTTTTATTTGTAATGCTTTTTTCCTCCTATCTGATTTAAAAGATAACTGCATCAAGCAATAATTATAAGTCTATATTCATGGGCATATGATGTGTAAAGATGTAATTTGTATGACAATAATAGCACAAAGGCAGAGTGAGGGAATAGAGCTATAAAAAGGCAAAGATTTTTTTAATACTATTGAAATTAAATTGGTTTTAATTAAAATGAGAGTGGTATAAATTAAAATGTTAATTGTAATCCCCAGGGAAACTACAAAGAAAATAATTTTTTAAAAAACATGGAAAAAGAAACAACAAGAGAATTAAAATGGCACACAGGAAAATATCTATTTAACACAAAAGTATGCATTAATGGAGGAATACAGGAACACAAAAGGCATAAGAAATATAGAAAACAAATAGCAAAATTACAAGCATAAATTCTACCTTATCAGTAATTACATTAAGTGTAAATTAATTAAACACTCCAATTAATAGGCAGAGATAGGCAAAATAGATGAAAAACATGACATAATTATATGCTGTCTATAGGAGACACACTTTAGATTCAAAGATACAAATAAGTTGAAGGTAAATGAATGGAAAAAGATTTACCATGCAAATAGTAACCCAAAGAAAGCTGGAATGGCTATACTAACATCAGATAAAATAGACTTTAAAACAAAAATTGTTACTAGAGATAAAAAAGGACATTTTATACTGATAAAAGGGTCATTTCATCAAGAAGATATAACAATTGTCAACATATATGCTAACAACAAAGCCCCAAATACATGAAACAAAAAAAACAGGCAGAACTGAAGGGAAGAAATAGACAGGTCAATAATAATTGTTGGGACTCTCCTGGTGGCACAGTGGTTAAGAATCTGCCTGCCAATACAGGGGACACAGGTTCAATCCCTGGTCCAGGAAGATCCCACGTGCCATGGAGCAACTAAGCTCGTGCACCACGACTACTGAGCCTGCACTCTAGAGCCCATGAGCCACAACTACTAAGCACATGCACTGCAACTACTGAAGCCCGTGTGCCTAGAGCCCGTGTTCTGCAACAAGAGAAGCCACTGCAATGAGAAGCCCACGCACCACAATGAAGAGTAGCTCCCGCTCGCTGCAACTAGAGAAAGCCCATGCACAGCAACAAAGACCCAATGTAGCCAAAAAAAAGCGCAAAAAAACAATAATTGTTGGAGATTTCAATACTTCACTTTAAATAATGGATAAAACAACTAGACAGAGGATAAACAAGGAAAGAGAAGACCCAAACAACACTATAAACCAACTAGACCTAACAGACATCTATAGAACATTCCATCCTACAACAGCAGCATAAATATTCTTCTCAAGTGTACATAGAACATTCTCGAGGACAGACTATATGTTAAGCCACAAAACAAATCTCAATAATGTAAAAGAGCTGAAACATACAAAGTATGTTCTCTGACCACAACTGAATGAAATTAGAAACCAATAACAGAAGGAAATTTGGGAAATTCACAAATATGTGGAAAGTAAACAACACACTCCTAAATAACCAATGGGCCAAAGAAGAACTCACCATGAAAATTAGAAGCTACTTTGAGATGAATGAAAATGAAGACAACATACAAAAATTGCTTAGAGGGAAATTTTAGCTGTAAACATCTACATTTAAAAATAAGAAAGATATCAAATCAATAACCTAATCTTCTTAAGAAACTATACAAAAAACAAAAACAAACACCAGAGAAAGCAGAAGGAAAGAAGTAATAAAGATTAGAGTGGAAATAAATGAAGTTGAGAATAGAAAAACAATAGAGAAAATCAATGAAACCAAAAGTTGGTTCTTTGAGAAGATCAACAAAATAAGTAAACTTTTAGACTAAGATTTTATTTTATTTATTTATTTATTTATTTTTTAAACTAAGATTTTAAAACAGAGAAAACTAATTACTAAAATCAGGAATGAAAGAGACATAACTACTGACCTTAAAGAAATAAAAAGGATTATAAGAGAACACTATGAACAATTCTATGCCAACAAATTAGAAAACCTAGTTGAAATGGACAAATTTCTAGGAAGACACAAACTTCCAAAACTAATTCAAGAAGAAATGGAAAATCTGAATAGACCTACAATAAGTGAAGAGATTGAATTAGTATTTAAAAAAACAAAAGAACTTCCTACAAAGAAATACCCAGGACCAGATGTCTTCACCAGTGAAGTATGCCGAACATTTAAAATAAAATTAACACTAGGGACTTTCCTGGAGGTCCAGTGGTTAAGACTCCATGCTTCCACTGCAGGGGCCGCGGGTTTGATCCCTGGTCAGGGAATTAAGATCCCACATGAGCACGGCACAGCAAAAAAATAAAAAAAATTAAAAAATTAAAAATAAACACTAATCTTTCATTAACTCTTCCTACAAATAGAAGAGGAGGGAACACTGTCCATTTCATTCTATGAGGCTACTATCACCCTGATACCAAAACCAGACAAAGACATCATAAGAAAACTACAGATCAATATCCCTTATGATTATTGATACCATAATTTTCAACAAAATACTAACTGAATCCCATAGCATATAAAAAGGATTATATGTCAGACCAAGTGGGATCTGGCCGAAGAATGCAAGTGTGACTCAATTTGCATGAAAATCAATTAATGTAATACACCATATTCATAGAATAAAGGACAAAAAGCCGTATCATATCAATAAACATAGAAAAAGCATTTGACAGAGTCCAGCATCCTTCCATGATAAAAACACTTCAACAAATAAAGAATAGAAGAGAACTTCATCAACACTTAGGTAGCAGTTAATAAATATCAGATGCACTGTTGTAACCACTTTATGTTCATTAAATAATTTAATTCTCACATTAACTCTGTAAGGCAGGAACTATTATTAGCCATATTTTACAGATGGGAAAACTGAGGCACAGAGCATTTAACTAACATTTCTTATGTTCGGAAGCTAATAAGTTGTGGAGCTAGGATTACAATACAGAAATTCTGACTACAGTGTCCATGTTCTTAACCATAGTCAGCTATACTGTCTCTCAGTGAATGTAAAATAATAATAATGATAAACAAACTTGGTTTCCTAAGAACTAATGATTTGATCTTCATCTGTTAGTAAACTTAATTCATAGTACTGTTGACTTATATCAGTGACCATAATTTGTAATACTTGTAAGAATTTTTAACATTAGTACCAATGTTTATTTAAGTTGGTAAAGCTGGGTCAATATTGATATTTAATTGTAATTTAATTCATAAAACTGGTGATGTTTATTTATATAAGTAAACATAATTTGTAACATTGTAAAAACCTTGTCAAATTAGTTATAAAACTTGATGGCATTGGTAATGGTGATTCAATTTCTTTTTTTTTCCAATTTCTATTTGTAACTAAAACCTGATTCATAACTGTGGTACTCATAACTTATACTAGTAAACATAACTTTAATATTAGTAATTATTTATGATATCAATTGGATGTTAACCATATTAATAATGATTTCTGTTAGTAACTGTAGGATAGCTCAAAACATAGGTACTCATAATTTATATTAGTAATCTTAATTTGTAACATTGGCAGTAATTTGTAACAGTACTTTACAATGTTTGTACTAATAGTTTAATTTCTTTTAGTAATTATAACTTAATTCACAACATAGGCACTAATCATTTATATTGATCTTAATTTGTAACACTGTAATAAACTGTAATCTTAGTTGTAATATTTGATGATATTAGTAATGGTAATACAATTTTTATTATTAAGTATAATATAATTCAAAACAGGGACTTATAATTTATATTAGAGCATAATTTATAATATTGATAATAATTTGTAATAATAGTTATAATCTTCAATGATACTAGTAATAATTACTCAAATTCTATTAGGAACTATAATTTAATTCATAACATTGGCACTCACAATTTTTTATCAGTAACAGTGATTTGTAATACTGGTTATAATTTATAATATTAGTGATTATATTTGTGGTAAAAGTAGCCAACAATCCAATTTTCTATTTGTATACAATCTAATTTTTAACATTGCTACTGATAATTTTTATTGGCAATCCTAATTTGAAACACTATTAACATTTCTATCAGGAGGAATATTTGGTAACGTTAGTAACAATGACTTGATTTGTATATGTAACATAATCTGATGTGCATCATTTTTTTTGTCTTTATTGAATTTGTTACAATATTGCTTCTGTTTTATGTTTTGGTATTTTGGCCGTGAGGCATGTGGGATCTTAGAATTATGGAACGCTTCATGAATTTGCGTGTCATCCTTGCGCAGGGGCCATGCTAATCTTCTCTGTATTGTTCCAATTTTAGTATATGTGCTGCCGAAGTGAGCACCATAATCTGAATCATTACATTAATTCTGTTAATTCACACTAGAAATCAGTTTTTTAATACTGGTGAGAATAGATACTATAACAGGATCAATGATTTAATCACACTTGTAACTACACAGTAAATTCCTGGTAGTAATAAACCGTATCACGAAGCAACGTCACACTCCATGTGCATGTGCCGGCTGCACTCTCTGATAGCATACCACTGGTAATACATCCATTGGCAATACTATTGCAATAGGCATGATGCTTTTCCCTCCAGCTCACTCCCTTTCCCCAGACTCACCATCTCTTTGTGATTGGGGTAGAAGGTCTGATCGATTAGAGGGAATTCCTCTGTCCCCAGTTTCTTGTGCAGTCGAACCATCTGAGCGAACTATGAGAGGCAGGAGAGACGGGTCAGCAAGTCCCTTTACCTGGAGGGAGTCTCCAAGCTGCGACTCCAAGCTTCCAAACTTCCTCTGTTCCCCCAGATCACAGTGGTTTCAAGCTCCCGCATGCATGTATGAGCTGTTCCCTCTGCCAGTAGCACCCTTCTGTCACTTACCACCCAGGGCTTGTCACAGAAGTTGTAGACAGAATGCAAAGAGTTAACGCTGGGGATTCCGGCATACTGCAGCCCAATGACCAAACTGCGGTAGTCTCCATTCCGTGCCATGCTGAAGGCATGCTGGCGGATCAGCACGAAGTCTGGTTTCAGAGACCTGGGGTGGCAAGGGTAGAGTGTAGATGGTCCTCCCAGAAGCTCCCCACCACCTTTAGAATAAAGGTCAAGTCTTGAAATCTCCACAGCTCCTAGAAACTACACAGTGGTTTCTCACCTCAGCCACATACACAAGCTATTCCCTCCACCACATGTGCCCTTCCTACCCTTTCCTCATCTGGTGGCCCTCTTAAGCCTTTCCTGCCTGCTCCTCTCCTCACCAAGGTGAGCTTGCAACTTGCCCGCTCAGCTCTCACAGCTCCCAGTCACAATCTCTCAGACTACTTCTGTCCACGAAGGATGCTGCCCAGAATAAATTCCAGCCTCAGGGCCTCTACATGGGCTTTTCCCTCTGCCTGAAACGCTTCCTCCCTAGATTTCTACATGCCCCACTCCTCCACCTCCTTCAAGTCTTTCCTCAAATGTCTCTCACACTACTGGTCTACCCCCAACCAAACTGCAGACCCTTCCCCAATCCCTTCACCAATCCCTATATCCCTTTGCTGATATTTTTTCTGAGCACTTTGACATTTCCTTCTTTATTTGTTTATTGTGTGTATCCCACAGTAGAATGTAAGCTTCACGAGAGCAGAGGGGTTTTTTTGTTTGTTTTTTTTGCGGTACGCGGTCCTCTCACTGTTGCGGCCTCTCCCGTTGCGGAGCACAGGCTCCGGACGTGCAGGCTCAGCGGCCATGGCTCACGGGCCCAGCCGCTCCGCGGCATGTGGGATCTTCCCAGACTGGGGCACGAACCCGTGTCCCCTGCATCGGCAGGCGGACTCTCAACCACTGCGCCAACAGGGAAGCCCCGAGCAGAGGGTTTTTATTTTGTCTTTTTTGGGGTCTGTTTTGTTCACTGCCAGGACCTCAGTATGTACAACAGCTCCTGGCACACAATAGATACTCAATAAATATTTGTTGAATGTAAAATGCTGAGAGCAGCACCTGGCATGCAGTAGATGCTCAAGAAATGTTTGTTGAATTAATATTTGGTTGGCCAAAAAGTTCGTTTGGATTTTTCTGTAAGATGTTATGGAAGAACACGAACGAACATTTTGGCCAATCCAATAACTGAAAAGTTTGGCTTGTGGTCTTCTGGGATCCTTGGCTCTTCTCCACAAGAGAAGCTATCTCCTTACATTCTGTGCCTAAGTTCTTTTTCTAAAAATTGGAATATAATTGGCAGGTTATATGTCAATTCTTCTATAAGTTTAAGGTGTATAACATGTTGATTTGATACATTTATATATTATAATATGATTGCCATTGTAGCATTAGTTAGTACCTCTACCATGTCACATAATTATTTCTTTTTTCATGGTGGGAATAATTAAGATCTGGTCTTTTAGCAGGTTTGCTGATTATGATACAATATTGTTGTCTGTATCCACCGTACTGTGGATTAGATCTCTAGGATTTATTTATCTATCAGTTGCAAGTTTGTACTCTTAAACAACATCTCTCCTATTCTTCCACCCCACCCACCAGCCTCTGGCAATCACCTTTCTACTCTCTGTCTCTATTAGTTTGGCTCTTTCAGATTCCACATATAAGTGATAGCATACAGTATTCCTCTTTCTCTGTCTGATTTATCTCACTTAGCATAATGTCCTCAAGATCCATCCATGTTGTCACAAATGGCAGGATTTCCTTCTTTCTCATGGCTGAATAACATCCCATTGTGTGTGTGTGTGTGTGTGTGCATGTGTGTGTGTGTACCACTTCTTTATCCATTCATCTGTTGATGGATACTTAGGTTGGCTATTGCAATGTGCCTAAGTTCTTGCTCACAGAAGGATGGGAGGGGAGGTAGGGACTCTCCCTCAGCTCTAAGGGAGCCCTTTTGCCTCCCCCATAATACCAAGGTAACCTTTTTATACTCACCGCACAACCTTCACCCCATTCCGAAGGACTTCCATGTCCACAGAGAATCCACCATTGGCATGAGCCACGAGGTTGAGATCAGAGAATTCAGCCTGGGAAGGAAAAAAAATCAGGGATTCATGCACATCACACAAAAAAGACCACTCAGTTTGCAGTCTGGACAGTTGACCCCCATGTCCACCTGCCCCAACTAACCTGTTCTACTTTAATGTCAATTTCTCCATGGATCTTTTTCCCTTTGAAGTATTTCGCCCTGAAGAGGAAAAGCAGAGCACATCCGTCAATGCTCCAATCTCAGGAAGACGAAACCCAGGCTGGTCCTTTGACCCCTTTGCCCCTCCAGTGCCACTAGAGAAACTATAATGTGATTTATAATTGTTGAAATACTTTGAAAAACCTAACAGTTCTTTGTGAACAATGAAGTCTGTTGTAATCCTTGTGGAGGTATGTAAACGTCAAAGGAGATTGCAAACTATAAAACAAGTTCTTAAAACACAGAGAGCAGGCATTTCCCAAAGTATGGTCTGCTTGTCACACTGCTATCTGAAAAGCTTTGCAAAACAAGGAGTGCTTTGTAAAGTGTAACATACTTTGAAATTGCATGGAGGTTTGTAAATGGTAAAGAACCTTAGGGGGTATATATATATGGAGTGTGCCCAGGTATGTGTCAGCACCTATGTCTGCTTGTGTGGCCTGAAGCATCTCTCTGCTCTCTAGCCCTTTCCCAAGGAAGAACACATTCACCACGTGTGGTTGTGCACTGAGAGGGACACAGCAGCCATGAGTGGGCAGCTGCACTAGAAAAGGAGGAGCAGATTGAAGGGTGCAGGCTGGTGGGGGTTCTACAGAAGCCAGAGTCAGCCATGATGAGGGTGAGGAGGAATGCAGCTGAGGATGAGGGGAAGCCACAGGATCGGAGAGGCGTAGGAACAGCAGTAGATACATCACGAACTGCTAAGTCACTGTCCCTGGGCCCATTCCCATATGGGCTTCTCCCCCAGGCCCAGGATTCCTTCCTGACAGACTTCTCCACAGACAGAAGCTCATCCCCAATCAGGTTTCCCATAGAAGAAGGCTGAGGGGAGGAGCCACTCCTGGGATTGCCTACATGCACACAATCAGGATCTCTGATATACACAGCACAACCGGCCCTAGTGATTTCACTGACATACCCCTAAGACCCCAAGCACAGCTATTTTCTCCTCTCTCTCCCTCTTCCCTCCTACCCCCTACTCCATCACTGACACTGTCCCCTCACAGATGTTAGAAGAGAATCTCTTAGACCTGTGCATTTTTCATTTAGAAAATGATGACGATCATATGATATCGCTTATATGTGGAATCTAAAAAAATAGTACAAATGAACTTATTTACAAAACAGAAATAGACTCACAGATGTAGAAAACAAACTTATGGTTACCAGGGGGAAAGGGGGGAGGGATAAATTGGGAATTTGGGATTGACATATACACGCTACTATATATAAAATAGATAACTAGTAAGGACCTACTGTATAGCACAAGGAACTCTACTCAGTACTCTGTAATGACCTATATGGGAAAAGAATCTAAAAAAGAGTGGATATATGTATATGTAAAACTGATTCACTTTGCTGTACACCTGAAACGAACACAACATTGTAAATCAACTATACTCCAATAAAAATTTTTTTAAAAAAAATTTAAAAATTAGATGAATGGAAAAATAAATAAATAAATAAATAAAAGTGATATACATATATCACTTTTTGACCATATATGTAGTGGATACTGTGGTATATATATATGATATATATATCACTTTTTTAAAAAACTTTTTTAACTTTTTTGACCATAAATGTAGTGGATACTGTGGTGTTCTGCTCAGATCTCCCTTCAGGGTCAATGCACCCTGAATATCAGCTGTTGAAAGATCACAGCTGTGTCCCCTTGGGAATTGTCTTCTGTCACAGGGAACTTCCTTGGCCAAGGTTATACTTACGTACTGGCAGCCCATGGCTGATATGTGGTCTATGAGTGAGTACAAAGGCCAGCCTCTTTGCCTCAATATAGGCTGACTCTGAAGGACCATCCTAGCTCTAGAGCTCCCCCTTAGGATCAGCTGAGGCCTTGGATGCAACCGCATTGGGGACCCACTTCTCCCTCTGCTCAACCTTGCCCTCCTTACATGTGCTGATTCCAAAGGCACTCCCCGATAAGCCTGTGCGTGCAATTCTCTGTCTCAAAAGCTGTTTTCAGAGACCCCAATCTAAAACAGTGGGCCAGAGAAGTCAAACTACAAAGAAGACTCTACTGCCTTTCTGGAGCCGGGCCACCCAGCAGCCAGCAGGCAATAACGAAGCATCATTTGTGGGGGTGGAGCACAATAGTCCCTGATGTGCTGTAGCAACACAAAGCGCCCTGTGACATGTCTGCGCTGTGGTGCAAGCAGGATGCCACTTGAACCATATGATCTGGCAAACCCTATGATACTGGAGATGTCTGTAGTGAGAAAAGATGCAGTGTGGAGTTGATTCTCCTGAGTGGGAGAATTATAGTGCAGGCCTATGGGGTTTTGAAGCAGAAGTAACTTTAACTGATGGTGGACTGTAATGAGATACTAGTGGAAGGGAATGCACTAGCTGGTGAAATATTCCTGGTACTAGAGAGGTGTGAGGGAAATGGTAACCAGACTTGGGTGACTATTCGCTAAACACCCTTGATTAGCTGAAGAAAGATATGACATGCTCAGTGTGAATAATCACCAATTCAAAGCAAAATGTAAAAGGCAGAAGACCTCCTTGGCTGTACTTAAGGAAACCCCAATGTTCTGCAACCAGAGGGCAGACAGAGGAGAAGATCAGACTTAGGACTTAACTGTAAGTGTAGTCGAACTTCAGAGAAGGTTGAATTCTCAGGCCCAGTACATCTCCTATGCCATGCTCAGGGCCCTAAAAGGACAGGAGTGGAGCCCTGAGATTGTGATGGGGATATCTGGGAAGATGCGTGTAACACCTTGAACTTACAGATTCACCTGAACCCACTGGGTCTGCTGGAGTAGCCCATTCCTTGTTAGAATACAGAAACTTCCCTTTGCTTGACAATAATGCAGAGGCCTCGAACGAAGCATGTGTCTTATAAAACAATTCTTACCCCTTTCAGAATCAACTTCCCTTCCCCTCTCGGCAACCAGATCAACAAACAGGGTCAAATCCTAGCACAACCTGACTGGAGAGGTTCTAAGCTTGCAAAGGAAGGAAAGGAATGATACACAGAAGCTGAAGAATCTGGCTAACATGTATCAGCAGGAGCTGGGAAAGCATGCCTGGGACTGGATGCTGAGGACAGTGGACCAAGGGAGTGAAGCATGAACTTGGAGCACTCTCCCAGGACACAGAACTTAAAACCGTGGCAACGACTCCAGGAAATGTTGCTGATACAATTTTGGATGACTTGTGATAGCTTGGAAAAAACAGTGGCCCACACCAAGTGAAGCAGAAATACCAGACTTCCATGGCAGATTGTGGAGGAAAGGATCAAAGGGCTCAGAGGAGCAGATGTGTTAGAGTAGATACACTACTTAAGTCTGGAAGACCAACCAGCTGACTCTATTCTATGGGAGGGCCCAGAGGATATACCCAACTTACAAAGTGAGGAATATGTTGGTGAGAGTGGCACCAGGCATGTTGAGAAGCACAGTGGACATAAGGTCATAAATGAAGTCCTGGCCCAGGTCCTGCTCACAGTGGGTACGTTGGGTCCACAGGTCCACCTAGTGGTCACTTCCCCAGCTCACAAATACATAATTGGAATGGACATATCTGTAGTTTTCAGAACCCCTACACGAGTTCCTTGGCCTGCCGGGGCAGAGCTATGGTAGCAGGGAAGTTCAAATGGATGCCTCGGAAATTATACCCACCTCCCCTGATCAAAACTGTAAATCAAAGACAATATTGTGTCTATCCTAGGGGTGATGGTGGAAATTAGTGCTCCTCTGAAAGAGCTAAAGGACGCAGGGGTGTTAGTCCCATAATATCTCCACTGAATTAACCAGTTTGGGCCCTGAGGAGGCTGGATGGATCCTAAAGAATGTAGACTACTGTGAGCTCAACCAAGTAGTAGCCTTGATTGAAGCTGCTGTACTGGTCATGCTGTCATTGCTGGAGCAAATTAAAGGATCTCAGGTACAGCAGGTGGGCACTGATTTAGTGAATGACTGCTTTTCTATCCTGATCAGAAGAGAGGATCAGAGACATTTCACACTCATATGGGACTGACCACAATATATATTGATGGTCTTGCCATAGGGCTATGTTATCTTTCTCACCCTATGTCATCATATAGTCCAAGAGGACATGGACCACCTGTACATCCCAGAGAATATCACACTGGACTACTATATCGATTACATCATATTGATTGGCCAAGATGAGCAAGAGATGGTTAGCACATTGCCTTGATAAGACACATGCACTCCAGAGGGTGGGAGATAAACCCTGAAAAGACTCAGGGTCCTGCCACATTAGTGCGATTTTTAGGGATTCAGTGGGCCAAGGTATGCCAGGACAGCCCCTCCAAATAATCGCGCAAAGCATTGCATCTTGCACCTTCCACCATGAGGAAGGCCTCTTCAGGTCCAAAGGAGAGGTCTCTTTAGGTTTTGGAGGCAGCGTATTCCACACCTGGAAATGCTGTTCCGATCCATATTTCAGGTGACACGTAAGGCTGCCAGCCCTGAGCAGGTCCAGGCTGTAGTGTGAGCAGTCTTGCCACTCAGGGCATATGATCTGACAGATCCTACAATACTGGATAGTGAGGAAAATGTAGTGTGGAGCTTATGGGATGCCTGAGTGGGAGGCCCCTGGGGTTCTGGAGCAAGGCCATGCCATCTGCAGCAGAGAATTACACCGCTTTTGAGAAACAAATCCTGGTGCAGTACTGGGCCCTGAGAGAGACAGAATGCTTGACCGTGGGGTACCAAGGAACCACGTATCCTGGTGCCTATTATGAGCTGGGTCCTGCCAGGCCCACCAAGTAATGAAGTCAGATGGGCCCAGGAGCCAGGATCGACCCCAGCAGGACCATGCAAGCTGCCTGAGCAAGTAACCCGGATGCCCGTGTCATCCACACTGTTGTGTTAGTGCCTCCCTCAGCTCACTAAGGGAACACCTTACAACCAGCAGATGAAGGAAGAAAAAGCCTAAGCTTGGTTCACAAATGGGTTGGCTTGGTACGTGGGTGGAAGCCAAAAATGGACAGTGACGATGCTATAGCCCCACTCAGAGTGGTCTTGAAAAACAGTGGCAAAGCTCCCAATGGGCAGAGCTTTGGGCTGTGCACCTGGTCATCTATTTTGTGGGGAAAGAGAAGTGACCCAAGATTCGAATACATATTCACTGATGGGCAGTGGTAAATGGCTTGGCTGATTAGACAGAGGCCTTGAATGAACAATATTGGAAGATCAGGAAGAGGAGGTCTGGGACACCGAAATGTGGGTGGACGTACGGGAGTGGAGATGAAACAGAGTGAGGATTGAAGATCTTTGTATTGTGTGTTAACACCCACCAGATAGCATCCACCCTGGAAGTGGCACTAAGCAACCAGGTAGACAGAATGACTCAGCCAAATGACGTCAGCCAGCTTCTAGAATCAGCCAGTGCTGGCAGATGGGCACACGTATGAAGTGGCAAGGGTAACAGAGATAGAGGCAGCATGTGAGGCCTATGGCATTATTGCTGAATGACCAACCTCTGAGCACCAGAGACCAATATTGAGTCCCTGACACAGCACCATCCCTCAAGAAGACCAACCGGCCACTCCACGGCGAACTGACTACACTGGGCTCCTTCCACTCGGGAAAGAGTAATGACTGATTTTGACTGGAATATTCTGTATATGGGTTTGCCCTTCCTGACTACAGGACCTTAGCCAGCATCCCTGTCCAAGGGCTTACATAATATTTGATCCACCAGTATGGGATCCCGCATAACATTGCATCAAACTGAAGGACTCACTTTACAGCAAAGGAGGTGCAAAAGTAAGCCCACGACCATGGAATCAACTGATGACATTATATACCACACCACCCAGAAGCTGCTGGCCTGATAGAGTGAAAGAACAACCTGGTGTAGCCACAGCTAAGACCTAAGCTTGCAGGTGATACCGTGCAGGAATGGGATACCATCCTCCAAAACACAGTGTACACGCTAAATCTGTTGTTTGTGCTGTGCTCTTTAGAGGTAGAATACACCGGTCTGGGGGCTTGGAGGTGAAAGTAGGAGTGGCCCAGCTTACCATCAATTCCAGTGATCCACTTTTGGAATGTGTGCTTCCTGTTCACTCAGGGTTCTGCAAGGTTAGAGGTCCTGGTTTTCCAAGGGGGAACACTGCTACCAGGGGACACAGCAAGAATCCCATTACCTTCTAAGCCTTGACTGCTACCTGGACACTTCAGGCTTCTCATGCCAACGGAACGGAACACGAGTCACTGTCTTGGCAGGGGCACGTGACCCTAATCATCAGGAGGAGATAGGGCTGCTGTTACACAGTGGGGGCAGGGAGGAACACGTTTGGCCCCCAGGTGATCTGCTTGGGCATCTGTCGGTACTCCTTGCTTAACACTGATGGCAAATGGACGAGTACAGCAGCCACAGCCTGAGGGGATGGGGAGCAAGAGCTCAGGGATCCCTCAAGGATGAGGGAATGGATCACTCACCAGATAAGCCACTGAGACCAAGGAGGGGTGCTAGCCGAGGGTGAGGGGAATCTAGAATGTGAGGTAGAGGAAGGAAACAATGCATCATTTACTTATGCCACATTTATCAACTATGGCAGTGGAGGCTGTAGTTTGTCCAACTAACTGTGCTCTTTCAAGTGTCCCCCAGAAAACAAGATCAATTAGAATCCTGGAAACGCTGTTCCCAGATGGGTGAACTTACTTCTAAAAAGCAAGTGAATCTGAGCAGTCCAGGGGGTAGGCTGTGCGCTCCACCCAGATCTTCACACTCCTCCTTCTTGTCACATCTGTCCCCCAGCTTCTGGGAATACCTGCTGCTGAAGGCTCACAGTGCTGTCCGTCCCTGGGAACTGCCCTCTGCAGCAGGGACTCACCTTCCGCAAGATTATGCCTCCTCCCAGAGGGCAGCCTGCAGCCAATGACTGACTGATGCAGGACTACAAAAGCCTGGCCACCCCATCTCAACTGGGACAACTCTGAAGTGTCATCCCAGCTCCAGAGCTCCCCAGATGATCAGCTGGGACAACTGTTGTGAAGCATCAGAGCTCAGCCTTTCCTTCTGCCAAATCCTGCTTCCCCCACTCCTCCCCTGCAACAGGTGTTATTCCCAAGAGCTCTCTCCGATCAATCTGCACACAAATATCAGAGTCTCAGGGTCTGCTTCCAGGAAAGTCTAAGAAAAGAAGCCACAAGAAGAAATATATAACCCACCATATACATATTTACATAATAACCCATCCTATATATGTAATATATATTATATAAGACATATAATGTACAGAAAATTTAATATAGGATGTCTTATATAACATATTGCATATTATATATTATGTGTTACATTACCTAGAATGTGTATAAATATGCATATATTAGAATGAAAGTTTCAGTAAATAATTACCTTTAGTATTTGCAATGGAGTCTGATATTTCCTATTCTATTCCATTTCATGAAGAAAAACATACACATATATATGTATTATATACTATAAACTCATTATATAACAAATGTATTAGAGAATATACATAATATATATGGTATACATTATTGATTACATTTCTTATTGGAGTAACAGTTTCAGTTTCACTAAATATTAATTGTGCTTACTATGTGCAATATACTCTTACTATTTTCATGTATCAATATTATTATTTATCATAGTTCTACTTTCATTTCATGAAGAAAATGAAATGCTGGTCACAAGCCAAGAGGTGACCCACAGCCGAAAAAACACTGGACTAAATTATCTGTAAAAAGAGGTGACAAGTCTCAACTGAGTCTGCAACTTTAAACCACACAGGACTCAAGACCCAGGAAGGAATGAGAGTGGTGAGGTTTGGTGGGAAAGGCATCAGACTGTACTTAGGTGTACAATCCATTACAGAGTTTGCACAACTCCTCCTTTATTCCAGGCTGAAATCCCTAAGCTTGCGTGGTTCTGAATGTCTGCAAGTTGGTGATGCAGAGGTCTCTGTTCCTCACACTGAACCTGGCGTACACAGGCTCTCTCCCTTTGCCCATCCCACCCCACCTATAGCAGACACTAAATAAATGGTTGCTAGGTTGACTGGAAGAAAAGACTGGAGTGGCTGCTGGGATAAAGGAGGGCTTTTGGGATACAGAAGTGGAAGGGAAGAATTGTTCACAGAATTCAGCAGATGCTCAATAAATGCTCGCTAGACAAGTTAGAAGAAAAAAGTGGAAAACACTGGAGTTGTTTGATGGAACAAAGGAAAAGGCAGCAAAGGACCTGCCTGGAGGGTCAAAGTGAAGAAGGGAAGTCAAAAGGAGGGTGGTTACCAATATACAGCAGGGGCTTCATTAAGGTTTGTTGACTTCAATAGAGCAAATTTAGCCAGGAAGATGGCATCTGTGTGAGTGGGTGTTAGTGAAGGAATTACAACACGTGTTCAATAAATGCTTTATGGATTGAGGGAGAAGAGAGTGGAGGAGTCTGCTGCAGGGAGAGGAATGTCGTTGTTTGAACGGGACACAGTAAAAGAGTGATAAATGCTTTTTGGATTAATTGGGGGAAAAGGGCAGTTGGGAAGATGGCTACTATGTGGGGGAGGGAACCTAGCCAGAAAATAGTAGGTACACATCATGAGCTTTCGGTTGTGTCGTGTGAAAGGCAGGATGGAGATTGTCGAAGGGGGAGTTAGGGCTACAGGAGGGGGAGAAGAGGCACTGAATATGGGGTTCTCAGTAGTATACAGTAAGTGTTCATTAAAAGATTGTTGGGGCTGAGTGGAGGAGAAAGTATGGAGAATACAGCTGGTGGTTGGGATTAGAAGGAAAGGGAACTGAGGAGGGTTCATCCTAGTATATAGTAGTGCTTAGTAAATGCCTCCCATACTCCTACACATGGAAAGTATGCAATAAATATCTGTAGAATGAATAAATAGAGAGAGCTCTGAATAGAGCCAAAGGCTTCTGGGTAAGGGCTCCTGGGGAGAGGGGTGACTAACCAGTAAAGAGGTGGTACTCAATAAATTCAGGCTGAAAGAGACCCCTGGAGAGAGAGCTCTTGAGACAAGGGAAGGAACTTCCAAGCTTGGCAAGAGGAAGTTGTGAATGGCTCTTATATAGTAGGTGCTCAGTAAGTGTTTACTGGCTTAAATAGAAAAAAAGGCCCTTTGGGGTATAGACTTAAGATTGGGAGAGGGAATCCTAGCGATACTGAAGGGAGTGGGAAAAGGGTAACCCTTCTAAATTTGGTTCTAGATTTATTGAAGGAAAGGACCCTGGGGAGAGGCTTTATGATTGGCACAGGTTATCCTAGGAGTAAAGAAGGGGAATCTACTTCCTACGCACGACAGGTACTGCATACGTGCTCACTGGACCCACTGGAAGAAAGGCACTTTGGGGAGGAGGTGTGACTATAGAACACACAGAAGGCACTCCATCAATGCTCACAGGAGCTATTAGAAGAAAAGGCCTTTGGGGGAAGGTGATTTAGAATCGAGCACCTGGCAGACAATGACTAAATGCTCACTGGATCCATTAAAAGAAAAGGTCTTTGGGGAAGGGGGGTGGCTAGAGATGGGCATATCATCATTGTATCCATTGGAGGAAAAGTCTTTGGGGGAAGGGGAATGGGGATACAGTAACTTGATTTATGTAAGCTTGATTCTCCATTCTTGGGAGGAAAGGCTTTTATGGAGAAGGCACAGAATCAGGCACACAGTGGGTGTGCCACAGATGCTCCAGGAGTGATTTTTTAAAAAGGTCTTTGGAAAGAAAGATTGAAACGGTGCACGCAGTAAGTGCAGATATATGATCACTATTAATTGGAGGCAAAGACTTTTATGGAGAAGGTCTAAGGTTGGGTCATGCAGATGGTGCTCAATATATACAGACTGAAGCCACTGGAGGAAAAGGCATTGGGAAAAGGGTCTGGGGTGAGGTAAACAGCAGGCACTCAATAATTGCTTGCTGAATACAATGAAGGAAAGAGCCTTTAGAGAAGGCTCACACCTTTAGATCAGGCAGTTGATAAATGCTAAGTGGGTCCACCAAAGGAAAGGTCTTTGAAGAAGTAGCTTGAGAACAGGGGATAAGGGAGGCACTCAAATGAATGCTTTCTAGATCCGTTGTAGGAAAAGGATTTGGAGCAGAGAGTCTGAAGATTAGCCCCACACAGAAGGTTCAAAAATGCTCATAGAACTCATTTGAGGAAAATATGTTTGAGGAAGGGGCTTGGGGTGGGGCATACACCAGGCACTTAATACATGCTTCCTAGATCCTTTGGAGAAATAGGCTCTTAGAGAGGGGGACTGAGTTGGGGCACACAGAAGGCATTCAATAAAGGCTCACAGGATCCATTAAAGGCAACGCTTTGGGCGAGAATCTGGGATGGGATACACAGCAGGCACTCAATCAGTGTTTAGTGAATAGTTTAAAAGGTTTTTGAGGTGAGGGCTGGGTTGCGGGCACATAGCGCACTCTGGATACATGCTCACAAGATCAGAGAAGGCCTTAGGGCAAGGACCGAGGGGGACAAGACACATATCAAGCTCTCAACGAATGTTCACAAAATTCACGTAAGCCAAAGGCCTTGAGGAAGGGCTCCCACTGAGGCACACTCCAGGTACTTGATAAATGCTCACAAGATCCATTAGAGGACAAGACCTTTGGGCACGGGTTCGGGGTGCAGGGCACATCGGGCTCTTGATTGCTCACAGGATATACTGAAGTCAAGGCTTTTGGGAAGGAGGCACACAGCAGGCGCCCGATAACTGCTCCCTGTATAGATCTAGAAGGTCTGGGTGGGGGGAGGGGGGAGGCAAGGGCGGGGCACACATGAAGCGCTTCGCATAATAATTTAAAGGAAAAGGGTTTGGGCGAGGGGGCCAGGCACGGGGCACACAAGCGGCGCTCGATAATTGCTCATGATGGAATGATCTGGGGACCCAGAACCGCGGGGGGACGTCCACAGCAGTGGCTTACCAGTCGGTGTGGGGCTCGTCGATTACCAGCAGCACCCTGGCGGCAGCGCCCCCACGGCCTGCGCCCCCAGAGCCGCCACCCACTTGCTCGCTGAAGGTGGCGGCCGCGGCCGCCGTGGTCTGCTTGACCGCATTGGACAGTGACGAGAAGAAGCCACCGCCCCCAGAGGACCCGGGGCTAGGGGCAGCCGGAGAGGCCACGGGGGCTGCCGATGAGGCCCTCTCAGCAGTGGCGGTCGCAGGACCGGGCGTGGCTCCCGGGCTGGGGGCAGCGGGCGGCGGCGGGGGCGGCTGCGGGCGCTGCAGGTCTGTCATGTACCCATTTGGCAGATTGGCCATGAAGTTGCTGTCCGACAGGCGGCGCCGCAGGTAGTTCATGGCTGCGACGCGGGGCAGGGGGTCCTAGGAGCAGTCTGGTCAGGACCGCGGGGGCGGACCGCGCGGGGCCCAGGAGCACAGCTGTGCTCTCAGGCACGACGCGACTCTTCCGCTGCCCGCTGCAGACTGAGGCAGAGCTGAGTCGCCGCCGCCGCCGCAGCGCGGATGGTCGCGCCCGTGACCCCCTCTTTCGCGCCCCGCGTGGTGCAGTCCGGCTGGGCCGGTGGCGGCGCGGACGCGACCAAGGCGACTGGGAAGGGGAGTTTGCGGAGGAGCGGCGAGTGACGTCAGCGCGCCTTCAGGGCTGGGGTGGCGGTGGCGCGCGCCGGCAGGCGGGGGCGAAGGCACTGTCCGTGGTGCTGAAGGCGTCATTGCGCAAGCGCCACGCCGCATCCTGTCTCCCCTCCCCCGCCTCTGATTGGGGATGCGCAATTTGGGGAGTGGGGGCGGGGTGGGTGTTTGTCCGGAGGGTCCGGGTGGGTGCGTCAGGCATGCCCCCACCCCGCCTCATCCTGGTCTTCACACGCACTCGCAGTCACACACAGGACCCTCCGCAGATACTCGGTTTCCAGTGTTGATATTCACCACAGGAGGCATTTGGCGGGGTGGGAAGACCCGGAGACTCAAAAGTAGAGAAATAACCCCCTCACGGCGAGGGTTGGGGGTCACATGCAGTACTCCGCGAGATCAGTTTCCCACGTCCACATAGGCTCAGCTAGGCAGAGAGATGCATGCGGGGGTGGTGTAGACAGCATCAGACAGGGGGACGTGGACACTTGTGGGGAGTACATACGCTTGCGCTGGGCGAGGGGCTGGAGGCATACAGGGAATGCCACATATGTGGAGAAACATAGACACACACAAAAGTAAGGAAACATACGGAGGCATGTGCAGAGAGAGAACACACCGATCTAGGTATCTATACAGACACACAAGCCCAGGGTAACAGTCATGGACATGCATGCATACATGCATGCAAATATGCCTAAACACGCACACAGGCACCACTCGGACACACGGAGACCCAGGGAAACTCACATGAGCATGCACACCGAGACAAAACACACCCACAGACAATCATGGACAAACCTAGATCTCCACACAGGCACATTTCCTGAAGCTCTAGCCTTGATGTGTGTTCACCTCCCCACCTCACCCCCCTACACGCACACTTGGCCTATAGGTCCCCATCCGTTTGCCCTGGACACAGTCAAAAACCACGATAATAACCATCTGGCATTGTCAGTGCCCAAGGCCATCTTCCTCTGCACCAGAGAACTTTCCACAGACAGAAGCAGACCCATCCTAGGGTATGCAAACTGTAGGTGCCAAATAGTGTTTGCCACGTGAGCAAATGATCCTTGTAGGTTGGGCAGAGGTGGGCTGTGGAAGCTCCTGTAAGATCCTGACTACAATGAAAACACAAATCCATTTAAAAATAATCATTTGTTGACCGATTGTACCCAACCCTCACTACAATACTATGCGGCGGGTAATATGATTTCCATTTTACAGATGGAATCCACAAACTCCAATTCATTCCCAAAGGGTCATGCTCACTTTGTGATCCATACATTTGTTATTTTCTTTTAAGAATGTGCCAGAAAGAGGTGTCAGTGTGGCTGGAACAAAGTGAGTGAGGGAGATTGTGGCAGGAGATGGGGTCAGAGAGGTTAGCAGGGACCAGATGGAGCAGGGCCTTGTGGGCCCTGGTGAGCGATAATGGTGGACCAAGTGAGGCGGAAGAAGATATGGCAAGAAGTAGGCAGATTTAGAGTCCCTTGTGCCATCAGGATTTTCAAGTGAATCATCCACTTATTCATTTATACATTCTTCATTCATTAAAGCTTTGGCCTGTTTAAACAAGGTCATGGTGTGAGGTCTGGAGTCGGAGAGCCTGGGTTCAAACTGGGCCTCCACTATACTCTTAAGAAAGTAACTTACCGGCCTCTGAAACTTGGCTTCCTCATCTGTAAAAATGATCACCCGACCCAACTCTAAGAGGGTGGGGGTGGGGGAGTGCTGTGACCTCTGCCAGGAATGTCCTTTCCTTCTCTCTCTCAAGGATCATCTTTTGCCTAGGTCTCCAGGAAGTCCCCTCTTCCCTTAGGCTCTCACAGTCCACTGTCTCTGTTCCCTCCTCCATCGCAGCCAGCTTCAGTCCACCTGCAGGCCTCTGCTTTGGCCATTCCTTCCCCCTCTCATGGATATCCTCTCTGGCATCCCATATCCCAGTGTTCCCCAAATGGGGAGCTCTCCAGAAACTGGGTATCTCCCAACATTTTGAAGTATGTGCTCCCCAGTTTTTGCTCAGTAACACAAGCAAACAAGCTCTGCTGGGCCCGTGGTGCCCTCTCTGGGGGATGGGAGCAGCTGCAGGTCTACAGATCTTTCTGGCTCCTCTGGGAGTGAGAAGTTGGGCTCCTTAGGAATCTGTCTCCAGTCTGCCTCTTCCCAGTAGCCCCATTGCCAGGTTCCTAGTACTCATGTCCCCCAGTGTCATTCCCTTTCTCCAGGTGGCTCATTTTCCAGAAATTAATTTTTTTGTAGACTGTTTCGCAGAAGAACGAAGATTCCCCCGACCCCCACCCAAGGAGTGCCTCAACTCCCTGAGGCAGAGGTAAGGCTCCTCTGTACTGGCTTCATCTTCTCCAACAGGAAGGCACATACAGAAGGGGCTCCAAGAATGTGTTTCTTTGTTGTGCATTGGTGAGCAATGACTCTGAAACACACACACTTGACATATGTTCGTAATCAGTATTGTACCCATGTTTATAACTCACACATACATATTCATGCCACTTTAATGAGCATGCACACACACCCACACTCCTATAACTTACACATTGTTATGTGCACACGGTTGTAACTTCACACGCACTCCACATACACTTAATTCCTGCACAGACCCATAGGTCTGCATATCACACATTCACAGAGATATGTGCCTCATAAAGCACACATAGAGCCAAATTTCCACTTTCTTATAAACACATATTTTTCTCATACCCTGGCAGTAGCACCGGAACCCCTCACTTAGGCTCATTCCTTCCAAGATAACCGAATATCCATCGATTTCATCTTCACCCCAATCCATCAGTTGACCCATTTTACACGAGGGAAAATCGACCCAGAGAAGTGAGCGCCCTGACAGACTCCAGGTGTCACAGATTTCCCATCTGAAGCCCCCCACACAGAGGTGCCCCTCCACTCATAGGACAAAGTCCTAAACTCTGCTCCTGACATGGTGTTTCAAAAACGTCCAGCCCACTACCTATCTGTGCCTGTTTCCTCCTTGGTAAAATGAGGATAATAATATTGACCTCATATGTTCATTGTGGATTAAATGAATTCATGCTATGGAAAGTCTTAAAACACTACCAGGCACGCAGCCTGGGTTTGTTCCCTTCACTGTGGAGACACATACGGCTCTGACTCTTCTTCCCCATCCCCCATGATGTCCAGCGCTATTGTTAGTATACAGTAGGCGTTGGTAAGTGTTGAATAAAATGTTCGAATGAAAGGATCACCCATTCTAGTCTGTTCCCTTGCTTAGATGTCCTCCCCTTCTACCAGCCCTCCTCCACCCGATGCCCAGACTTAGCTCTAGTATACAGTAGATGCTAATAAGTGTTGAATGAATGAACAAATGCTAAAGGAATGTGTCTGAGTGTCTTGGGGGGCTCCTCCTGGCAGATGCTGACTCTAGCTTCTCCTTGCCCCTGTCCCAGCTCAAAGCACCTCGTAGGCACTTCCTCGGTCCGCCCCCCGCCTCGCGGGAGCTATTTGTCGCCGCTAATTGCAGCGTTGGAGCTGGGCTGTTGGGAGTGGGTGGGTGCAGGTGTTCCGCTCAGTTGGGCGCCAACCCCTGCCAGGCCTCATTGCCAAATGACGCGGAATCCGCCAGCGGAGGGAGCTTTAGGAGCGGGGAGATGGAAAACAAGCACTCCGACCAATCAGAAAGTGCCTGCCAGGGAGGGTAGCCAATCAGGAAGCCCGTAATTCGTAAATCGGGACTCTGCAGAGGGACGTGCTGGGTGACCCGGGGCACTGCGGGGAAGAGGGGCAGATATCAGGGCTACAGCAGGAACGGACACTCGCCTTCACTCCTGTCACACCGTGGAAAATACTGTTTTCCACCACAGGCCACTGCGACTTTGCCTGTGCTGCGCTCTTTGGCCTAGAAGATGCCATGGCCCCACTCCTGGGGAAGAGGCTGGTTTATTGAAGTCTGAGAGGTCAGGGGGTCAGAGTGGAAGAGAGAGATGTTAGAGCTTCTCATCCTCAGGGTTCTTTGCAGGGAGGCACGTGTAGACATGGCCGTTTCTCCTCCACCACCACCTTCTGCCCTTGCAGCACATCACACACTGCCGACGGTTTCCCCCAGAAGGTCACATTCTTCTCACCCTGACCTTCGACCGTGGTAACGGTGGGCCTGGTGCGTTAGGGGCGGGGGATGAAGGCGAGAAGCTCAGGGAAGGCAAGAATGCATTCAACAAACTCTTATTGAGTGCCTACTGTGTGCCCAACACTATTTATTTTTAAGCTGTGAGATATTGGGCAATTTCTTTATCTCCCCTGTACCCCAGTTTTCTTCATCTGAAAAATGGGAATACTTGTAATACCCACCTCACTGGGCTGAGTAAGTATAAATGAGTTGATTCAGGTAAAGTGCTCAGAGTCATGTCGGGTACACAATAAGTGCTCAATAAATGCTGGTAATTGTTGATATGAGCTACCTTCTCTCACCTCTAAAACCTTTTACTTATTTCCCCATTGCCCACTGGAAAAATCCCAAATGCCTTGCCCTGGCATTCAAGCCTTGCTGTTAGGCACAAATCCCTGCCCCCAAGTCAATCTCTAGTTCTCTCTTCCACTTTATTCAAAGCCGCATGTCCAAAATGGTCTTTGCCTGGGTTATCTGTCCCACTAGGCAAGCTCTCCACTCACTCCCATTCCGATTCTCTCCATCAGTCCTTTCTCCATTCATTCCCTCCCTCTGTCAAGCCCTTCATGCCTCCATTCAACACCCCTAACTCATCTTCTGGACCCACTCTACACCCCACACCCAGAGACCAGATGGCAGGCTTTCCACGAGTTGGGAAGAGGCCACTTAATCTAGTAGTTTGATGCATGTGGAAATAGGGAAGGGATAAGTCAGTGTTTTAACCTTCTCCAACACCTGGGCCACCCTGGCCACCTGGAAACACTTCGGGCGGCTGATCACCTGTGTCCAGGACTCTGCTCACACAGTTTTGATGGTGGGAAAGCCTTCCCCAACCCCCTCCTGCCAGGGGAGGCCCAGTCAGCTTCCTGGACCCAGACTGAGGTGGCAGTCCCTTTTCCACACACCAACCATTTCTCAGATGCCTTCTGTCAGGGCCCAGCAGACCTGGATCCCGTGGGGGAATCCATGGGATCTGGGTTCTGTGTGTCTGCAACTGTTGTTACCCAAAAGGCCTTAGAGTGCTTTGGGGCACGGGTGACTGAGGGAATGAGAAAGTGAATGGAGGCATGAGTGACTGAACGAGCAAGTCAAAGCTTGGGTAATTGAGGGGGCAGAGCACATGGACACAGGAAGGACGGAGTGAATGGGAGAATGGCTGAGTGACTGAATGAGTCACTGAAGAGCACGGAGGCTACTGATTCTCCCCTCAACATCCTCTTTCTCAGCTTCTTCTTTAGTTTCTCCCCTCTTCCTACAGCTGGGAGATGGCACTCGGCCAGACAAGGCACCTATGGACCCAGTGGTGGAAGCCCTGGTTGGGGGTGGCCAACTCTCCCACCCTGACTGCTGACATATCAATATCAAGACCCCTTCCAAGGCACACTGCCCCCTCACTCACGAGAATTCGGGGAGCGTGGCCTTGCAGAGGCGCTGGCGGGTGCGGTTGGGGTTGGGTCCACACGGAGGCATGCACAGCCCCCAGGTACTCCACTCCGACCAGGAGCCTTTCCCTGCCAGGAGGGGAGGGGTTCCCGAGTCAGAATTAGAGGTCTTGGTGGGGTGATGAGAGAGAGGCTGCAGGGACATGCGGTCTGTGGCAGAGAGTCAGAAAGCCCCTGTCCCTGCACGGGCTGCCGCACGCTCACAGCATGGTCTCTGGGGGCACTCACAGAGGCAGCGCTGGATGTTGTAGCAGTGCCGGATATCCTGTTGTTCCCCGCTACATCGCTGTCCATTAAACTTGCGGCCCTTGCAGAGCCTGGAGCGGGTCTGCTGGCCTGGGATCTCCTGGCAGCTGATGTGTTTTATGCTCCGGCGGATGCAGGTGCTCCACTCCCCCCAGAGCTCCCACTCTCCGTTCACTGCAGAGACGGGGGCAGCTGGGCTTGCACCAAAGAAAGGAGCCAGCAAGGGTGTTCAGAGGAAGGAATGGGGGCTGGGAGACGGGGTGGGAATGATCAGATGTGGGAAAGGGGGATCAGAATTGGAACCAAGGCATCGGAGCCAGGAATGGAGGAATTAGAGACAGGAACAAGGTATTAACAGCGGGAACAGGGCAGCAGAGACGGGTGGGGGGCTTAGGCACAGAAATGGTGCATCTTGGGGTACTGACCAGGGCAGTGCACGGCCGTGTTGCAGATGTGGGTCCGGGTGGCATCACCGACACAGAAGGGGCCCCCGTGCTGGGGCACAGGGTGATCACATGTCCGTCGTTCCCGGGTCTGACCCAGGCCGCAGGTCACAGGGCAGGGGCTCACAGCACCCCATGGCCCCCAGCCACCAGCCACTGTTGGGGGAGACAGGAGTGAGAAGAAAGGCCACCTCAATCTCCCCCCTCAGCCCCTAGACCCTTGAGACGGACTGCCCCCAAACGAAGAGCTCCATGGTCACATGGTCTCAGATCGCTGTCCCTTGAAATGGCAGAGCATCTGTGCCTAAATCAAGAGCAGAGTGTCAGAGGCCTCATCCCCGAGTACCTGGGCAGGGTGGCAGGCCGGTGCAGGCCCGCTGCTCAGAGGATGACCCTGGGCAGGGATTCCCAGGAGGCTGCGTGGAGGGCTCAGGTGCAGAGCATGTGCGGCTTCGTCTCTCCTCAGATGCCTTGGGTCCATTGTGGCAGGTGCCTGAGCAGGGGCCCCAGGGGCCCCAAGCAGCCCAGGCCCCGTGTGCTGTGATGGGGTGGGGGTGGGGAGATGCCAAGTGTGGTCATGCATGCTGAAGTCCTCCCACCCTGGAAGTTCTGTGCTGTAACCCCCAGACCCACCCTGGGTGCCCACATCATTGCTCTGTGGTTGCCCTCACTCACTGGGGCAGACCTGTTCGGTGTCACAGGCCTCTGACTCCTGTGCCTCTCCTGGGCAGTGGCCCCCACACTTGGGGGTGGGGCGATCACATGCTCGACGACGAATCCGGGTCCCTTTAGAGCAGGTGACAGAGCAAGATGCCCAGGGCCCCCAGTCGGACCAACCGCCCATCTCTGTAGGAGAGAAAAGAGGGGGACAAGATGGAGGTGGTGGTGTCATTCAGGGGTCCAGGCTTCCTCATGTATCCCACATCAGCTAATCCTGCGCCCATTGTTTCTGCCACACCTGGCCCACCATCATTGCTCATCTGGACTATTGCAGTAGCCTTCACAGTGGTCCCTTTGCTTCACTACTCACCACATACAGTCTGTCGTCCTGACAGTGAGAGGGATCTGTCACAACTCAAGTCAGATCATGTTTTTCCACCATCACTACATCACTCAGAGTAAAAGCCAACATCCTCACTGTGGCCCACAGGGATAAGTCCCCCTCTGACCTCACCTGCCACCACTCTCCTTCAGCCACGCCAGCCTCCTCCTCGACCTCACAAACATGAAGCACACTCCCACCCTCAGGGCTTCTGCCCTGATAGTTCCCAGTGCCGGGTAACTGACAGCGCTCGCCCGCCTTGCTGCTCCTTCTCACCAGGACAGCACGGCTTGTCCTCACACGCCTGCAGCTGCCACTGGAGGGTCCCAGGCTCCACCTTCTGGGGGCATTGCCCACCCCAGCCTATGCAGCGCCGGTGCCGCAGCTGGGAGCCCTCCGTGCAGGTCACTGAGCAGGGGGCCCACTCGGACCACGGTGACCATTGTGGGAGCCTGCAGAGAGAAGCACATGTCCCATCCTGGCACGCTCTGACAAGGATGGTGTATGGGACCACAGAGGGTGGGTAGGCACAGACAGGGGTGCGGGATAAACGTATGTGGAATGGAGTGATGAGAGTATCTACCTCTTCGTGATGTTGGGGAGGAGGTGGGCACACAGCAAATACTTAAATATCATTTACCTTCATGATCAGGAACCTGGAGTTACCCTTTGAAGTCCCCCAAGGACAGTGCCAGGCACGCAGTAAACAAGTACAAGGACTAAGGGCCCAGAACTGCTGTCAGAAGCCTACCAGGCCACAGCCATGCACGGTAGCAGGCAAACAGGAAGTGCATAATAAATAGGAGCCATCATCCCAATGAGCTCAGAGACCCCATCAGAAATACCCCAGGTCCAAGCCCCTGCACGGCATAATGCTAGACAGATGGGACCTGTTGACAACCAGGAGCCCAGAGCTGCCTTCAAAAATCCCCAAGCTCCCCATCCCCATGGTGTACCTGGGATATATACAGTAAAGAGTTAGAAAATATGTCTGACATACAGAGAGGGCTCAGTACACGTAAGCTGGCATCACGATTAGGAGACTAGAGTTACCCTCAGAAATCCTCTGGCTACCCCCAACCTCTGCAATGCATCTGGTATGCTGGAAGTGCTCAATGAATATGAAGTGTCGTTATAATTAGGGAGCTGCAGCTGCCCTCAGAATTGCCCAAACTCTCCCCCTCCAGCAATGTGTCTGTATACAGTAAATGCTCCGTATGAGCTGTCATCACCATCTGGGGACTTGAGCTACCTTCAGAAATACCTGAGCTGCACCCCACCCACAATGCTTCTGGTATGCAGGAAGCGCTCAATACATGTAAGCCATGGCAGTTCTCAACTCGGGATGATTTTTACCTGTCTGGAGACATTTTAGTTGTTGCAAGTTGCTACTGGCATCTAGTGGGAGGTCAGGGATGCTACAAAACATCCTGCAACGCACAGGTCAGCCCTCACAACAAAGAATTTTCTGGCCCCAAATGTCAACAGAGCCAAGGCTGAGAGACCCGGAGCCATGGTCACAATCAGGGCCTTGGAGCCACGCTTGAGAATCTCCGAGAAGGCCAGAGCCCAAGTTCTGGGTCGCCCTGCAGACAGTCCTTTCTGCCCCCCTCAAACCCCAGACTCCCCCTAACCTGCACGCCATACAGAGCTTGCTGCCGAGCTCCTGGAAGGCGTAGTCAGCATTGAGACAGCAGTCTTCCGTGCTGACACCTCCCCCAAGGAGGCCCTTGCACTTGCCCGTGGATTCTTCATACTGGGTGAAGCAGAGTACAGGGTCTGAGCCTGTAACGGGTTGGGGGAGCACGGTCAGGAGTGTGGGAGGGCCCAGGCACCCCTGGGGGCCAGCTGGGCCCCCACCCACTCACCTGTGGCTGGCAGGGTGAGCAACAGCAGCGGCAGCGGTAGCAGCAGTAACCGATGGGCCTGCGCTCGGGTGGGCATGTTGGGCACTGTACTCCTGCAGCCCCGCCAGAAAGGAGGTCCGGCTTTATGTGGGCTTATCTGATCCTAGAGTCAGTGGGAAAGAGGAACCAGGGGCAGGAGGAACTAGGAGGGTGAAGGGCAGTGGTGGTGATGGGGGATGGCGGGGAGGGGAGGGTATCGTGCAGGTCTCTTCAGCTCCGACCTCTCCCTTGCTACCTGTCCCTGAGCTTCCTCCTCTCCTCTCCCCTCCCTACTTCCTGCCTCATGCTTGGTCTGTTTTGTTTGTCACTGTGTCCCCAGCACCCCAGGCCCCGCCCAGCAGCCCAGTGGCACTCAATCAATGCTCTTTGGACAAATTCTTACTGAGGGGGAAGTGGAGCCTGGAAGTTGGAAGCAAGATTGAACTCCCTCGCTGTGTGACCTTGAGCAAGTCACTTGAACCTCTGAGCCTCAGTTTCTCCACCTGTAAAATGCACGCCCTCTACCACAATGACAGGGCCAACCTCACGGGGGTGTTGAACAAGGGTGAAGTGAGCGTGGCATGCTTAGCGTGTCCCTCCTCATGGGGTGGAGTGGGCATCGAGGTAACTACTTCATCCTCCATCCTGACTTCACCACCACCCTCCTCTTTCCTAAAAGTGAGGTTCTTTGTGGTCAGCAATGTGGAGGGGAGGTCAGCACAAGGGAAGTGAGAAGGGGAAGTGGCAAGAGTATGGGGTGGAGAATTCAGAAGGACTGAACTGGGTATATCCACTGCCCCAGGGGCCAGCTGGGGACACCCTCAGGGCCCGAGGAAGGGGATGGTTGGCTTGGCCATGTTCCATCAAGTATCTTGGGTAGGTAATACCTGCCACCCTGCCCCACCCCATACACAGGGCATGTTAGGGTATGTTGCGAAGACTGGGAGTTAAGATTTTTAAAAGTCCTTAGCCCAGTGCCTGGCATACAGCAGGTGCTGTTTGTTAAATACACTGATGCAACATCTACTGAGCAACTATTGGGTGCCAGTTGTTCTGGGCGTTGGCTGGAACAGACAACAAGACAGCCCAAAATCCTGGCCCTCAAGGGATTTATGCTCTAAAAGAGGCAGACAATAAATGTCACCTCCCTCACAGAAGCCTTCCTCAGCTTTTTGTAGGGCACCTCTCATTCTCTATGCCAGTGGCTCTCAAACCTATATGTGTATCAGAATCATCTGGAAGGTTTGTTGAATCCAGATTGCCAGGCCCCACCCCAGTTTCTGATTCTGTAGGTCCGGGGTGGGGCTCAAGAATGTGAATTTCTAACAACGTCCCAGGTGACACTGATCCTGCTGGTCGGGGACCACACTTTAAGATCCATCATTCTAGTTCCTGACCCTTTACTTTTCTTTGTGGATCTCATGTAGAAAAATTATTCTTCATAATCCTTCTCTTAATAATTAATTCCAATGCAGCCCATTTTCCATGCTCCACAGAGCCTTTTTTGTTTTTTTTAAGTAAGGCCTAATGAGTGAAATTCCAGAGCCTGCTTTAAAAACAGGAATCTTGGGCTTCCCTGGTGGCGCAGTGGTTGAGAGTCCGCCTGCCGATGCAGGGGACACGGGTTCGTGCCCTGGTCTGGGAGGATCCCACGTGCCGCAGAGCGGCTGGGCCCGTGAGCCATGGCCGCTGAGCCTGCGTGTCCAGAGCCTGTGCTCCGCAACGGGAGAGGCCACAACAGTGAGAGGCCTGCGTACCGCAAATAAAATAAAATAAAATAAAAACAGGAATCTTTTTAATCAACAAAAAGGAGTCTAAGAATTAGGAAGGCAATGTCTCATTTCCCCTGCATCCAAGGAGGAACACCATTCTGCAAATTAAAACAAGGTTGAAGGATTTGATTTGGTCAGGCGTTAAAACAGAACTTTCTCAAGAATAGCCCAGAGATGGAAACAACCTAAGTGTCCATCATCGGATGAATGGATAAAGAAGATGTGGCACATATATACAATGGAATATTACTCAGCCATAAAAAGAAACGAAATTGAGCTATTTGTAATGAGGTGGATAGACCTAGAGTCTGTCATACAGAGTGAAGTAAGTCAGAAAGAGAGAGACAAATACCGTATGCTAACACATATATATGGAATTAAAAAAAAAAATGACATGAAAAACCTAGGGGTGAAACAGGAATAAAGACACAGACTTACTAGAGAATGGACTTGAGGCTATGGGGAGGGGGAAGGGTAAACGGTGACAAAGCGATAAAGAGGCATGGACATATATACACTACCAAACGTAAGGTAGATAGCTAGTGGGAAGCAGCCGCATAGCACAGGGAGATCAGCTCGGTGCTTTGTGACCGCCTGGAGGGGTGGGATAGGGAGGGTGGGAGGGAGGGAGACGCAAGCGGGAAGAGAGATGGGAATATATGTATATATATAACTGATTCATTTTGTTGTGAAGCTGAAACTAACATAGCATTGTAAAGCAATTATACTCCAATAAAGATGTTAAAAAAAATAAAAAATAAAATAAAATACAAAAAAAAAAAAAAAAAAGAATACTGGTCTTGCTTCATGGGTGATAAGGTGTGTTGACATTCGTATCCGTTACAGATGTACTGTTTCCTGATAACATGAGCCTGTCTTTGAAAGTGTGCTTTGAACAAAGGGGTCTTGTTATGCTTCTAGGACTTCAGACATCAGTGGTTATCCTATGAAAACAAACTCCCCAAGAAACCTGTAATTCTGGTTGGCTGCTTTATCTAATCACCTGTTGCCCTGGTAATAATGTTATAATCGATACTTCCTTTGTTCCTAAACTGTATACCTACTCACTGGATTCCCTTGGGAAGAGGACTGTCACCACTTTCATCTTCTCCTACACGTTTGGGCAATAAAATCACTGCAGAGTTCTTATTTAAACAAAGACTGAGTCGTATCTCATGTAATCATTGCAACACCACCTAATATGATGTATTTGTTTGTCTGTTGTCCTCACTAAAATGCCAGCTCCACAAAGGCAGGGATTTGTGTTTGGTTTTGTTAACTGCTGTGTCTGGAGGTCCTGGATGGGCACCAGCAAACAGTAAGTGCTCAATAAACCTCTGCTGAATGAGTAAATAAATGCAATAAACAGAGCTTTAGAGATTCTGATAAGCGTGAAGATGAATAATCTGGATTGGAGGTAAAAATGCGAGCATCACGGCAGGGAGAAGTAGTGTCTCAAGTGCCGGGACTGGACCAGACCACCTGGAGAGGGCTTGGCTTGTGAGAAGGAAGGGAAGCCCAGGCAAAGCCCCGGCAAACTCCAGCATTTCACGTTTTGGAGAACTGGGAGAAGCCAGCCCAGGGGCCTGAGGAGGAAGAGGACAGATGGAAGAGGGCTTTCCCCTAGGCCTGGCACATTCCATCCATGGGCTCTCACACACGAATTCAGCCTCAGTCATTTTCTCTTTTTCTTTTTTTTACATATTTACACACACACTTCTGAATTTACAGTCTCTCTCTACTATAGTCTCTTACGAACAAGCTTACATACATACTCAAATGCACAGCCTCTCCCAGCCACTCAGGGAGTTGTTTACTGTCATTGGCCCCCAGTCTTACTATGGTCTCCTTCGGCCAAGACCACAGTTACCCTTACGGGTCAGTTTTGCACATCCACACAGAGTCACGCCTTTTTTTTTTTTTTTTTTGCGGTATGCAGGCCTCTCCCGTTGCGGAGCACAGGCTCCAGACGCGCAGGCTCAGCGGCCATGGCTCACGGGCCCAGCCGCTCCGCGGCATGGGGGATCTTCCCGGACTGGGGCACGAACCCGTGTCCCCTGCATCGGCAGGCAGACTCTCAACCACTGCGCCACCAGGGAAGCCCCCGGAGTCACGCCTTTTGATAGGATGTTTCCACCGCTCACTCGGGCCGTCATTTTCTCACATACACAAATGGTTAGTGATTTATAGCCACCACTGGTCTCTCTGGAAGTTTCTCGTGCACACACCCACACCCACAATCACTCTTTCTCCCCTCTTCACACTCACACCCATTCTGCACACCCAGAGTCACTATGGTAAGAGTTTCACACACATACACAATCGCACAGCGTCTCAGACACTGTCTTAGTCGCCTCGTCTCACATTTCTTTGCAAGCAGCTTCCAACATGTCCAGTCCTTGCTCTACATCCTTTAATAAAGTCTCTTGCAGTTTTATAGACCCACACAGTTTCTCAGACACTCTCAGTCACTCGTTTTCTCACTCTCAGTCACCTAATCAGTGTCACGGTCACTTGCCCTCACTCAGCCTCTGACATCCTGTTGTCACTAATTCACCAATGTTACTAGGCTCTCGGTAAGTCTCACACACAGAGCCTTTCATGGCCCGTTTTAGTCGTTTACACCATCATCTGCTGCATCCAGCCAGCGTATTGTGTACCCTCAGACACAATTACAGCCTCATCGGTTTCCCACACATACTGATCACATGGTCTCTATGTCTCATTTACTGTTCCATTTTCTCTCTTTCACCAGCATGTAGTCTCTGGTTTACAGTCTCTCATGAAACCTTTCACACTCTCACATGCTGCTCAGTCATCAGTTTTCTCTCCAGCGGCACTGACTTCCTTCTTTTTTACTCATCGCCTCTCACTCACAGTGAGGTGGTCTCTAGCTTACTTTCACTCACTCAGTCTCACCATCATTTTCTCTTACAGAGTCCCTGAACCTGTGGGCTAGACTGGAGTAGTAACTGCAAATCAATCTGCCACTAGGCTCAGGTATACACCCACACACGTACACACACACACACAAATTACAGCCTCTCACGCTCTTCCAGTCGCAGCCACATTTTCTCAGTCTCTCACGCAGTCTTTGCTAGTTTAGTCTCACAGGAATGGTTTTCATACACACAATTGCGTATTCTGGTGTCTTTCATCTCAGGCACCCATCTGGCCTCACAGACATTTTCCCTCATACCATCAGCCTCTCACACATGCACTTCCATTACTTTAGTTGATCCAACAGCCTTGCATGAACAGTTTCATGCACAAGCCATCTCCCAAACGCTGAGTCACCCGCTTACTTACAGTGAAGTTCCTTACCTACGGCACGGTCCCTGAAGATCTCTATGGCACTTTCGTGCTCATACCGGCTCTCACACGTTTTGGTTACTCAGTCTGTTTTGCTCACCATCAGCCTGTTCAACAGTGACTGATGCGCAGTCCCCACTTCCTTCTCATAAACATTATTTCACACACACCACCAGTTTCTCGTATAGTACCTTAATCACTCACATTCAGTCTTTCAGTGGTTTTCTGCCACCCAGCCATGATTTCTCACATAGGCACAATGTCAAGTTTGTGGTTACAACTTCCACTCTCTCAACACATGGCTTCACAAACGAACGTGCGCAATCACAGCTTTCCAGAGTTTTCTCTTTTTCACACACCTGGTTGCCAATCTACAGTCTCTACCACTGTTTCGGACACACACCACTATGCTCTCTCGCTCTCACGATCAATCTCACACCCTCACCGCCTTTCACATAGTCACGCCTTTGCACACAGTTACTCCCAACGGCTTTAGGAGAAAAAAAAATGCTAGCAGTCTCCAGCATCACCTTTAAAAATATATATTTACAGGAACAATTCCCCATTCTCTGGGACTCTTAGAAAAAAAGATCCATTTTTGGGGAAGTAAAACAAACAGTGGAGACAGGTGTAGCACCGTCCCCCAAATCACCAACCCCCAGGTCCCCAGGCCCAGGCTGGGCCGGTGCTGACGGGAAGTGAACCCAGGAGTCCTTTGAACCCGCCCTTCTCCAGCCTGGAATTCACACAGGACAGGCATTATGTCCCTCATTCCTCCCTCCCAACTCCAGGGACACTTAAAGGGTCCTTTGTACCCGCCCGCAGGAAATTGGGGGGCTGGGAGGGAGCTGAAAATACATGTTTGGTATCAAAAATAAACACTTGGGGGTGGCAGGAAGACCCCCCCCAAATCCCTTCCTTCCCACCCACCCTATCTCAGATATAGGAAGAGATGCCTCCCTCTCCCCTATTGAAAAGCCCTGTTTAAAAATAGATTATACTATCAAAATGGCAGGGGGTGGGGGACAGGGAGACCTGGAGTACTGGTTGGAGGGGGCCCCCCAGACGGGAACCACTCCCCAAAAAAACCCTCCATTGGGAGGTAACAGGCAGGACCCCAGGAGTTTGGCAGACACAGGAATGGCTTCTCAGGGGAAGAACAACAAAAGGGGCATTCCTCCCCGGCCAAAAAAGGTGGCTGAAAAAGGACAAGCTGTCTGAGAAAGGCCGGGGAGGTGGAAATTCCCATTCCCAAGGGTGTGAGTCTTCCTTGGCCAAAACTCCCAAAATGTTAAACAGCAAAAATTCTTCCTGGACCCTTGGGGAGGGCCAGGAATAATAAACTACAGCAATCTAGCTCTTCTACCCACACCCCAAAATGGAGACAGGGCTCCCTCAGCTCCCCAAGGGCAGCCTGAGAAATAAATAAAGAAAGTTCCTTCTCAAGCCAGACCCTGACTATCTCACCTTGGGGAAAAAATGTGGAGATGGGGGAGATGCCCTCGCCAACCGCCCCCCCCCAACAAAAGAGTTGGGCCAGGCTCTTCCCAGTGGCCTTCAAAAAATAAATAAATAAACCGTCCCCACCACTGCAGTAGGAGACGTGTAAGAGCGGCCACTGGGGGACTGACCAAGAAAAGAGAAGTTGTATGTTTTCTGTGGAAGGGTTACTGAGAGATCCTTTTTCCTAAGAATCCCCACCCAACCACGACCACAGCACGAGTCTGTCAGCTGAACTACGTTTCTCCTTGAGACGGCTGGCTGGAGAGAAGTTCAGGGCATGGATGGAGTGACCCCAGAAAGGGGTGGTGGTGGTGGTGGTGATAGTCATGGCTTCTGGGGCCCTGGGGAGAGCACCACGGGGGTTGAGAGGCCATCCACGCTGATGGAAGGGATGTGCACCTGGGCGCTGCCACTGGACGGAAACTGGGGACAAAAATAGGGAGAGGTCATGGATTGGGACCGTGCTAGGGTCTCTCACCCTTTCCGAGATGGGGGGAGCTGATCCTACCTGGAAGGAGAGCTTGGCCGGGCTACGGGGTGCAATGGGACTCAGGGTGCTCCAGAAATGAATGCTGGGGGGCAGCGAGCTGGGCGTCAGCAGCACCGGGGTCTGTGGGGAAGGGGTGGTCAGGGCGCAAGTGAGCAAGAGGGCAGGTGTGGGAAAACCAAAGGAACTTGGTTCCAGCCCCGCCAGATTTCCCACTCATACTTATGAGATCACTCCTCAGAAGAGCACAGGCCTAGACCATAACTACCAAGGCCATGCCCGTGACAGCTCTCCAGCTTTACACAGACAACCCCTCCTAACTCCTGAGGGCCCATCCCAGCCTCATTGGGCAAGACCACCTACAAGACCCCACCCACATGCCGCTTTCAAACCTCACCATCCCAGTAGCTCAGGGTCAACTTCCAACTCTTATCCCCCACCTGCATACCTCACAGGAAACCCGCTAAGCAAATCCCAGACCCCAAAGCCCCGCTTAGGTTCCTCAAGCTATGTTCCAACCCAGAAACAGTTCCTGCAGAAAGCCTCTCGGGCCCCCCAGTCCCTGACCACAGAACTCCCCAGATCTGCCTTCTTTTGGGGACCCGACCCCTCGGCATTGCAGGCTCGTTCGCCTTGTAGCAATCAAGCCCCGTCTCTCCGCGCAGCCAACCCCACTCGAAGGCTCCACCCTCCCACTCACTCAGAGGTAACCGTATTGGCCCTCGCAGTCTAACTCCTCCCACCACCACCCGGCCCCAATCCCATTCATTCCAGGTGCCAGCCCCGCCCCTTCAAAGGCTCTCACCAATGTGTGCGTAGGTAGCAGGGAAGGCGTCAGCGCTGGGCCTGGCGCCTGCAGACCGGAACCAGTTCCCGATCCTGGAGTCCGTTCGGGTCCCGGCCCACCCAGCAAGCTCGGGCTGAGTGGAAGCTCCAGGTCCCGGGGCTTCCGACCCTTCTGAGGCTGGGCGTTCTCCGTGCTGGAAGTTGTGGAAGCCGCAAGGCCGCCCACCGGCGCCGCAGTTTCCATAACGACCGCAGGCAGCCGGGCTGGCACGCCCTCCGCGGGAGGGGCTTCTGGCTCGGCCTTGGGCTCAAAGGGCTCCGCCTTGACGGCTTCCAGGACAAACCCCGCCTCCCCAGTGGCTGCAGCTTCTAACTCTTCCTTGGGCTCTTCCACTTTGACTTCTGGGGGCAGTGGTCGGCCCAACCCAGGCTCCATATTTGGCTCTTCGGATTTAAGGTTTGGGGCCTCGGGTGGGGTCAGGATGACCTGGAAGAGGAACAAGTGCAGAGGGGGTGCCTAAAGATTGCTTGGGTAGTGAAGCCAATTATTTCCCTTGGAAAGCAGGACCTGGTAGTGGGAGCAGGTCCTCCAACAAGACGTGGGACTTTGCCAAGGAAGTGGGGCTCCTTCTGGAGTAGGTCCTCCTATCTGGGGGCAGGGGAGGGGTGAGACACTTGATAGCGGCACAGCTTAGGGGCGGGACACCAGGAGATACTGCCCCCATTCACGAAAGCAGTGGTTCTCAGAAATTTGCTTTATGGACCAGCAGCATACGCCTCATCTGGAAACTTGTTAAAAGTGCAAACTCTCAGACCCATCCACAGACCCACATAAACAGACATTCTGGGGGGTGGCCCCCGAAATCTGTGGCTTAAAAAGCCCTCCAGGTGCTTTCTGATGAGTGCTAAAAGTGTGAGAACCAGTGCATTAAGCAGACACATTCAGGACACCTGCTACATGTTGGGTGTACTACTAATTGTCGTGTGCTTAATTTCCTTCTTCCTTCCAAGGCTTTGCATAGCTTTCCTCCCCATCCCTTTCTCCAAGGGGACTTCTGTGTCCCTCCTTCCACTATATCTCCTTTAATAGGACGTTTATGTCTCCCCTCCTCCCAGCCCCCTCCTCACTTGGGAATTGTACATCCCTCCTCTTGCTGACTTTCCATACTCTAGTCCTTACCTGCAGAGGCAGGCCAGCCTCCTCAGCCTCCAGGCAGGCCTCCAAGGGGCTTGGACTGGTGCTCCTGCCCCCCGAGGGGGGCACTGCTGCTCCTGCAGGGGCGGTGTTGGGGAGCACTGTGGAAGGCCGAGGATGAGAGGGTGGCTGTGGCTGCGGCTGCAGGGACTGGATGGTGAAGGTGGAATAGAGGCCCGAGCGCATGTAATCATTCCGGCTGCTGCGTGCCAAACCGCCTGGGCCTGCCACTCCTGCACCCCTGGGTGTGCCTGGCTTCCCAGAGGCAGTGTCCCCGGGGATGGCGTGTACAGCTGTGGTGCCCACATTTGCCACAGTGGAGGTGACAGACACCTCAGGCTGGGGCGGGCAGTCCTCAGTGGAGCACCCCGCGACCTCGGGGTAGGACACAAACTTGTAGACGAACTTCTGGCCACTCACTTTGCGGATGATGTTCTGGGAAGGGGGAGACAGGATAGAGGGTCTTAGAAGAAAGGGCCAGGGAGGGTGTGGATGGTGAGGGGGTGAAGGGGTGTGTCTCCTATAGTGCCTTTCTTTCCTCGTGCCCCTCTCCTGTCCTTTTACATATACACCGTCCCACCTCAGTGTCTGCCTCCCCATAGGTTCCCCCTCCCAGCTTCTTTCACAGCTCACTCATCTAATTTGGGGTCTCCTCCCTTCTCTTCCAGTTTCTACCACTCTCCCCCAACCTGATTCCCCTCTCTGTATTCTCCCCCAGCTTCTCCTCCTTTTCTGTCCCCCCCCACCCATAATCCTTCCTTTAGTCTAATGCCCTTCTCCCCTCCACATCTCCTTCCTGTCCATCCCCCTCCAAGTCTCCCTCTGTCACACTCTCTTCATCTCTATCTGTCCAATTCCCCCACCCCCACCTCAGATACACAAAGCCACACCCACAAGGCTCCTCTCCACACTGGGGCCCACGTAGGGGAGTAGATCCAGGAGCAGGCTTTCCTCCTGGCTCCAGAAACCAGGAGTGTCTGTGGGCTAACAGGGCCAGGCCCTGGGGCTGGCTGCCAGGACAGTTTTGGAGTCTAGTTTATGCAGTAAGACAGGAAAATGAAGTCACTGATAATAAATGTTGGAAGAGACTAAATGAATGTAGAAGAATGTGGTGATGAATTGTTAATAAACATGAATTATTACAGGATTATTTAAAGCTCTTGACACAGACGTGGAACAGGGCAAGGTCATCAGGGAGGACAGGATGAGGAGCCTCATTCTTAATGCTATTGGGGAGGTTTAAGCTGAGGCAATTGGAAAATGAAGTCACTGATGGCAACTAACAAGAATTTAAAATACTGGTATAAATATTGGGAGAATCTTAAGGCTGGCTTGGGTGGGTCACAGAGCACGTTTGGGGTATTTCAGGACAGGTCTGGAGGGTCTCAGGGATATTCTGGTGGTCTCAGAGTACAGAGTGGGGCAGCCTCATTATTAATATTGTTTTGGAGGTTTGAGCTAAAGGATTAAAATATAAAAATGGAATAAATGCTATAAATGAGTTAAGGGTGTGCAGCACAGGTCCAGGGCTGTTCTGGGGGACAAGAGGTATCTGGAGGGCACTAGAGCACCCTGGGAACATCTTAAGTGTTGTTCATGTATATCACAGGGTGGGTTTGTGTTTCTCAGAAAAGGAATGAAAAGGGAGGTTCATTAATATTGTTTTGGAAGTTTCAAAGGGGGTTGAAAGGAAGGGGAATTGGATGAAGGCAGTCAAAAGGTACACACTTTCAGTTATAAGAAAAATAAGTACTAGGGATGTAATGTACAACATGATAAATATGATCCACACTGCTGTATGTTACATATGAAAGTTGTTAAGAGGGTAAATCCTAAGAGTTCTCATCACAAGATTTTTTCTTCCTTTTTCTTTTATTTTGTATCTATATGAGATGATGGACGTTCACTAAACTTATCATGATGAACATTTCTTGCTGTATGTAAGTCAAATCACTATGCTGTCACCTTAAACTTATACAGTGCTGCATGTCAATTATATCACAATAAAACTGGAAGATGAAAAATACTGTTTTGGAAGTTTCAGGTAAAGAAATAAGAAACTGACGGGACTTCCCTGGTGGTCCAGTGGTTAAGACTCTGCGCTCCCAATGCAGGGAGCCCAGGTTCGACCCCTGGTCAGGGAACTAGATCCCGCATGCCGCAACTAAGAGCCCGCATGCCACAACTAAAGATCCCACATGCTGCAGCTAAAGATCCTGCACGCAGCAACGAAGATCCTGCATGCCACAACTAAGACCCGGTGCAGGTTTATTAAAAAGAAATAAATAAACAAATATTTTTTTTAAAAAAGAAATAAGAAACTGAAATAACTGGTATAAATATGGGGGGTATCTAGCACTGGTTTGGGAGTCTGAAAGGATAAGATAAGGAAAATGTATAATTTTAGCTATAGGAATAAGGTGATAAAATAATTGATATAAATATTGGAGTGGACCAGTGTTGCTCTGGGAATACAAGAGGATGGGGTGTGGAGCAGGCATTATACATGTTGTTTTGGAGGTCTTAGCTAACAGAGTGAGAGATAAAAAGAATTGATTAAAATGTTGAGGGTCCTGGAGAATAAGGTAAGGAAAGGTTAGTATAATGCTGTCATGGAGGCTTTGATTCTAAGAATAAGGATATTCTAGAATTCTTATTCTGGGATAAGAGCAGATTATGAAATAACTGGGGGAACCCAGGACTGGCCCAGGATGAGGAAGAGTCATTAGTAATAGAGTTTTCAAAAGTTTTGGCCAGAGGAATAAGGCGAGAAGATGAAATGTCGTGCGGGGCACAGTGCGACAGCAGGACTTTGGGTATCTCAGAGAGAGTGGAGTGAGTAGGGGGTCAGTGTTAATGGTGCTATGAAGGTTCTAGTCGAAGCTAAAATAAAATACAATAAAACAACTGAGATAAATGCTTAGGGGCCCCCATGTTCGTGTAAGAGTACCAGAGGATGGGGTAAGAAATGGTAAATTTTAATATCGTTTTCAAAGTTAGAGCTCTATCAATTTAGGCAAGAAAATGACATAACTGATTTAAATGTTTGGCACAGGCGAGTGGGTGGGGTTCCTGGCCCTAGTCTCAAACACCTTACCTTATCATAGTAGTACCGCAAGGCCCGGCTGAGCTTGTCATAATTCATGTTGGTCTTATTCTTGCGCAGCCCCCAGAGCCGGGCCACCTCCTCAGCATCCACCAGCTTGAACTCACCGCCATCCCGGGAGGTCCAGGAGATAATGTGGCCATTGCCTTGCTCTCTCAACAGCTGCAGCAGAAACTGCCACAGCGTCACAGAAGGGTCCATTGCTGCGCAAGCGCTCACGCCATCCCAGGGGTACCTGGAGGGCAGAAAGCTCAGAGCTGAGAGGTTGCAGACACAGGAAGGGGAAGAGGTCAGCAGGAGGTGGATTCCTTTCTTGCCATCTTGCCTCCACCTCTGTCTCCAACTGCCACCACCATTCCCTGAACGCCCTCAGCCTGGCTTTGGACGACTCCTGTAATGCGATGAGACTTCTGGGGATACTAGGATAGCGTGAATGTCTTCTGCGTGTGGGACAAATGTGAACCTCTGGGGTCCAGAGGGCAGACTGTGATACGCAGAATAATGCCCCTCACCCAAAGATGTCCACATCCTAATTTCTGGAACCTGTGAGTATATTATGTTACCTGGCAAAAAGAACTTTACAGGTGAATTTAAGGTTATGGGCCTTAACCTAGAGACTATTTGGGTGAGCTCAATCTCATCACATGAACTTTTTTTTGTGGTTACAATATACCCTTGTTGCCTATTTATTTTATACAAATCCTACAACCTCAAGGAATTGAATTCTGCCAACAACCTAAACGAACAGGAAATGAATCATCCCCTGGAGCTTCTGGAAAGGAATACAGCCCTGCCAACACCTGCATTTTAGCCTGGTGAGACCTGTGCTGGCCTTCTGACCTCCAGAACTCTAAGAGAATAATTTGTGTTTTAAGCAGTTAAAAGTTTGTTATAATTTGTTACAGCATGAATAGAAAACTAGAATAAGGCCCCTCACCTGAACATTTTCATTTGCATCTTCTACCACATCAAATATTAAGTTTTCCAGGAGGTTCCTTCTGCCAGCTCCTCGCAAAGGCTGTTAACTTCATGCTGGGTTCCCTTCCTCTGCCTAGAAGTCTTCTCCATTGTTCAGTTACCAGCCCCAAGGGCCTTGCCTTTATGAAAATTCCTGACACTGAATGTCTGCTCTCTTCTGTCTCTCTATCCCACGCTCCTCTGACCTGTCTCTGTCCCTCTGTGTTCTCCTTCTTGACAACAGCAATAATGAACATTTACTGAGTGCTAAATACATGCCAGGCATTGTACCAATCAGAGGCAATATGGCCTACTGGACAATCAGCCCCTCCAGAGCCAGACCGCCAGGGCTGGAATCCTGGTTCTGCTACTTATTAGCAGTGTGACACTGGGCATGTTCTTTAACCTCTTGTGCTCAATTTTCCCATCTGTAAAATAGGGATAATAATAATACCACCTAGCTCGTAGGGTTATCGTACAGATTAAATATACTATGCCTGGGGTATGATAAGCTCTTATGAAATATTAGTTTCTAATTTGTTCATAATTCCTTATCTGCTATGCCAAAACCTGATCTGAAACAAAATAAGGCCTTTTGTGGTCTTCACTGATCCTCACTTGGTGTGACTGTTCATACATCTATCTTGCTGCAGAAATCTGAATGTGGCTGATTACAGAGCCCACTAAGGGTGTTATGTAACATCTTGTATGTATACCTTGTCACCTTTTTAAAATCTGAAAAATTCAAAATTGTGAAACACATCTGGCCCCAAGGGTTTTAGATAAGGGCATGTAGACCTGGATTGCTATTTTTATAGCTATTGACTCATTTCTCTCTCATCACAACTTTGGGAAATAGGTACTCTTATTATCTCTAATTTACAGATGAGGAAGCGGAGGCACAAAATGTCTAAATGACATGTACAGGCCACACAGCCCTAAGTGGCAGAGCCAGGATTTGGACGCAGGCAGCCAAGTTCCAGGTGTCTGATCTTTTCAACCATTAGACTAAACTGCCCCTTGCACTGACTGCTCCCTCAGCATGTCGAGCAGAGAACAGGACCCTCCTGGCGCCCCCACCCACCCCATAACTGCTCCCTTTGCTGAGTGTGAATTGGAAATAAACATGAAGTTCCTTTTCCTTAAGGAATGAGCTTTCATCAATCAACTGTTCACCCAGCTGTTGGGACTGTTGGGTTAAGAATAAGACCTTCCAAATCGGAAGGTTTCAAAGAACCTCCCTCTATTATTTATAGCTTGAGTCTTTAATCTGTAATGAAATACAGTCTGATCCTCTTATGTCTGAGCTATTCATTCTGAAGTTCATTCTGCAGACACAATTTTAGGCAATTATGTAAGTCACAAGGCCACGAAGTGTCCAGATCAGAGTCCCATCATCAGAGACCTTGCTGGGTTTTTATTTGGAAGGCCTGTTTGTTTCAGAGGCACAAAGAGACCAGTGTGACTCCTGGTGGCGACAACAGGCAATTTTACCAGTTCCTCTTTCAGCAGCCACAGAATCTTTTACTTAAGGTGAAACCTGACGGTTGGCTTCAAGCCTCAGCAGCACATGGGGTTTTGTATTTTGTTTATTATCACATCTCCCACGTGACCCCTAATAAGAGTTCTAGTCATATGCCTCACTCAGATGTGTTTACTTCTCTTTATTTCATTCATTTAGCAAGCATTTTTGGAGGGCCTACTGTGGGCCAGGTGCTGGGGATACAGCAGTGAATACAACAGTCAAAAATCCCTGCTCTGGCGGAATTCACATTTTAGTGGGGAAGACAGACAAGAAACAAGATAAACAAGAATATGTCAGATGGTGATAAGAGCTCCGGGGGAAAAAAAAAACAAAACGAAGCAGGGAAGGAGTTGTTATTTTTGAAAGGGTAGTCAGGGGAGGGTAGTCACGAGGAGGTGATATTTGAGGAAAGACCTAAGAGAGGTGAAGGCGTCAGGTCTGTGACAACCTGGGGAGCAGCCATCCAGGCAAAGGAAATAGTCAGGGTGAAAGGCCCTGAAGCTGGAGAGCCTGTCAGGTCAGAGGAAGGGAAAGGAGTCTGGCGTAGTCGGAGAGAAGGCAGTGACGGGAAAGTAGCAGGAGATGAGAACAGAGGGGCAGCAGAGGCCAGACTGAGTAAGGCTTTTTCGGGCCCCGGAAGAGCTTTGACATTGACTCTGAATGAGACAGGAGCCATGAGAAGGCTGTGAATAGAGGGGTGACAGCCTGTGATTTGGATTTTAACAGGATCCCTCTGGCTCTTGTAAGAAGAACCAACTGTACGGGCTGAAGAGGCCACTGCAATAGTCCACGTAAGAGATGGTGGTGGCAGCAGTGGAACTGGTGAGAAGTGGCTGAGTTCTGGATAAAATCTGAAGATAGAGTGAACAGGATTTGTTGGCAGATAGGATGGGGGTGGGGTGGAGTGAGAGAGGTGCCAAAGGTGATTCTAGGTTTGTGGCCTGATCACCTGAGATGGCAGCACTGTGGGAGAGCAGGTTTTGAGGGGAGATCAGGAGGTCAGTTTTGGAGATGGTCAGTCTCAGAGGCCCTGTGAGATACCTACGTGTATGCCAGGAATAATACTAATCTAAAAAATAGGAACCAGTCACAGAGCCCTTACTGTGTACTGCAAACCATTTTAGTCACTTAACTCATTCAATCCTCAAACCAACACTATGGGTGGGCATTATTATTACTCTCCCGTTTTCCAGATGAGGAAATGGAGGCACAGAGAAGTAAAGTAACTTGGCTAAGGTCACACAGCTGGAATTTAGCAGAGCCAGGGTTCAAACCCAGGCAGTTTGGCACTAGGCAGTGATCCTGGACACCTTGCTCCACCAGCTCTCTATAGAGCAAAACAGAAGGGTAAGGTCCTACAGGGGGACAGGGATGCTAATTTACACAGGGTGAGCGGGGGGGGGCTTCCCTGAGGAAGTGACATTTAAGCAGAGATCTGAAGGAGGGGAGATGGCAAGCCATGCTGACATCTGTGGGAAGGGTGCTTCAAGCACAGGAACAGTGTGCACAAAGGCTCTGAGGTGGGCCCAAGCTTGGCATGGGCACCCTGAGTTAATCCAGTTCCCATCTCTGAAAATATGTATGTGCTGTTCTCCCTGCCAGGAGTGCCCTTCCCCCTTCCCCACACATGATGAACCCTTTATTACACACATCATCAAGTTCTGGTATCTCCCAGGCAGAATTAATTCTTCCTCTGTGTGATCCAATGTGTCGAATAACCTGTCTGTCCTTGCAAATGTGTTCTTCTCTCTGGGTCTCCAGCCTCGTACTCCTGTCCTGTTCTAGCTGTGTGACCTTGAGCGAGTTACTCAACCTCTCTGGCTCTGCTTCTGTACCTGTAAAATGGGGGATATGTCACCCTCAAAGTAAAGTATCTGCAAGATACACCTACTCTCAAAGGCCTTTGTGAGGATTAAAGGTCAGTGTATGTAAAGGACTTAGAAAAGTTATCTCTGGGACATAGCAGACACTCAAATGTTACAATTAGCTGGCGTGACACTCTTCTTCCTCCCCAGCCCCTCCCCCACAATCTTATGTATCAGCATGGCCTCACCATCTGGCTCCCACCACCTTTCTGACCTTGCCTCCTACCTCTCCCTCCACTCTGGCCTCCTTCATGGCCCTTGAACATGCCAGGCACAATCTCACCTCAGGGCCTTTGCACCGGCTGTTCCTTCTGCCTGGTACACTCTTTCCCTAGGCATTATGGCTCCCTTCCTGAACTCCTTCAGGCCTTAATGCAAGAAGCACCTTCTAAGTGAGGCCTGCCCTGTGCCTAAGATTTCAACCACCCTGATACTCTATTCCTACCTTCCCTACTTCACTTTTCCTCCTTAGCACTTGTCTAACATACTAACTAGACTTATTTATTTATACAGTCTGCACTCTTAGCAAATGTCTGTTCCACAAAGGCAGGAATTTCTGCCTGTTTTGTTCCCTCCCATATCCCCAGAACCTAGAATGCCTGGTGCTCTGTAGGTGCTCTGTAAGTGTTTGTTGAATGAATAGTCCCAACTAACCAGCCTCTTTTAACTAGCTCTCTTATGCCCTCTTCATCTCCATCTGCCCCCTACCCTGATTTATCTGATATTATATTTTTCCATTCATTCGTGCAATAAATTCTTATCAAGTACTGGATAAGAATTTTAGGTGCTGGAGGCCCAGCAGTAAATAAGCAGACAAAAAGAGTCCCTCATGGGACTCCCATTCTAACGGGGAAAGACAATAAATATGACAAACTGGTAAAATATACAGTGTGCCTGACAGTGATAAAGGGCAAAGACACAAATAAAGCAGAGAAGGGGTCTAAGTCCTGCTGGCTGTGCAGGTTCAGATGGTCAGGGACGGGTTGACATTTGAACAGAGCCCTGAAAGGATCCACACAGAGAGGGGGGTAGAGTGTTCTGGGCAGAAAAAATAGCCAAGGGAAAGGCCCCAAGGCTGGGTCGCACCTGGTGTTTTTGAGGATGAGTTAGGAGGCCAGTGTGGCTGGAACAGAGTTGGGGGGGCGGCGCATAGGCGGTAAGGCCAGAGAAGTTACTTGTTTTATTAACTCACAGGTATTCTTTATTTACATTGGAGGGTATTCTAGTTCTGATTCCCCCATTTAACCAGTGAGGAGAGAGGTGCAGAGAGAAAGTGGTTAAGCCACTAAGGTCACATAGCTGCTGGGATCGGGGGTGGATGGGTGCTGAGACAAGGTGTGGAATGGAGACAGCTCTGCAGGCAGAGGGAACAGCAAAAACAAAAGCATGGAGATGGGAACTAATTTGGTTTTTAAGGAGTGGGGCCTCGCGTGAGGTGAGATGTAGTGAGAGAGGAAAGCCTCAAAAATTATCCTAGGGGGCTTCCCTGGTGGCGCAGTGGTTGAGAGTCCGCCTGCCGATGCAGGGGACACGGGTTCGTGCCACGGTCCTGGAAGATCCCACATGCCGTGGAGCGGCTGGGCCCGTGAGCCATGGTCACTGAGCCTGCGCGTCCGGAGCCTGTGCTCCGCAGCGGGAGAGGCCTCAACAGTGAGAGGCCCGCGTACCGCAAAAAAAAAAAAAAAAAAGTTATCCTATGTTCTGAGGGGTAACCTAACCTGGTACCTACTGATCACCTCTGTGTAAGGTATTTAACCTCCCTATGCCAAACTTCCCTCAGTACCTAGCTCATAGGGTGGATTAAATGAGCTCATTAACATACAGTATTTTGCCTGGTACACAGTAGGTGCTCAATAAGTGTTAGCTCCTATTGGCATTATCACTATCACTAATGTATTCATTTACTGGAGGGAGGCAAGATGTCTTAGTGGTTAAGAGTGTATATGAGAGGGTGTGTTCTAGAGTAAAAAAGTCCTGGGTTCAACAAGCACACAGGCTGATCCACTATTAAGGAGGGAGGGTGGCAGGGAAGGCCACAGACTGATGCAGCACAAGGAAAGGAGGCGGGAAATAAAAGCACAGTCTGACCCTCCTGGAGGGATTACAAAGCACTGGACTCACAGGAGGGTATACTGGAGGGGTGTGAATGCAAGCACATGGGTGGCAGGAAGGCCAATGAACAGATCCACTGCAAAGTTGTGTGTGTGTGTGTGTGTGTGTGTAAAGGCTCACCTTATTTACTAGGGGCAAGGAGAGAAGAAAAGCACATTGACTCATGCACAATAGTGGAGAGGGAGAAAAGCCACCCCACAGACTGATTAAAAGGAGAGGGGGACAAGGCCATGGACTGGGCTACTGAAAATGGGGAGATATAAAGCACTAAACTGACCCACTAGTAAAAGGAAGGGAGAAGAAGCCCAAGGACTGGACTGACAGTCTACAAAAAAGGGAGGACAGGGCAATGGGCTGATAAGCAGGAGGACGTGAAAACAAGCATTTAGACTGATCCACTGTAAAATGGTGTGTGTGTGTGTGTGTGTTTGATAAAGCCATAGACTGATGCATTGGGGGACTGGAGGCAGGAATACAAATTCACAGATTAACTCACTGTTGCGGGGGGGGTACAAATTTAGAATTTAGAACCGAGCAGCTACGGATTGACTCACTACAGGAACAGTAGGGATGAAAAAACAAGGCCACAGACGGGGCCCCTGAAAGTTGAGGACAGGAGAATACAAACACTCAGACGCACCTACTGTCAAGGAGGTGGACATTGCCAGAGACTGGTTCCCTATAAGCGGGGATCTGGGGCAAGACCACGGCCGAGTCTACTGTAAGGTGGGGTGGGGAGAAATTCAAGCACGCAGACCGACCCATTATAAAACAGGAAGGGGGGTTAAGCTACGGGGCAAAGGGCCAAAGGGAGGGGACAATGGCACAGGTAGGTCCACCAGCCGAGGTGGTGGTGGTGGGGAGTCGAACACCAGCAGGCCACGGGCCAAGCCACATCCCCCCGCGCGGGGGCGGGAAGGATACGTAGGGTCACGGACCGGGCCCTCCACCCTCCAGGCCCCGGGCTCACCTGTGTGTAGCGCAGCGGCGGTGTTGGCAGCTCCGGGGGGCGGGGGCTCCATGCGCGGCCCCACCGCCCCCCAGGCCCGGGTTCCGAGGCGACGGTGGTGGCGGTGGTGGCGGCGACAGCACCTAGAAGCCGCCCCTGCGTTTCCCCACTGCTCACGTGGGCCCACGAAGGAGGAGCCGAACGTTCCGCTGTTCGCTGATTGGCCAAAGTACCGTGGATCAACGGTGCGGCTTCCAGGGCTGGGGAGGCGGGCCTTGCTCCACAGAGCTATGTTGTGATTGGCCCGAGGGGAACTGATGGAACGCAGATGGCCGCCTGGGTTCCGAGGGGGCGTGCTCGGCCCCGCCGGTGCTCCACACTGATTGGTTCAAGACAGATTGATAGGCCATGGGCGACAGACAAGGTTCGGGGGACGCCTGCCTCGCGCTGATTGGCCTATATGGGATTGATGGAAGACAGCCAGCGTCCGAGGATAGGGGTGGTTAGGCCCTGCTTTCTGCTGATTGGCGGCCGAGGGACTCTTAGCTGCCAGAACCCCTAACGGGGAGGTGCCAAACTCTACGCAGCTCAGCGGAAGCGGGACTTGTATAGAAGTACACAGGCGTAGCAGCCCGCAGGGAGGAGGTCTGGCCAGGGTTCTGCGTAGGCGGGCAGGGTAACTCTGTAGTGATTGGCTAGAAAAGACGAATTTAGAACCGAGCAGCTGCCAGACAAGCGAAGGAGTGTTGAGTGGCGGAAACTAAATGCCTACGGGGGCGGGTCGAGCTGCGGCCAGTAATAAAGCAGTGGAATCAGGCTCTGCATCGATTGGCGGAAGCTGGACTCAACCTAGAATAGGGGCTGGACCAGCCCTAGGCCCATTGCTGGAAGCTGGAACTATTGATAATTAGAAGCTGGGGCAACGCCAAGGTTGGGCCTAGACGGGTGTGGGTGTAATTTAAGGTACCTGAGAAACGATTGGGGTGTGGGAGAAGGGTAAACCCTAGGGCCAGGAGTGAAAGGCTGCCTTGGGGAACAAACCTCCACCCTGAATCGGGCCATTCTCTAAGGTAATTGAGAGTATTGTACAGGAAAAGAAATGGAAGGGTCAGGTGGGGGCCCAGATTGTCAAGGCGATGGTATAGAGGGCAAATCAGAAAGTCAAGTGGCACATTCTGCCAGGGGACAGGATGAAGACGGGACTTCAGTGGTTTTTAAAGGTTCCACACAGACTGGATCTCTGGGCCTCCTAGTAACTTTGTGCTTTAGAAACAGGGCACTTTCGCAAACAGCAAGGGTTAAGGGGGGAAAGAAGGGCCATATGACTCAAAGACATTCAAGCTCTTTAATGTCAGGGGAGGTAGGAAGAAGTCAATGGTGAGGCTCCGGGAAATTCTGCAGGCCTTGTAGTTCTCTAAGCCCCTGAAAAAGAGAACAGAAAAGACTGAATGGAGCCTGGGTCCAGGCCCCACCCCAGGCTTGCTCAGAACTCCCTTCCCTCCGAGCCAGCTTGGCTCCAATTTGACTCCAGTTTAGGGGGAAAGATGGTACTTCCCATCTCTGGCTCTCTCTCTTCCTCAGGTCACCGCCCTAAACATTTGGAGATAGTGTCTGGGAATGGGGTGAGTTGCTCTCACCTCTAGCAACATGTGGATATGGGCCTTGATATTCATGGAGTCCTTGGTGAGGCTGTCGCTGAGCCTGGAGAAAAGAAACAAGAAAGGGCAAAGTGGGCCCCACTTATGATCATGAGGATGATGCTTCCTCATCATTTCAGGAACTACCTACATCATGGATGACTTCCACACGGCAGGTGGTAGGACATCCGATTACCTGACCTGCTCCTATGCAGAGATGCCTGGCTGCCATCTGGACGGCACAGATTCAGAGACATTTATTGAACGTCTACTCTCTGCCGGGTCGTTTTAGGTACTGGGGAGACAGCAGCAAACACAACAAACAAAAATCTCAGCATCGTGGAGCTCAAATTCTCATTAAGAAGGACAGTGATGGAATAAAACACGGAGTATGTCAGATGGTTATAAGTACAATAAAAAAAATTAAATGATAAGAGAGGATAAGGAGTGCAGGCATGGGGGCTGTAATTCTAATTAGAGTGCTTAGGGATGGCTTCACTGAGAAGCAGTTGAGTAGACTTAAAATGAAGAGGCGAATCATGTGAATACACGGAGGATGAGTGTTCCAGACACAAGGGGCAGCAAATGCAGAGGCTCTGAGGTGGGAGTGTACCTGGCATGTCTGAGGCACAGCAAAGAGGCCAGCATGGGTGGAGAAAAATAAGCGAAGGTGGGGTGTAGGAGGTAAGGTCACAGAGGGAAGTGGGGGAGACAGATCATGTAAAAGCTGCCAGGCCATGGTAAGGACTCTGGCTTTTACTCTAAGTGAGATGGGAGCCAGGGGATGATTGTGATCAGAGAAGGGATATGAAACAACTAGGGTTTAAGAGGATCCATCTGGCTGCTGTGCGGAGAACTGACTAGGGATAAGGACAGCTAGTGTGGAAGAGGAAGCCCAGTGAGGAGGCTATTGAAATAGTCCAGGTGAGAGATGCAGACTCACACCACAGCAGCAGCAGTTGAGGTGATGAGAAATGATTGGATTTGGGATATATTTTGAAGGTAGAGTCAACAGGATTTACCAAAGGAGGATGCTGGGTACGAGAGAGAGGACTTAAGAAAGACACCAAGGCCTAAGCAACTGGGAAGCTGGAGCTGCCTGAAACCACTCTGGCTCTGGACTGTTGAGTTATGTGAACTAGTCAATTCCTTATATCTATGCCAACTGGGACCAGTCTCACCCAAAAGAATCCTAATTGATACAAAGGATCAAGGAAGGCCTTTCTGAAGAATGAGTAGGAGTTAAACAGTAAGACGGTCTTTTCCACAAAAAGTCCAAGAGGCAGGAAAGAGCTTTTTGAGGAGCTGTCAGGAGACCAGTGTTAGAAATTAAGCAAATGGTGGAAGGAAAGAAGCACAGGATAAAATCCAAGAGGTAGGAAGGGGCTAGATCATGCAGGGTCTTGATATCATGATAGGAATGTGGATTTTATTGGCTGAGCTATCTGTCAGTGTAGGAGTGTTTTAAGGAAACAAAATACTGTTACGAAAAGTAGAAGGCAACAACATAGGATGTCAAATTGGGAAAAAATAGTATGAACCCATTTATATATCACTATCTCCCAAATTTATATTTTCAATGCAGCCCTCTCTCCCGAGTTGAGGAGTTTTAACTACATCTTCAGAAAATCTACTTCAGTGTTTAACGAGCACCTCACACTTAACAGGTCCTAGACTGAACTCCTGATCTTCCCCTCCAAATCTGCTCCTCCCTTATCTTCTCCATCTCATAAAATGGCAATTCCATCCTCCTAGTTGCTCAGCCAAAAACCTAGACTCCTCTCTTTTTCTCACACCCCACATCCAATCAAGTATTCTATTTAAAATTGCAACTGCTCCCTCGGAGGCAATGTTTCTCACCTCCAATCCTTGTTGTTCTCTGCAACATTGTCAACCTGTGACATACTACATCCTTTACTTATTTGTTTACTGTCTGTCTTCCCTGACTAGAATGTAAGCTGCGTAAGGGCAGAGATTTGGTCTGCCTTGTTTCCCGCTGTATCCTCAGGAACAAAAACAGTATGTGGCACATAGTAGGCACTCAATGTACAAGCTTAGTCTGTGAAAGGTTTCAATGCTTAAAATAAAAAAGGAGGAGAAAAGTATAAAGTTCACCAAATGCTAGTTGTAACACAAAAGGGATATGTTTAATTTATTGCTACTGATTAGTATATAAGGCAGTGTTAATAGTCATATGGTTATTCTGTTTCTTCTATAATCATGTCTGCTTATGGGTATGGATGTGTACTCCTTTCTCTGTAATCAGAAAGAATGTACACAGAGACCTGATCCTCCCACTCCTCAAAGAAACAGACTAAGAACAGGAAGGACTGATAGGCCATTTCGGTTACATAAAATAACCTGAAAGAAAGTTACTTTAAAATGTGTCCAGAATAACCAAGTATTTTAAAGAAGAGAGCGAGCTACACAGACTCAAATCTTCATCTCCTAGAAAGATTCAATTACTATGGAGTCCTACTAATTATAAAGTAGTAAGAGATTCACATTTCTCATCACACTAATAGACCAGGTCAGTAAATCAGAAAGACCAGACAGGGGGCAGGCAATGACAAATACCTCATTTTGGGGAAAGACATCAAGTTTCATAAAATTAAAACCTATTTGAAAGGCTCAGGAATCCTGTGTCATAACAAGGAAAGCTTTGTCATAAAAAATTGGATTTGGTCTAAATGGCCACCAAGTTCAGAATTGCATTGGCCTATGAAACCAGGTCCCTCGACCAAACTATTCACCAACTGGCCTGATCAGTAAGACTTAGAAATCCCAGTGGGTCTGAGGCTCATTTGGGTCTACGGACACTGAAATCCTGAAAAGGTTTGAAAAGAGAAGAATTACTGAAACCTAAGGGAGGCAACTCTGGAAGAAATGAATGTAGGAATAAAGAGAAATATAACCTAGAAGGAATCTTAGATCGGTGGGGTTCACACTTGTGAGATGTTGTTAATCTAAGTGTATTTGCTCAGCATCCCCTCACTCACTCCTTCTGAGTGAGTGAATGCTCACCATTCTCGGCAGCTCCTCCTAACATGGCAGGCACACTGGTTGCCTTGCCAGGAATGCTCTTCCCCAGAGAGCCCTATGGCTTGTTCACTCAACCAAGTGACTCAAATGTCACTTCCTCTGGGAGGCCTTCCCTAGCCACATTTCAGACCTCCCGTCCACACTCCCAATTCCCGTTCCCTGCACAGAACCTTAAACTCAACTGGAGCCCATCCTTTATCCCCACATTACCTCCCCATCACCACCAACAGAGATCTGCTTCAATCCCCACTTAAATCTATTTCCAGCATATGCTTTTAAATTCATTCAACAGAGTGCCTACTATGTGCTATGTGCTATTCTAGTGACTTGGGATATAGAGAAAATCTCTCTCTTTGCAAAGCTTATATCCTAATGCGAGGAGGCAATGAACATTGTAAAGAAGTAAATTACACAGTAAACATTAGGAGGTCATAAGTGCTAGGGAAAAAAAGAAAAAGTAGAACAAGGGAGGGGAATCAGGAGTGCCAGGGGTTGCAATTTTAAAGTTAGGTTATAGAAAGCCTCATTGAGGAAGTGACATTTAAGCAAGACTTAAATTGAATAAGGAGAAAGGAAGCAATGCAGGTACCTGGGGAAAGAGTGCTGTAGGCAGAGAGAAGAGCCCCTGCAATCACGCTGAGGTGGGATCATTCTGAGGGTGTTTAAAGAAGCCTGTGAAGGTTAGTGTGGTGAGAGCACAGTGGATGAGCAGGAAAATTAGCAGGTGAAGTCAGAGGTAATTTGTTTTATTGTTTCTGATTTATAGGCTGAGACCTCCAGGATCTGGTCAAAACTGTGCTGATGTGTAACAGTTAGTCCTTCTAGAAGGTAAGCCTTCTAGAAGGTAAGCCTTCAAGGAACGCTTCTGTCTTGTTCCCTGCTGCCTCCCCACCACCAAGCACAGAGCCTGGCACACAGCAGATGCCCAATAAATTTTTGTGTGAGTGAACAATACAAAGACCATTTATCAGTGCTTATTATGTTCTACACCTGGGACTAAGCTTTGCATCCCCACTTTCCTCAGCCCTAGCTCTGAGGGGGAGGGGAGATGGGTTCCTAAGTATCATCCCAGGCAGCCATGGGGAAAGGGGGAAGAAGGGTGTGGCAAATGGTAGTGCTTTTTAGGCACTATCCTCATGCAATGGACTTACTCTGTGAGGAGACTGCTCTTACGATCAATGAACCTGAGAGCTTCTGCCAGTGTCAACTCCAGGAAAAAACCATATCCAAGGGCCACATAGATCCGTGAAGTGTCTGGGCTAAGGAAACAGTGGTTAGAGGAAGCGGGGAAGTTCTTATCACTGTTTAGCACACCACACAGTTTGAGATTTTTTTTACTCCCCTCTCCCCCACCTTCCCCAAATTGAAGCTCTGGGTGGGCAGGAATTTTGTCCTATCTTATTTACTGTCACATCTCCAGCACCTAGCAGTGTCTGGTACATAGCAAATACTCAAAAAAAATTTTTTGTTGAATGAAGGAAAGGGGAAGCTGAACCCTGTGGGCTCAGAGGGGTGGGTAGACACTCACACCACTGTGTCAACGAAGAAGTTACAGCCCAAATCCACCTGCATATATAACTCCGAGTGATTAGCTTCCTGTGGGGCCGGGGAAAAAGAGGTAGGGATCAGTGGCCAAGTTTTAGGTTAGGTGACAGGTTTTGGTCTGGGGTATCTCCTCTCTTCCCCCTCCTTTGCCCACAAAAAGATGGTACCTAACCCTGGCACCTTTACCTGGAGTCGCTCAATGACATTTCTCAGTTGAAGGTATTTGGCCAGCTGCTCATATACCTTGTCGCGATGGTCCAGCACCTTTCTAATGGGACAAGAGTAAAATGGTGACCAAGAGGAAACCCTGTCTCTCTTGGAATACCTCATATCATGACCCTCTGAGACTCTCATGTCACCATGTCCTAAAGAGGTGTTTTAGTGCAGAAGTCAAGATTTGAACTCTGGGTCAGACTACTTCGGTTTGAATCCAGGCTTTCCATTTTACTAGCTGTGAGACTTTGGCAAGTGAGTAACCTTTTTGGAACTCAATTTCCCCATCTTTAAAATAGGAATAACGAGTATTACCTCACAGAGTCATTAGAAAGATTAAATGAGTTTACTAAAAAGCATTTAGAATAGTGCCTGCCAAACAAGAAGCTCTATATATGTGTTAGCTATTATTTATTAGTATTATTTCACTCTACTCCCAATGCCTCCCTCCAATCAGGATACCCTATTCTCACCCTAGAAAAAAATCCTCCATCCCTTTTAGGATGCTCATAATCCTAGACCTGAAAACTCTACTTCCTCCTCAGATTAATAATGATAGGAATAATAATTTTTCATACTCATTGAGCCTCTAGTATCCAAGTTAAATCCTTTACAAGGACTGAACACGCTGAAAACTCAAAACCACCACATGAGGAAGGTTGCATTAACTTCCCCATTTCACAGATGAGAAAACTGAGGCACAGAAACTCGAGGTGAGGTACAACGTGTTCACACGTAAAACGAAACGGCCAAGTCAGGATTCGAACCTGAAAACTCGCTCGTAACCCTTAACGCCATCTGAACCCGCGCATGCGCGGACACACCCTCCATTAAGACCGCCATGTCTTCCCTCTCCCGCCCACCGTCGCACCCCGGATATCGCCCCTCCTACCCCCTCGAAAGGCGCGCGGGGCCGGGTTCCGAACGCCTCACCCACCAATCAGAAGGATACGCCCTGACTTCGAACGCCCCGCTCACCACGTGCACCGCTCCAAGCGCCCCGCCCCCTATTCTGTCACTCACCTCAGGTCCCGCTGCAGTACGTCAGAGATGAAAGCCTCGTAGCGCAGCACTTTCTCCGCGGTGGCCTCCACCGCCCGCCGTTTAGGGGGCGTCGCCATGATGGGCTCCTGAGGAATGAGGAGGGGGAAGACCACGATAACCACTCAGTTTGCTCTCAAGCACAGTACATCTGCACCCTCTCAACGTTAGGAGTGGGGTCATCCGGCTCAAACTGGGGGTTCAGCCTTCTGCCCCTCCCAACTCTGGGACCCGGTCACACAGGCACACCCAAACACGGCCGTTACCTGAGAGCCGCCGGCAAAAACAAGGGTTGGTAAGAACCTTAGCTTCCGGGTGGCGCGGGTAAATGACGTACAACGAGGGTGCTGGCCAACCAAATAACCAGGTGGTGTGGGATGGTCCTGAACGGAAGAAAACGCGTGAGAGAAGAGAAGGGCGGGGCTTTACAAAATCCGATGCGATTAAGGAAGGCTGCAGAGGGTGGGAACCGGGACTGAGCGCGGAGCCTATGAGGACAGTGCGTGGTTGGTGGGGGTGAGGTTTAATGGGATTTGGCGGGTTCCAGAGGAAGCGGGACGCACAGGTGGAAGTAGAGAGAGTAAAGCGTTTAGTATTTAAAAGTAGGAGCTTCACAGGGAGATCAACTCGGTGCTTTGTGACCACCTAGAGGGGTGGGATTGGGGTGGGAGGGAGACGCAAGAGGGAGGAGATATGGGGATATATGTATATCTATAGCTGATTCACTTTGTTATACAGCAGAAACTAACACACCATTGTAAAGCAATTATACTCCAATAAAGGTGTTGAAAATAAATAAATAAATACATAAATAAGTCCGAGCTTCAGAAGCAGACGGGCTAGAATCGATCATGGATCTGGTCTGTAAAAAGGAAAGTACATCCTTGTATCGCCCTGGATTTTGATTTTTCACACGGGAAGTTTGGGTTTGACTCCCGATAATGGAAATGACTGTGAGCATTAAAAAAACGTTTTTAAAAGGAGACAGTTTTTCTAAAATGCACCTTTGATGACTCCAGCTCTATGGCCCGCAATCTAACTGAGGTTCAAGAAGAGATTGACAATGCACTATGTCTAATCACGTCATTTAATAGGGGCGTCAAATGGAGGGTCGCTGAAGTCCTCTGCCCAAGACAGGTTATCCTGTAGCTGAAATAGTTCCTATGTTTTTATTTAAATGTGTAAGCTTTTTATTACTTTATTTTTAAGCGCTCAAATTACCGAATGGATTTATTTCCCACGTTAAATTTTCAAATAATAGCATCTAACCCAGTAAGTCCAAGCCTGAGCCTGGAGGAGAACCTGGATGCTGGATCCCCCAAATGATATTCCCACCTTCAGGGCCTAGAGCACCCACCCCTATCAGGGAAGTCTCCCCAGATAATTTGCGGGTTTACGTGTCTTTTAAGCAAGCTTTGTTTCAAATACTCAAAACCTGAGCAAATCAAGCTTTTCTTTGCCCTTAGAACAAGATGATTGCAAAGGAAGTATTGTGAGTTAAAAAATTTTTTGGTAAATCTTCTCATGTTACATATGGTTACAATTACATTTAGTTTGATCAAAACAGACACTAGGTAGTTAGACAAATATTATCGAGTTAAGCTATACCATTTTCTTGTGAAAAAAGGTGTTACATTTATTATCTTTACTTAACATGGAGAGCACAGAGTTCTGATGAGCTGGAGATGGGTTTGTGCAAGTCTATTAACTTACATTCCCCCCAAAACATTTTTTTCTTTTTAAAAATGTTTCCAACTTTATTTTTTACATTTCAAACCTACAGAAAAGTGGGCACTGAACACCAATATAGCCTTCACTTAGATTCACCAAATGTTAATATTTGATAGCATTTGCTTTCTCTCGTTTCAGACCACGCAATAATTGTTGACATGGCTGCATAGCATTCTGTCTTTTGGATGGCCTCAGATTTTTGATCCAGTCTTCTGTTCCTCGATGTTTGGATGTGTCCAGTTTTTTTCATTGTTATAATCCAGGATAAGATAACAGTCTTTGCTTTCAAAATTTTGTGTGCAACCATGTTTATTTTCTTGTGACAAATTTCTAGGACTGTAATTTATTGATCTAAAGGAGGTCACTGTATTGTAAAGCAAGTGTTAAGTGACAATTGTACACCTACTCCCAATAACAAACTTCCTCATCCAAGTTTTACATCGAGGTCAGCACACTGTGGCCCCCAGTTTGCTGACCCTTGTTTTCCTACTGCCTGCAAGCTAAGAATACTATTTACAATTTTTAAAGGCTTGAAAAAACGTTTAAAGAAGAATATTTTGTGACATGTGAAAATTATATGAAATTCAAATTTTAGTGTCCAGTAGTAAAGTTTTAAACATAGCCACACTCATTCATTTACTTTGATGAAAGAAATTTTCACACATTGAGGTATGGGGAAGTCATTCTGGCTTATACATGAGTTAACCTGAATTTTATGCTTACTAAAACAAAACAGCCTGTTTGTGGCTTATCAAACTTACACTGTACATCTGTTTTAATTATTAAAGAAAAGGGCGCATTGACCAGAAGTAAAGAATATCCATGTTAATGATAAAGATTAAATGCCTCCCTTCCTGGGATGCCAATGCTGGTACTCCTTCAGTGATAGGACTCCCTTTCCCGGTGCTAAGGCCATACTGACTTGCTCTGCATGTGCTGATCTGTTTTTTTTTTTTTAACTTTGAAGGAATGTAACCCTGACCTGTTTGATATTCTTTGTTCTGACAAGATATAAAACTCGGCAAGGGGGGACTTTGAAACTACAAGGTTGCAACTAGCAGCTGCTAGCAGATATTGTTTTGAAAAGGGCCCCTGGTGTCCTTGAGTTTGATACAGTTCAGAGAAAATTCAAGTTCTCAGTGGTGCAGGGATGTGTCTGAGACCAGATCCCCAACAGCTGCCCGACTCCATTTTTTGTATGTCTGAACTGTGATTACTCCATTATAATTTCAATTTGTCATCACTACAATGGCAGAGTTGAGTAGTTGCCAAAGAGACCATATGGCCTAAAAATTCTAAAGAATTTACTATCTGGCCCGTTACAGAAAAAGTTTGCCAATCCTAGCTCTACACAATCATGTCAGTCACCAATACATAGGTTGGGACTATAATAAGCACACGGGCCTCCCTGGCTTCAACTTGTGACCTCTTACTGGCTTATGGGTGGGCGTTTTAAGGCTTCTGGGAGATATGAGGCTCTTATATCTCTATTTATATTTTCTCTTCCTCCGGTCCAACCTCCTATTCCCTAACCTCCCCCAGCTCTGACTTAGAGATCTCTGCCTTTGCCTTTACCCAAGAAGAGTAAGAAATAACTGAGGCCCAGGTGAGTTATAGCTCATTTGTTCATTCACTACCTACTTTATTTTCCACTGGATATTTGGAACCTGATAAAAATACATCCCATTAAATTGAAAAGTAAAGGTAAGATCACAGAAAATATAAAGCAAGTAAAAGATTAACATCAAAGAATATTGGGAAGTAGGTATGAAATTCACATCTGTGCATAGCTGTGAATTTTTCTCTGATCTTCCCACAGCCATAGCAAAAAGGAAATTGGGTTAGTTATGTCGATGAAAATAATCATTAAACAATCTAAATATAATAGGAATAGAAAAGAGTTTTATTTGAGCCAAATTGAGGACTCTAGCCCGGAAGGCAGTCTCTCTCAGATAACTCTGAGGAACTGCTCCGGAGAAGCTTGGTTTTATATCATGTCAGAAGAAAGAACATCAAACAAGTCAGGGATACTTCCTTCAAAGTTAAAAAAAAAAGAAACAGATCAGCACGTACAGAATGAGTCAGTACAGCCTTGACACCTGGGAAGGGCGTCTTAAACATTGGAATACAACCATTGGCAACCCAGGAGGGGAGGCATTTAATCTTTATCTTTAACATGGACATTTTTTACTGCTGGTCAATGCACCCTTTTCCTTAATAATTAAAGCAGATGCACAATATAAGTTTGATAGGCCACAGGCAGTTTTAGTTAGCATAAAATTCAAGTTAACTTATGTATATGCCAGGATGACTTCCCTATACCTCAATATGTGAAAATTTCTTTTTCTTTTTTAACATCTTTATTGGAGTATAATTGCTTTACAATGTTGTGTTAGTTTCTGCTGTATAACAAAGTGAATCAGCTATATGTATACATATATCCCCACATCCCCTCCCTCTTGCGTCTCCCTCCCACACTCCCTATCCCACCCCTCTAGGTGGTCAGAAAGCACGGAGCTGATCTCCCCGTGCTATACAGCTGCTTCCCACTAGCTATCTATTTTACATTTGGTAGTGTATATATGTCAATGCTACTCTTTCACTTTGTCCCAGCTTACCCTTCCCCCTCCCCGTGTCCTCAAGTCCATTCTCTACCTCTGCGTCTTTATTCCTGTCCTGCCCCTAGGTTCAACAGAACCATTTTTTTTTTAGATTCCATATATATGTGTTAGCATACGGTATTTGTTTTTCTCTTTCTGACTTAAAACCATAATTCAAAAAGAGACGTGTACCATAATGTTCATTGCAGCACTATTTACAATAGCCAGGACATGGAAGCAAACTAAGTGTCCATCAACAGATGAATGGATAAAGAAGATGTGGCACATATATACAGTGCAATATTACTCGGCCATAAAAAGAAACAAAATTGAGTTATTTGTAGTGAGGTGGATAGACCTAGAGTCTGTCATACAGAGTGAAGTAAGTCAGAATGTGAAAATTTCTTTCATCAGTTATGTGATTTGTATTGTTTATGAAGGAAAAGCATACCAGTTCATCAGCAGAAGGAAATATTTCATGGCACTCAGCAGGAAACTATAAAATTAGAACTCTCCTTCACTTCCTGCACTAAAATGAATTCCAGATGGATTAAAGATTTAAATGTAAAAATAAAACTATGAGTGTGCTAGAAGGAAATAAATGGAAGAATCTTTTATTATTCTCTCAGAGTGAAGTCCTTTCTAATCATGACATAAAATTCTCAAGTCATGAGAGAATATATTGATACATTGTGTGCATAAAATTAATGTATGCATGATTAACTTAAAAAGCCTTAAAGCCAAATGACAAATGTGAAGAAAAATTTGCAAGAGATACAATCAATGGCTAGTTTACTTAATATATAAAGAGCTCTTACAAATCAATATAAAAGGCCAATAATTTAAAAGGAACTAGACAGAGACAATTCATAGATATACAAATCAATTTTATTTATTTATAATTTTATTTATTTATTTATTTGGCTGTGCCGGGTCTTAGTTGCAGCACACGAGATCTTCAATCTTTGTTGCAGCATGCGGGACCTTTAGTTGCAGCATGCAGGATCTTTAGTTGTGGCATGCAAACTCTTAGTTGCGGCATGCATTTGGGATCTAGTTCCCTGACCAGGGATTGAACCTGAGCTCCCTGCAATTGGGAGCACAGAGCCTTAGCCACTAGACCACCAGGGAAGTCCCACAAATCACTTTTAAATACATGAAAATGTGTTCATCCTAAATCATAAAAGAGAAATGCAAGATAAAGATATGAAATGCTGTTTTTCATCTATCAGGTTGGAAAAGACCAGAAAGATTTGTAATACAGTTGACCCTTGAACAACAGGATTAGGGTTTGATCTGCATGGGTCCAATAAATATATTGGAAAATTTTTTGGAGATTTGCGACAATTTGAAAAAACTTGCAGATGAAACATGTAGCCTAGAAATATTGAAAAAAATAAGAAAAAGGTATATCATGAATGTGTAAAATATATGTAGATACTGGTCTATCCCTACACAGGCATAAGATGAGTGATATAAATATAAAATTAATAGTGTTAGTTTTCTTACTGTTTTATAACTTTGCTTTCAAAGAATAACATTACCATACAGTATTCCTCTCTCCTCTCTCTCTCTCTCTCAGTTGGAGAAACTGAGTATCAGCCTATAATCACAGGTAACTGTTGGTTTTTTAACAGTAAACTTGTTTCTAAATTGGGAGATTGGGATTGACATATACACACTACTATATATAAAATAGATAACTAATAAGAACCTACTGTATAGCACAGGGAACTCTACTCAATACTCTGTAATGGCCTATATGGGAATAGAATCTAAAAAAGAGTGGATATATGTATATGTATAACTGATTCACTTTGCTGTACAGCAGAAACTAACACAACATTGTAAATCAACTATACTCCAATAAAAATTAATTAAAAAATTTTTAAAAAGTAAAAATAAAAAAGTAACAGTGTTTCTAATATTGTATTATGAATATGACAAATACTGTATGCCATAAAAATTTTATAATGATTCATTTATTAGTGTATAGGCTAGGCTACTGTGAAACAATTGTATCAGTTATACTAGCCTATCATAAAGCAATCATATTGTGCTTCTTCACTATCAATGCATGAAACATAACTATAAATAAATATGAATATCTTTTTCACATTATCTTTTCATTTTTGATGTCTAGTGTTAGTAATACAGATAACATCTACAGTGTTCTGTTTTTAATGTTTCTTTATTTATTTGGCTGCACCGGGTCTTAGTTGTGGCGTGCGGGATCTTTAGTTGCAGCACGTGGGATCTAGTTCCCTGACTAGGGATCGAACCCAGGCCCCCTGCATTGGGAGCGTGCAGTCTTAGCCACTGGACCACCAGGGAAGTCCCTACAGTGCTTTGTATCATATAAGGCAATATTGATGTAGGTACTGACAGACGATTCATCTTGTAAACAGATGATTTAAACTTATCAATAAATACAGTACAGTACTATAAATGTATTTTCTCTTTCTTATGATTTTATTAATATCATTTTCTTTTCTCTAGCTTACTTTATTGTAACGATACAGTATATAATACATATAACATACAAAATATGTGTTTATCAACTGTTTGCCTTATCAGTAAGGCTTCTGGTCAACAGTAGGCTATTAGTAGGTAAGTTTTAGGGAAGTCAAAAGTTATACGTGGATTCTTATGGGGAGCACCCCAAACCCTGTGTTCTTCAAGGGTCAGCTATATACTGTTGGTGTCACAGCTTAAGTTCTCTGGGAAGTAGATGCTGAGATGGAGTTAGAAGTGCAGGTTTATTGGGCAGTAACACCTGTGAAAGAAAAAGGGGGGAAGGAAGATTGGGCAGGATTGGAAGCTGTCAGACCATGATGCCAGCCTGACAAATTTGCAGCTAGCCGAACGAGGAGCTCCAGAGCAAAGATTACCTGTTAGAGGAGTCCTGCCTCACACTTTGAACCACCTCATTGCTCAGTAATTGGCTGGGGATAGTGGGACCTTGGCACTAAAGCTGAGGTGAACCGCAGCAGAGCTAACAACTGGAGACTCTCAAGTAACCATACCTCTCGAAGCTGGGCAATGAGTCCTTTCTTGAAGAGGAGTCTGACAGGCTCATCTCCACGTTGGCCGCACTTGACAGCTATGTGGGAAAGCAAATATTGTTACATGCTGTTTGGGGCGTAAACAGAGGAATATATATATATTTGAATTTTTAAAATTTTGTTTATTGTAAAATATACCTAAGGTAAAATTTACCATTTTAACTATTTTTAAGTGTACTTCAGTAGCATTAAGTACATTCACACTGTTCTGCAACCATCACCACCATCCATTTCCAGAACTTTTTCATCTAGAATATCTTTAACTAGTTTAAAGTACACCTAACTCTTTGATCCAGAAATTCCACTTCTAGGAATTTATCCTACAGGTATATTAGCACCATTATGTATTGAAGTACAACCAGAACATGCATGGCAGCATCGTGTGTATTAGCAAAATATTAGAAACAACCTAAATGTCCATCAATGGTGGACGCGTCTAATTAAGGTACATCTGTACAAGAGAACATGAACTATTCACCAGAAAGTTATAATCCAGGACCTGTATGTACCCAACAACATGGCCTCAAAATAATAAAGTTTACAAATAAAATTCTAAAACTTCTTTTACGATTTCTTGTAAGCCAGACAGACCACCCAGCAAAGAATTCTCTTAGTCTTTGTTTCTCTAGAAATGTATTTTGTCTTCATTAAATTTTTGAAATTTTAAAATAATTGTAGTTTCACTAGAATTTGCAGAAATATCACAGAGAGGTCCTGTGCACGTTTATCCAGTTTCCTGCAATGGTTAAATCTTACATAACTATAGTACAATATTGAACAAAGGAAACTGACATCAGTATGATGTGTGTATATAGATAGTTCTATGCTGTTTTATTACATGTGCAGATTCAATAACCTCTACAACAATCAGGATACAAAAATATTCACTCACTGAAATTATCTGCCTCATGCTACCCTTTCATAGTCACACACCACCCCTCCCTAATATCTCTTAACTCCTGGCAACCACTAATCTGTTTTCCATTTCTATAATTTCGAGAATGTTTTATAAATGGAATTATACAGTATGTGTCCTTTTGAGCTTTATTTTTTTTCTCTCAGCATAATGCCCTGGAGATCCATCCAAGTTTTGCAGGTATCAATAGCTCCTTCTTTTTGTTGATGAGTAGTATTCCATGGTATGGATGTATTACAGGGTGTTTAACCATTCACCTATTGAGGGACATTTAGGTTGTTTCCAATTTTTGTTTTTGTTTTTTAAAATTAATTTTTATTGGTGTATAGTTGCTTTACAATGTTGTGTTAGCTTCTACTGCACAGCCATACATATACATATACATATATCCCCTCCCTTTTGGATTTCCCTCCTATTTAGGACACCACAGTGCATTAAGTAGAGTTCCCTGTGCTATACAGTATGTTCCCCTCAGTTGTCTATTTTATACATATTATCAATAGTGTATATGTGTCAATCCCAGTTTCCCAATTCCTCCCATCCCATCCCTTTCCCCCTCGGTATCCATACATTTGTCCTTTACATCTGTGTCCAATTTTTGGCTATTACTAATAAGGTTGCTATGAACAATTGTGTACATATTTTTGTGTGGATTTAAGTTTTATGTCTCTAGGTTAAATGTCCAGGAATGCTATTGTTGGGTTGCATGGTAGTAATGTTGAATTTCTTTAAGAAACTGCCAAACTATTTTCCAGAGTGGCTGTAATATTTTATAGTCCCACCAGCAATGTATGAGTGACCCAGTTTATCTGCATCCTCTCTAGCATTTGGTGTTGTCACTATTTTAACAATTTTAGCCATTCTAATAGGTGTGTAGTGATATCTCATTGTGGCCTTAGTTTGCATTTCCCTGATAGCTGAAGATGTGGAACATCTTTTCCTGTGCTTGTTTGTCATTCGTATATTCTCTCTGGTGAAATGTCTTTTCACATCCTTTGCTCATTTTCTAATTGGCTTGGTTTTGTTTTTTTTAAAAAAATCTTTTGAATTTTCAGAGTTCTTTACATACTCTAGATACAAATCCTTTGTCATACATATGGTTTGCAAATATTTTCTCCAATTGTCTTTTTGTCCTCTTAATGGGGTCTTCTGTGGAGCAAAAGGTTTTAATTTTTGGAGTCTAAGTTATTGATTATTTTTCTTTTTGGATCATGCTTTTGGTGTTATATCTTCACAAGCCTAGCTCCCAAAGATTTTCTCCTATATTTTATTCTAAAAGTTTTGTAGTGTTATGTTTTACACTTAAGTTTACGATGCTTTAAAAAACAGCTTTATTGAGATATAATTCATATGCAATAAAATCCACACATTTGAAATGTACAATTCAATGGTTTTTAGTATATTCACAGAGTTGTGCAACATCACCACAATTTAATTTTCAAACATTTTCATCACCCCAAATCGAAGAATGTGCCCATTCTTCAGTCCACTCCAGCCCTAAGCAACCACAAATTTATTTCCTGTTTCTGTAGAGATGCATATTCTAGACATTTCATATAAATGGAAACATACAATATGCGAGCTTTTGTATCTGGCTTCTTTCATTTAGCATGATGTTTTCAAGGTTCATTCATTTAACATTTATTTGTATTTTATTCCTTTTAATGTAACATTTATTTGTATTTTATTTGTATTTTATTCCTTTTTATGGCTGAATAATATTCCATTGTGTGTATATACCACATTTTCCCCTATTTTGCCAGTAGAGTAAAATGTAAAGTCCTTACATCCATTTAAGTCCCTTTATCCTCCTCCTTTTATAATATTAAGTATTTCCTCTACACACATTGAAAACCACATCAAACAATATTATAATTTTTGCTTCAACCATCAAACATGATTTAGAAAACTCAAGAGAAATCAACTCTATTTTATTTACCCCTGTTTTACTCCTTCAGTTGTTCTGACTTCCATTCTGGTGCTCCAAGATTCCTTTTTTCATTACTTTTCTGTTACAAGGATTTCCTTTAGCCATACTTTCAAAGTAGGTCTGCAGGTGACAAATTCTCTAAGATATTTTCATCTGAGAATGCCTTGATTTCCCTTTTATTCCTAAAGCGTATTTTTGCTGGTTAAAGACTTCTTGGTTGACATTTTTTTTACTTCATCACTTGAAAAATGTTATGCCAATTCCTTCTGGTCTCCACGTTTTCTGATGAGAGATTCACTGTCATCCAAATTGTTTTCCCACACATATAAAGTATTGTTTCTCTCTCTTTGCTTTCAAGAATTTTTGTGTTTAGTTTTTCAGAAGTTTGACAATGATATGTCCAGGCATGGGTTTCTTTAGATTTATTCTGTTTAGAGTTTGCTCAGCCTCTTGAATCTGTAGGTTTATATTTTTCACCAAATATGGCAAAATTTCGGGCATTACTTTTTCAAATACTTTTCCAGCCCTGCCCTCTTTCGCCTCTCCTTCCAGGACTTTGATGACACAAATGTTGGAGTTTATGTTCTACTGGTCCCTGAGGCTCTACTCATTGTTTTCAATCTATTTTTTCTCTGATGTTCAGATTAGGTATTTTCTATTGTTCTATTTTCGGGTTCACTGATTCTTTCCTCTGTCCTCTCCATTCTGTTTTTGAACCCATCCATTGAGCTTTTTAAATTCAGTTATTGTATTTTTCAGTTATAAAATTTCTGTTTGGGTTTTCTCTGTATCTTTTGTTTCTTTGCTTATGCTTAGATTCTCTGTTTTTTCATTTGTTTCAAGTGTGTTCGTAACTGAAGCATTTTTATGATGGCTGCTTTAAAATCCTTGTCAGATAATTCTAACATCTGTATTGTCTTGGTGTTGGCATCTGTTGTTTGTTTTTTTCATTCAACATAGGATTTTCCTCATTCTTGGTATTACGAGTGATTTTCCATTGCATCCTTCACTTGTGGGTATTATGATATGAGGTACTGTGCTGACAGCAAAAAGGGAGTATTGCCTCATTACTGCCAGGTAGTGGTCAAAGTCCTAGTTCCCCCCATAGCCTCTGTTGATACCCTGGTGGGGGTACCTTATTATTGCTGGGTAGAGGTGGGAGTTAATACTACCCACTAGGCCTTTGCTGACACTGCCCTGGCTAGGAAGGGGTCAGGGTCTCATTGCTGCTTCCCACATGGCCTCCATTGACACCAGTGGGTAAGATCTTTGTTACTGCTGGGTGTGGAAGTCCAGGTTCCTTACGGAGTGTCTAGGTGTCTGGGGCATCACAAGGGGTGTAGCTTCATTACTGCAGGGTGAGAATGAAAATCTTGGCTTCCCATTCAGCCTCCTCTGAAACTACAATGACATGAATGGGCAGAGATAGTTTGCCTTCATTTTGAAGCACATATTTGATATAGAGTTATTGATTGACAGTGTTTTTCTTTCAGCACTTTAAATATTATTCTATTGCCTTCTGCCCTGCATTGTTTCTGATGACATGTCAGCTTTAATTGTATTGTGATTCCTTTTTTGTGTGATTTTTTTCTTGTCAGTTTCTAGGTTTTCTCTTTGTCTTTCAACAATTTAACTATGGTGTGTTTAGGTGTGGATCTGTTTGTGTTTTCCCTTCTTAGAGTTTGTTGAGCTTGTTGGATGAGTAGGTTAATGTTTTTCATCAAATTTAGGAAGTAAGTGGACATTATTTTTCAAATATTTTTTTCCCTATTCATTCTCTTCTCTTTCTGAGACTCCTATTACAGGTATGTTTGTACACTTAATGTTGTCCTATAGGTCTCTGAGGCTCTCTTCATTTTTCTTCATTCTTTTTTTCCTGTTCTTCAAGTTAGACAACCTCTATTGATCTACAACTCACTGATTCTTTTTTCTACCAGGTCAAATCTGCTTTTGAGATCCTATACTGAAATTTTCATTTCAGTTATTGTACTTTTCAACTCCAAAATTTTCATTTGGTACCTTTAAAAATAATTATCTTTCTTCATGGATATTCTTTTTTTTTTTTTTTTTTTTTTTTTTTGCGGTATGCAGGTCTCTCACTGTTGTGGCCTCTCCCGTTGTGGAGCACAGGCTCCGGATGTGCAGGCTCAGCGGCCATGGCTCATGGGCCCAGCCGCTCCATGGCATGTGGGGTCTTCCCGGACCGGGACATGAACCCGTGTCCCCTGCATCGGCAGGCGGACTCTCAACCACTGCACCACCAGGGAAGCCCTAAACATGATTTTTGTATGCACTGGGAAACCAAAAATTCAGGTGACTCGCTTTATTGCGATATTCATTTTATTGTGGTGGTCTGGAACTGAACTCAAGATATATCGAAGATATGACTTTAGACCTAACCACTGATTTACCAGAAATATAGGGAACAGAGGAACATGTAAAATAACACCCTGGAGTGCAATTGGAAATTCATTCCAAATACATTCATTTGGAACTTCTTCAAGACTATCTCTTTTAATCAACAAATACATGCAAGAAGGGATAAAAGAGGTAAATGAAGAGCATATAGATGAAGAAATTTAAGAAATATATCAACCAATTATAATCTATGAGCCATATGTACTTTCTGATTCAAACAATTCATTAAAATATATATGAGACAACTGGGAAAATTTGAACACTGGATACTTGCCATTAATCTGGAATTGTCAGATTTTTAGATGTGGTAATGATATTACAATAATTATTTTCAAAGGCATTCTTATTTGGGAAAGTAACATTAAAAATATTTAAGAAGAAATAATAGTATGTCTGCAATTTTCTTCAAAATAATCCGGAGGGAATAAGGCAGGGGTATAGAAGAAGGTTCACACCTTGTATTTGGCTGTTATGTCTCAAGTCATAGCAGTCCTCTCACTTCTTTAATGAAATCGATTTGGTGGAGAATTATTATTTGCCCTGTACAACGGTTCACAACCTGGATTCAGCTGACTATTTTCATCATAATGCCTTTTAAATTTTCTCCCATTCTTTGTAGTATTTCTTGTAAACATGAGCTAGATCTAGATGCTGGATTAGATTTAGCTTGAATTTTTTTTTTTGTCTTGCTTCATAGGGGTGTTGTGTACTTTCTTTTTCTATTTATTTTTTTATACAGCAGGTTCTTATTAGTTATCCATTTTATACTTATTGATGTATATATGTCAATCCCAATCTCCCCATTCATCACACACCCCCGCCACTTCCCCCCTTGGTGTCTATACATTTGTTCGCTACATCTGTGTCTCTATTTCTGCCCAGCAAACTGGTTCATCTGTACCATTTTTCTAGGTTCCACATATATGCGTTAATATATGATATTTATCTTTCTCTTTCTGACTTATTTCACTCTGTATGATATGCTCTAGATTCATCCACATCTCTACAAATGACCCAATTTCATTCCTTTTTTATGGCTGAGTAATATACCGTTGTATATACGTACCACATCTTTTTTTTTTTTTCCACATCTTCTTTATCCATTTGTCTATCAATGGGCATTTAGGTTGCTTCCATGACCTGGCTATTGTAAATAGTGCTGCAATGAACATCGGGGTGCATGTATCTTTTTGAATTATGCTTTTCTCTGGGTATGCCCAGTAGTGGGATTGCTGGGTCATATGGTAATTTTATTTTTAGTTTTTTAAGGAACCTCCATACTCTTCCCCATAGTGACTGTATCAATATACATTCCCACCAACAGTGCAAGAGGGTTCCCTTTTCTCCACACCCTCTCCAGCATTTGTTGTTTGTAGATTTTCTGATGATGCCCATTCTAACTGGTGTGGGGTGATAACTCATTGTAGTTTTGATTTGCATTTCTCTAATAATTAGTGATGTTGAGCAGCTTTTCATGTGCTTCTTGGCCATCTGTATGTCTTCTTTGGAGAAATGTCTATTTAGGTCTTCTGCCCATTTTTGGATTGGGTTGTTTATTTCTTTAATATTGAGCTGCATGAGCTGTTTATATATTTTGGAGATTCATCCTTTCTCCATTGATTCATTTGCAAATATTTTCTCCCATTCTGAGGGTTGTCTTTTTGTCTTGTTTATGGTTTCCTTTGCTGTGTAAAAGCTTTTAAGTTTCATTAAGTCATATCTGTTTATTTTTGTTTTTATTTCCATTACTCTAGGAGGTGGATCAAAAAAGATCTTGCTGTGATTTATGTCAAAGAGTGTTCTTCTTCCTACGTTTTCCTCTAAGAGTTTTATAGTGTCCAGTCTTACATTTAGGTCTCTAATCTATTTTGACTTTATTTTTGTGTATGGTGTTAGAGAGTGTTCTAATTTTATTCTTTTACATGCAGCTGTCCAGTTTTCCCACCACCACTTATTGAAGAGACTGTCTTTTCTCCATTGTATATCCTTGCCTCCTTTGTCATAGATTAGTTGACCATAGGTGTGTGGGTTTATCTCTAAGCTCTCTATCCTTTTCCATTGATCTATATTTCTGTTTTTGTGCCAGTACCCTATTATCTTGATTACTGTAACTTTGTAGCATAATATGAAGTCAGGGAGTCTGATTCCTCCAGCTCCATTTTTTCCTGTCAAGACTGCTTTGGCTATTCGGGGTCTTTTGTGTCTCCATACAAATTTTAAGATTTTTTGTTCTAGTTCTGTAAAACTGCCATTGGTAATTTTATAGGGATTGCATTGGACCTGTAGATTGCTTTGAGTAGTATAGTCATTTTCACAATATTGATTCTTCCAATCCAAGAACATGGTATATCTCTCCATCTGTTGGTATCATCTTTAATTTCTTTCATCAGTGTCTTATAGTTTTCTGCATACAGGTCTTTTGTCTCCTTAGGTAGGTTTATTCCTAGGTATTTAATTTTTTTTGTTGCAATGGTAAATGGGAGTGTTTCCTTAATTTCTCTTTCAGATTTTTCATCATAGTGTATAGGAATGCAAGAGATTTCTGTGCATTAATTTTGTATCCTGCAACTTTACCAAATTCATTGATTAGCTCTAGTAGTCTTCTGGTAGCATCTTTAGGATTCTTTATGTATAGTATCATGTCATCTGCAAACAGTGACAGTTTTACTTCTTCTTTTCCAATTTATATTCCTGTTATTTCTTTTTCTCTCTGATCACCATGGCTAAGACTTCCAAAACTATTTTGAATAATAGTAGTGAGAGTGGACATCCTTGTCTTGTTCCTGATCTTAGAGGAAATGCTTTCAGTTTTTCACCATTGAGAGTGATGTTTGCTGTGGGTTTGTCATGTATGGACTTTATTATGTTGAGGTAGGTTCCCTCTATGCCCATTTTCTGGAGGGTTTTTATCATAAATGGGTGTTGAATTTTGTCAAAAGCTTTTTCTGCATCTATTGAGATGATCATATGGATTTTCTCCTTCAATTTTTAATATGGTGTATCCTATTGATTGATTTGCGTATACTGAAGAATCCTTGCATCCCTGGGATAAATCCCACTTGATCATTGTGTATGATCCTTTTAATGTGTTGTTGGATTCTGATTGCTAGTATTTTCTTGAGGACTTTTGCATCTATATTAATCAGTGATATTGGTCTATAATTTTCTTTTTTTGTAGTGTCTTTGTCTGTTTTTGGTATCAGCGTGATTGTGGCCTCATAGAATGAGTTTGGGAGTCTTCCTTCCTCTGCAATTATTTGGAAGAGTTTGAGAAGGATGGGTGTTAGCTCTTCTCTAAATGTTTGGTAGAATTCACCTGTGAAGCCATCTGGTCCTGGACTTTTGTTTGTTGGAAGATTTTTAATCCAGTTTCAATTTCATTACTTGTGATTGGTCTGTTCATATTTTCTATTTCTTCCGGGTTCAGTCTTGGAAGGTTATACCTTTCTAAGAATTTGTCCATTTCTTCGTGGTTGTCCATTTTATTGGCATATAGTTGTTTGTAGTAGTCTCTTAAGATGCTTTGTATTTCTGCAGTGTCAGTTGTAACTTCTCCTTTTTCATTTCTAATTTTATTGATTTATATCCTCTCCCTTTTTTTCTTGATGAGTCTGGCTAATGGTTTATCTATTTTTGTTTATCTTCTCAAAGAGCCAGATTTTACTTTTATTGATCTTTGCTATTGTTTTCTTTGTTTCTATTTCATTTATTTCTGCTCTGAACTTTATGATTTCTTTCCTTCTACTAACTTCGGGTTTTGTTTGTTCTTCTTTCTCTAGTTCTTTTAGGTGTAAGGTTAGATTGTTTGAGATTTTTCTTGTTTCTTGACGTAGGATTGTATTGCTATAAACTTCCCTCTTAGAACTGCTTTTGCTGCATCCCATAGGTTTTGGACTGTTGTGTTTTCATTGGAATTTGTCTCTAGGTATTTTTTTATTTCCTCTTTGATTTCTTCAGTGATCTCTTGGTTATTTAGCAACGTATTGTTTAGCCTCCATGTGTTTGTGTTTTTTACGTTTTTTTCCCCTGTAATTGATTTCTAATCTCATAGCGTTGTGGTTAGAAAAGATGCTTGATACAATTTCAATTTTCTTAAATTTACCAAGGCTTGATTTGTGACCCAAGATGTGATCAATCCTGGAGAATGTTCCATGCGCACTTGAGAAGAAAGTGTAATCTGCTGTTTTTGGATGGAATGTCCTATAAATATCAATTTAATCTATCTGGTCTATTGTGTCATTTAAAACTTGTGTTTCCTTATTGATTTTCTCTTTGGATGATCTGTCCATTGGTGTAAGTGAGGTGTTAAATTCCCCCACTGTTATTGTGTTACTGTCGATTTCCTCTTTCATAGATGTTAGCAGTTGCCTTATATATTCAGGTGCTCCTATGTTGGGTGCATATATATTTATAATTGTTATATCTTCTTCTTGGATTGATCCCTTGATCATTATGTAGTGTCCTTCCTCGTCTCTTGTAACATTTTTTATTTTAAAGTCTATTTTATCTGATATGAGTATTGCTACTCCAACTTTCTTTTGATTTCCATTTGTATGGAATATCTTTTTCCATCCCCTCACTTTCAGTCTGTATGTGTCCCTAGGTCTGAAGTGGGTCTCTTGTTGACAGTATATACATGGGTCTTGTTTTTGTGTCCATTCAATGAGCCTGTGTCTTTTGGTTGGAGCATTTAATCCATTCATGTTTAAGGTAATTATCGATATGTATGTTCCTATTGCCATTTTCTTAATTGTTATGGGTTTGTTTTTGTAGGTCCTTTTCTTCTCTTGTGTTTCCCACTTAGAGAAGTTCCTTTAGCATTTGTTGTGGAGCTGGTTTGGTGGTGCTGAATTCTCTTAGCTTTTGCTTGTCTGTAAAGCTTTTGATTTCTCCATTGAATCTGAATGAGATCTTTGCCAGGTAGAGTAATCTTTGTTGTAGGTTCTTCCCTTTCATCACTTTAAGTATATCATGCCACTCCCTTCTGTCTTGTAGAGTTTCTGCTGAGAAATCAGCTGTTAACCTTATGGGAGTTCCCTTGTATGTTGTCATTTTTCCCTTGTTGGTTTCAATAATTTTTCTTTGTCTTTAATTTTTGTCAATTTGATTACTATGTGTCTCTGAATGTTTCTCCTTGGGTTTATCCTGCCTGGGACTCTCTGTGATTCCTGGACTTGGGTGGCTATTTCCTTTCCCATGTTAGGTAAGTTTTCGACTATAATCTCTTCAAATATATTCTCGGGTCCTTTCTCTCTCTCTTCTCCTTCTGAGACCCCTATAATGCGAATGCATTTAATATTGTCTCAGAGGTCTCTTAGGCTGTCTTCATTTCTTTTCATTCTTTTTTCTTTATTCTGTTCTGCAGCAGTGAATTCCACCATTCTGTCTTCCAGGTCACTTATCCATCCTTCTGCCTCAGTTATTCTGCTACTGATTCCTTCTAGTGTATTTTTCATTTCAGTTATTGTATTGTCCATCTCTGTTTGTTTGTTCTTTAATTCTTCTAGGTCTTTTTAAACATTTCTTGCATCTTCTCGATCTTTGCCACCATTCTTTTTCTGACGTCCTGGATCATCTTCACTATCATTATTCTGAATTTTTTTTCTGGAAGGTTGAGTATCTTCACTTCATTTAGTTGTTTTTCTGGGGTTTTATCTTGTTCCTTCATCTGGTACAAAGCCCTCTGCCTTTTCATCTTGTCTATCTTTCTGTGAATGTGGTTTTTGTTCCACAGGCTGCAGGATTGTAGTTTTTGCTTTTGCTGTGTGCCCTCTGGTGGATGAGGCTATCTACGTTGTGTACTTTGTATTGCCATATACTCCTGTTGACTGACAATGTCTGTCATCCTGCCTTTAATAATGCTAAGATTGGTGTGCAGATTCAGGTAGTATCAACTACGTTTTGAATTAATGCATAATTGTTTACAATATTCTGTAAGTCTTTTAAAGTGACTGTTGTCTATATTTGGGATGCCTTTTCTCTCCTTTCTTTATTAAATCGTTTTGTGACGTGTTTGCTTTATGAAATATTTCAAAGCATCAGAATGAGCTTTTTTCTCTAAAATAGTTTTGTTATGGATATTCTCATACATACTTTAAGGTGAAGAAAAGAATAAAATGACTTCACCTTGTACTTACCACCCAGCTTCAACAAGTATCAACCTTTTGCCAGTATTTGAACTGAGGGTTTTTTTTAATTTAACTTTTAATTCAGAATAATTTTAGATTTACAGAAAGGTTGTAAAGATAGTGTGAAGAGTTTCTGTATAACTCTCGCCCAATTTTCCCCATTATTAAGATTTTACATTTCCATGGTTTATTTGTCAAAAACAGATAAACCAACAGTGATACATTGCTGTTAAGTAAAACTCCAAACTTTTTTTGGATTTCAGCAGTCTTTTCCATTAATGTTCTTTTTCTGATCTAAAATCCAATCTAGGCACCACGTTGCATTTAATTGTCATGTTTCTCCAATCTCTTCTAGTCTATGACAGTTTCTCACTCCCTCCTTGTTTTTCATGACCTTGACAGTCTTGAGGACTATTGACCAGGTATTCTATAGAATGTCCCCCAATCTGGATATGTCTGATGTTTTTATCTTGATTAGATTTTAGTATGGATATAGAGAGGGATGACAATAGAACGTATTTTTGGCTTGGGGACTCTTTAGACCCTCATTGCCCTGCCTCTTTACATCTCAGGCGGAGACCTAAGTTCTGCTCTCTACAGATGAAGGGGGCCAAGAACTATTTGATTACAGCATCTCCTGGTTAGGGTAAGTTGAAGTAGACCAACATCAGAAATCTCTCCTGAGATTTTGAAAAACCATGACATTCTACTTCTTTCTAATGCTTTGGGTGTTTCAGTAACAGTTTTAAAAAAATTTTGGGCTGCGTTGGGTCTTCATTGCTGCACGTGGGCTTTCTCTAGTTGCAGTGAGTGGGGGCTACTCTTTGTTGTGGTGCTCGGACTTCTCATTGCGATGGCTTCTCTAGTTGTGCAACACAGCTCTAGGCGTGCGGGCTTCACTAGTTGCAGCACGTGGGCTCAGTAGCTGTGGCTCGTGGGCTCTGGAGTGCAGGCTCAGTAGCTGTGGTGCACGGGCTTAGTTGCTCCGCGCAGCATGTGGGATCTTCCCGGACCAGGGATCAAACGTGTCCCCTGCGTTAGCAGGCAGCTCCTTAACCACTGCGCCACCAGGGAAGTCCCCAATAACATTTTTTTGAGCAAACCAGGTCTCAATTTATAGTGCTCTATGAAATAGTTATTTACCTTTCTGCTCAGAAAGATAATTATTTATCTTATCTGGCTCAAAATCAGTCGTGCTTCTCAATACAAATACTTTTGGCTGTGTGCATGTCTTTGGCATGTTTTTCCAACAGAACTTAATATCATCCAATATATAATTTATTATTAGTTTAATCTCTGCCTTCCACCAGTAGATTGTAAATTCTCCATGTGTGCTGTGATTTGTGATTGTTCACTGATGAATCCTCAGTGCCTCAGTGTAGCAAGTTCTGAATTTAATAAATGAGCTAGTAGAGGTAAAGGCCTGAATGCAGGCAGTGGGGCCTGAAACACAGGTATTTTGCCAGCAGGAGGAGCTCCAGAACATCAGAATGGAATAGACCATTTCATTTGCTAGTAATTTATGGTGACCAGCAGAGTTCTACCCTAGTGTTTCTCCAATTCAACCATGCACCGGAAACCCCTGAGCATCTTGTTCAGGATAATGCTCATTTTTACATAGGAGGTCTGAGTTGGGGCTCAAGATTCTTCACTTATAACAGGTTCCCAGGTCATGCTGCTAGTCCACACACCACACATGAATTAGCAACATTGTATAACCATCTCCTAGTTATGTTAAGGAATTATAACATTCCCAATAATTCCAAAACTTTATGGTTCTTTTTATAGAAATGTAGTGGTTAGGAGAGTTTAGCCTTTGGAGACAGACAGACCTGCATTCAAATCCTAATTCAGCCACTTTCCCATTGGGCATGTTAATAACCCTGTCTGTCTTAGGTTAATATTCATCTTTGTGCCCAAATTTCCTCAGCTATTAAATGGGAGGAATAATATATACTTGGCAGAATTATGAGTTAAATGGACAAATGCAGGTAAAGTTCTCAGGACAATCTCCAGCACACAGTGAGTCCTCAGTAAATGGCACTTAAAAATTAATATGAATATAGTAGAGCACTTTACATTTTAAAAGACTTTCCCATGTGTGGTCTGGTCCACTGCCATGAGATAGCTAATGATTTAGGTCGCATTACTGTTGGTTGATGATTGGTGATAATACAGGACTCCAGGTTCCACTGGATCAAGGGGGAATGAAGTTGACCTGGCCAGCTATATTCTCAAGCTGGAACTGTTAATCTCTTCCTCATGGGCAGCAAGGCCCAGAGTCCTATTTTCTTTTTTTACTCCAGTTTTTTTTTTATAAAGTTATTTATTTATTTTTGGCTGTGTTGGGTCTTCGTTGCTGCACGTGGACTCTCCCCAGTTGCGGCAAGTGGGCGTCCCACTGCAGCGGCCCCTCTCGTTTTGGAGCACTGGCTCTAGGCGCGCAGGCTTCAGTAGTTGTGGCACATGGGCTTAGTAGTTGTGCCTCACGGGCTCTAGAGCGGAGGCTCAGCAGTTGTGGCACACGGGCCTAGCCACTCCACGGCGTGTGGGATCTTCCAGGACCAGGGCTCAAACCCATGTCCCCTGCATTGGCAGGCGGATTCCCAACCACTGTGCCACCAGGGAAGTCCCACTCCAGTTTTATTGATATATAGTTGACATACAGCACTATACAAGTTTAAAGTGTACAGTATAATGATTTGGCTTACATACATCATGAAATAATTACCACAGTAAGTTTTTAAATTTTTTTATTGAATATAGTTGATATACATATATATATTCTTTTTCAGATTCTTTTCCATTATAGGTTATTATAAGATATTGAATATAGTTCCCTGTGCTATACAGTAGGTCCTTGTTGTTTATCTATTTTATATATAGTAGTGTGCATATGTTAATTCCAAACTCCTAATTTATCCCTCCCTCCCTTTCACCTTGGCAACCATAAGTTTGTTTTCTATGTCTGTGAGTCTATAAATATGTTCATTTGTATCATTTTTTTTAGATTCCACATATAAGTAATATCATATGATATTTGTCTTTCTCTTTCTGATTTACTTCACTTAGTATGATAATCTCTAGATCCATCCATGTCACTGCAAATGGCATTATTTCATTCTTTTTTTATGACTGAGTAGTATTCCATTGTATATATATATACCACATCTTCTTTATCCATTCATCTGTTGATGGACATTTAAGTTGTTTCCATGTCTTGGCTATTGTGAATAGTGCTGCTATGAACATTGGGGTGCATGTATCTTTTTGTATTATAGTTTTGTCCGGGTATATGCCCAGGAGTGGGATTGCTGGATCATATGGCAACTCCATTTTTAGTTTCTTGAGGAACCTCCATACTGTTCTCCATAGTGGCTGTACCAATTTACATTCCCATCAACAGTGTAGGAGGGTTCCCTTTTCTCCACACCCTCTCTGGCATTTATTATTTGTAGACTTTTTAATTACAGCCATTCTGACTGGTGTGAAGTGATACCTCATTGTAGTTTTGATTTTCACTTCTCTAATAATTAAAGATTTTGTGCATTTTTTCATGTGCCGATTGGCCGTCTGTATGTCTTCTTTGGAGAAATGTCTATTTAGGTCTTCTGCCCAGTTTTTGATTTTGGGGTGTATTTTTTGTTGTTGTTATTGAGTTCTATGAGCTGTTTGTGTATTTTGGAATTTAATCCCTTGTCAGTTGCATTGTTTGCAAATATTTTCTCCCAGTCTGTAGGTTCTTTTCACTTTGTTTATGGTTTCATTTACTGTGCAAAAGCTCTTAAGTTTTATTAGGTCCCATTTGTTTACTTTTGCTTTTATTTCCATTACTCTAACAGATGGATCCAAAAACATGTTGCTGTGATTGATTACCACAATAAGCTTAGTGAATATCTATCATTTCATATAGATACAAAATAAAAGAAAAAGAAAAAAGTTTTTTCCTTGTGATAAGAATTCAGGATTTACTCTCTTACAACTTTTTTTTTTGGCCATGTCATGTGGCTTGTAGGATCTTAGTTCCCCAACCAGTGATTGAACCTGGGCTTTTGGCAGTGAAAGCACAGAGTCCTAACCACTGGACTGCCAGGGAATTCCCAACAATTTTCATATATAACATACAGCATTGTTAATTATCTTAATCATGTTGTACATTACATCCCTAGTATTTATCATACAACTGGAAATTTGTACCTTTTGACACATTCATCCAATTCCCTCTCCCCCTGCCTGCCATCCAGAGTCCTCTTTTCTGGTGCTGGATGAGACATGACTACCCTGAATTCTTATACCCTGACAGCAGTGTGTAACTGTGTAAGGAGAGAGGAGGAGCTCAAAATTAGTGTATGTGGAAGCATCCAGGCTTGTGACTATGAAATGTAAGAAGCCTGTATTCTCTTGATTCCACTGTCTCATTAGCCTGCCTGTCTCCTGAAAGAGACACAAGGGGAGAAAATAATGGCTCTGGGTTGATGACAAATTTTTCACAGGTGAGTAGGAATTTCATTCGTTTTCAAAAAGCAGACACCAGGTAGACATTTCTCCTTTGCCTGGCTAGGAGTTTCCTAAAACAGACTGCAGCAATAACTGCCTGGGTTCCTGATCATGTTTTGTCAGGTCTCTGGGCTGCTTGTGGGTAGGGGGGACTACACAGAAATGCTCCCATTCAACTCTTCGCCTGGGCTGACATGCCCTCCCCTGGGCATCACATTCTGCTGAGTGCTACGGTGGACACTACAGAATGAGATAAAATGTCTTTGCCTCAAGAGATCCATGTTCTCAGTGGGGAAATAATTTTTCAGTTACTGAGTGTTTTGCTCATGCCTACATTGTTCTTGGGACTCTGCTCAGTGTTGGAGAAAGAGAGGAATCAGTTTGGAGGAACTCTAGTATTAGAAATATAAGCTAAGGCATGTGTTAGAGGTGCTATTAGAGTCATGAGACTGGATATGGTTGCTTTGGGAGTGAGTGTGGACACTGAGCCTTAAGGGGAGAAGACCCATCTCAATTTCCTGTGAATGTGGTCTTCATACCACAGGGCTATCACCTCATTCGTCCTCATATGAACATTAAAGGATATAGTATCTCACTAAGACAGAATCTGTATGATTTTACTAAAATCAGCAGTCTTCAGGTATATGGCTATGGACTTCCCCTGGGGAGGAGTGGAATCTGTTGGACCTCATTCAGCGTGACTTATACAGAGATGTGATGCTGAGGAACTACAGCAATCTGGTGACAATATGCACAGATGGCATCATTCCTTCGCTTAGTCATTTATGAGGCAAGTATTTCTTAAGCATGTATTCTGTTCCAGGATGTGGGCTTGGGACTGGGAAAACACCAGTACATGAGACAAAAATGATCCTTGCCATCATGAGACTTCCCAACGAAAATGAAGACCTGTACTTTTTTACTGACTTTTTATTTCCTCCATGGTTAAAATGCTTGGGATTCCTTAAATATGTATCTAAGCTTGGGCATGGGTTTCAGATCAGAGATCCTCAGTATATTAGAAGCACAGAATGGAAATTTGAGTTTGGGATCCTTTTTAAAGACTTTTATTTGATTGATGAGAGATTTGGTATGCTCATTTGCTGCTCTCACATTCACACTTGCCTATCTTTATAATCCCTGAGGGTGAAAATGTTGGCAGCTGTTTCATGGAAGGTCTTATTTTCTATACAGTCATCCCACTTCATGTACTCTTTCCCATGAATAGGACATTAACCATGCAAACTCAGCACAGAAATCCCAGAGAAAGACCTATTTATCTTCTTTAATTTTAACATTTTAGCAAATTCCCTGGCGGTTCAGTGGTTAGGGCTCTGCACTTAATATGGGCTTTTAATTTCTCTCCACTGGAGATTTCTTTCTTTCTTTTTAATTTTAAAAATAAATTTATTTATTTATTTTTGGCTTCATTGGGTCTTCATTTCTGCACGTGAGCTTTCTCTAGTGTGGCGAGCAGGGTCTACTCTTTGTTGTGTTGTGCTGGTTTCTCATTGCGGTGGCTTGTCTTGTTGCCAACCACAGGCTCTAGGCACTCGGGCTTCAGTAGTTGTGGCTCACAGGCTGACTTGCTCTGTGGCATGTGGGATCTTCCCGGACCAGGGATTGAACCCATGTCCCCTGCATTGGCAGGCGGATTCCTAACCACTGCGCCACCAGGGAAGTCCCTCCACTGGGGATTTCTGATAATAACTTCTTTTTGTCAACATCAGTCTCAATTGTCATAGAATTATTGTTAGCAAATTAACTAAACGTCTACACCTTATCCCTGTAATTGCCAACACGTTCATATAGCCAAGGTTCTCAAAGTATGTCTTTGCTCATGATTGCATTCTTTTCCAATTAAGGGTCTGTATTTTGAATTTGGAAGAAAGCTGTATTGGCTGTACTGACTTTTTTGGACATTACATCCCCATGACTTATTTATTTTATAAGTAGAAGTTTATACCTTTTGACCCCCCATGTTGACTTTCTAAACCTTTATTCTGGTGTTTCTTTCTCCACATTTTAAATATTTGTCAAGTTTGTTTCTGATTGGGAGTTTACTTAAACACCCAGGGTCAACTTTTCAGTGGGAGATGTTTGGGGGAACAGCCATGCAATGACCTGAACTGTCATGGTAAGAGTCACAAGGGATGATTCTATGTCCTTTACATTAAGAGAATATTGAAAAGGCCCTGAATTAGAAAAGCCATGTGTGGAAGGCTAAATAATAGCACCCCCAAAGATATCAAGGTCCTAATCCCTGGAGCCTGTGAATGTTACCTTACATGGCAAAAAAGACTTTGCAGATGTGATTAAGCTAAGGATCTTGAGACAGAGAGACTATGCTGGACTATCCAGGTGGGCCCTAAATATAATCACAAGTGTCCTTATACAAGGGAAGCTGAGAGAGTTTTGACTACAGAAGAGAAGGCAATGTGATGAGAGAATCAGGTTTTGAAGATGGAGGAAAGACCCATACTCAAGGAATACAGGTGGCCACTACAAGCTGAAAAAGGTAAGGAAACAGATTCTTTCCTCAGAGCTTCCAGAAAGAACCAGCCCTGCCAACACCTTGACATTAGCCCAGTGAAACTGATTTCAGATTTTGACCTCCAGATCTGTGAGATTAAAAATTTGTGTTGTTTTAAGCCACTAAATTTGTAGTAACTTCTTAAAGAGGCAACAGGAAACTAATATGCAATCTAAGAACTGGGAAATTCATTTAGGCAAGTGGAATTCACACAGGAGAAAGCAGTATCTCAGGAAAGATACTATAAATATTATTAACTTAGCTCAAAACATGTTTTTCACTGGGAATTCATACATACATATTTCCATTAATTTGACTCAGATATTGAGTGTTTATAAAATAATTCAGCCTTAAACAATTATCAGAAAATCTCCATATGAAGATAATGAGCATGATAGAGCCTTATTGCAGAAGAGTCACCCTTTCAACCTGAAAAAGAAAAAAACTTAAGGCAGGAACCATATACACCCACAGGAAATCATTAAAAAATATAATGTCCACTGTATATATAACAGAAGGGGAGAATTCCAATGAAGGTAATGAATAGAAGAATTTCTTCAGTCATAGCTCATCTCTTCATTAACAGGAGAGTGTATTCTGGAGAGAAACCCAATTAATATAATATTTCTTTTGAAATTTCCAACATGAGGACTAACCTTACTCAGCACAGGAGAATACATACCAGGGTAAAGATCTATGAATGCAATGACTTTGGGAAAGCCTTCAGGGATCTCCCTTCTCTTAGGAAGCATGTGAAAACTTACACTGGAGAGGGACTTCCCTGGTGTCGCAGTGGTTAAGAATCCACCTGCCAGTGCAGGGGACACGGGTTTGATCCCTGGTCCAGAAAGATCCCATATGCCGTGGAGCAACTAAGCCCGTGTGCCACAACTACTGAGCCTGCACTCTAGAGCCTGCGAGTCACAACTACTGAGCCCACACACCACAACTACTGAAGCCCACACCTAGAGTCCATGCTCTGCAACAAGAGAAGCCACTGCAATGAGAAGCCCACACATTGCAATGAAGAGTGGCCCCCACTTGCTGCAACTAGAGAAAGCCCATGCACAGCAACAAAGACCCAACACAGCCAAAAATAAATAAATTTTTAATATTTATTTAAAAAAAAAAACCCTTACACTGGAGAGAAATCCTTTGGATAAATTCTGTGTGGAAAGACCTTTGGTGTAAGTATATCCATTAAGGCATACATGAGAATTCACAGAAGAGCAAATGGTATGAGTGAAATCAATGTGGGAAAGCCTCCAGCACAAACTCTTACCTTAAACAGCAGAAGAGAATATATAATGAGGAGAAACTCTATGAAAGTTATCCTGAAAATGTCTCTAGTTGTTCTACTTCCCTTAGGAGTCACATGAAGATTGCACTGGAGAAAAATCTTATGAGTATAATCAATGTAGAAAAGACTTCCGTCTGAGAGCTCAGGATAATACATACTGGGGAGAAACCTCTATGAATGCAAGTGATGGAAGAAATTTTCACATATTGAGGTATGTGGAAGTCGTTCTAGCTTATACATGATTTAACTTAAATTTATATTAATTATTACAGCCTGTTTTGTGGCCTGTCAAACATACATTGTATATCTGTTTTAACCATTAAAGAAAAGAATGCATTTAAAAATCAAAATGGAGTAACTGTGGTTCAGGAATCCAAAATGAAGCTAAGTGGCCACTGTGGTTGTGGTTTCAGACACATTCCTGCATCACTGAGAACTTGAATTTTCTGAACTGTGTCAGACTCAAGGACACCACCAGCCGTCCTCAAAATAATATCCTGCTAGCAGCTGCCAGCTGCAACCTTATGGTTTCAAGGTCTCTTGTAACTATGCAACCATTTCAGACCCCAACAAATCCTTACTTAACAAGCACACTTAGTTCTTGCTAGCTCCAATCCTAATTCTTAACAAACAACTTATGAAATTTTGTGTTTTTTGCCATTATAACACCCCCTTCTCCCATTCTGTAGTCCTGTAGAACACAGTTCAGTGCTTCTTGAATCTGTGTCTCCCAGGCTATTGTCCTCAGTTTGGCTCAAATGAAACTCTTTTCTATTCCTATTACAGATTGTTTATTGATTCTTTCCATCCACACAAGTTCTGTGGGAAAGCCTTTGGTGATTATTCTTCCTTTAGGAAACATGTGAGGACTCATGCTGGAGGGAAACTGTGGATGTTTTCACTTACTGTGCATAAAAGGAGTTAAAATGGGAGCAAGACTTTATAAATATTATGGATATGTAATTGCCTTTGTCAGTGTCTCATCTTCAGAGTGGACCACTAAAGTCATTAATTTTTGTTCTTTTGCAATGTAAACTTTTAAGACTATAAGTGTCCCTTTAACTAAGTCCTTCATTACATCACACAAGGCTTATATAGCATTTGCATTAAGGGTTCATTATAAATATCATCAAATCTCCACAATGGCAATTTAAGTGATCCGTGGATTATTTACCGGTATTTTATGTAATATTAGTATGTGGATATTTCAATAACATTTTTGTTTTGTAACATCAAATTTTGTACAAAGAACACTGCCTTTATTAAATTGATTCTTTGATATTTGTTGGGACTTGTTTTCTGTCATAGCTGAAAGTAACAAATACTTCTAACTACTTATTATCCATTCTCCCCTTCTTCTGTGCTTAGGAAACTCTGATTTTTCTTAGCTTAGTAACATGTACTATAAAATATAATCTCTATCCCAGCCATTTCTTTGCAGCCTAAAATCCATAGTCCTGGCCAGTGGGAAGTTGGCATAATCACTGGGTGGTAAAAGAATCTAAAAAAAAAAAGTGGATATATGTATATGTATAACTGATTCACTTTGCTGTACACCTGAAACTAACACAACATTGTAAATGAACTATACTCCAATAAAAATTTTTTAAAACAATCACTGGGTGGTGCTTCAAAGAAACTCCTGAAAAGGGAAGTGTGTCATCAGGCTTACTCTCTTCGCAATTTTCTCTTTGCCTCTTCCCACTGTTCCTGTCAGGAAAGTAGGCACAATGCCTAGGGTTGGAGGAGCCCTTTTATAGCCACAAGGATTATCTTAGTCTACTCAGGCTGTTATAACAAAATACCATAAACTGGGTGGCTTATAAACAACAGATATTTATTTCTCACAGTTCTGGAGGCTAAAAGTCTGAGATCAGGGTGCCAGCACATTGGGTTCTGGTGAGACCCCTCTTCTGGGTTGCAGACTGTCAACCTCTAGTTGTATCCCCACATGGTTGAGAGCGGACCAGAAGAAGCAAACTCTCTTGTGACACTTATAAGGCCACTAATCCCATTCATGAGTGCTCCACCCTATGACTTCATCTAATCCTAGTTACCTCCCAAAGGCCCCACTTCCTAATACCATCACATTGGGAGGTAGGGTTTCAATATACAACTTTTGGGAGGACACAAATATTTGGTCCATGACAAGGATTAAAACTACAGGCTAAGGATGGAGTTACAAAAAACACATCTTGGCTCCACAATGCCATCTTTGAGTGGTTGCATCAATCCTAGACTGCCTATTTCTGCACTTCTTGTGACATGATAAAAGTAAACTTGCTTTCGGTTTAAGTCACCATTTTGTGTGTAGGATGGTGTCTATCACAGCTGAATAAAACCCCGGAATAGGTTAAAAAAATTATCCATGTGTAGTTGAAAAAATGTATATTCTATAATTTTATTACAAAACATCTTATATATGTCTATTAGATTGTGCTTGTGTTAAACGCACTTAAATGTGTTTTCAAGTATGATATGTACTATTGAATTTTTTTTTTTGTGGTATGGGGGCCTCTCACTGTTGTGGCCTCTCCCGTTGCGGAGCACAGGCTCCGGACGTGCAGGCTCAGTGGCCATGGCTCACGGGCCCAGCCACTCCACGGCATGTGGGATCTTCCCAGACAGGGGCATGAACCCGTGTCCCCTGCATCGGCAGGCGGACTCTCAACTACTGCACCACCAGGGAAGCCCTGTACTATTGAATTTTTATTTCTACCTGTCACTTGCTGCTAGACATGTGTTGCAATCTTCTTTTATGATTATGGATTGTTAAATTCTCCTTGTAATCTTAATATCTTTTTCTCTTTTCTTTTTCCTGAGGCCGTGTTACTAAGTACAAAGAAGTTTGAACATTTCATTTCTTTCTGGTTAATTGTTCCTTTTATTCTTATGTAGCAATCATCTTTTTGCACTAACAGTGAATTTTCATTCATTCATCTTGCCCTCATGGTGCTTACATTATAGTGCCGGGGGTGGGGTGGGGTGGGAGTAGATGGATGATAAACCAGTAAATGCAGTGAAAGAGCATGCAGAGGGAGATGGAGAGTGGGGAGGTTGAGGTTAATATTCTGTAGAGGATGGGCAAGGAAAACCTCCCAGTTAAGGGATTTGAAAAGAGACCAAAGTGAATTGAGAAAGCAAAGTTTCTGAAGCTGGGCTGGGGTGTTCCAGCAATTGCAAGGAGGACAGTGAGCCTGAATTTGAGCAAATAAAGGCAAGGGTGGAAGGAAGTAAAATCAGAGATGTAGTGGGTCCTGACCATATAAGGCCTTATAAGTTGCCATAAGAACTTTGCCTTTTAACTCTCAGTGAGGTGGGGATCCATTAGACGGTTCTGAGCAGAGATATCAATGATATCACATATGGTTTTAAAGGATCATTATGGCTATTATGTTTAGAATCAACTATAGAGGGATGAAGGCAGAAGCAGGAAGACCAGTTAGAAGGCTTTTATGAAATCCAGGTGAGAGATAATAGTGGTTTGGACTAGGGTGGCAGCAGTTGTCAGATTCTGGATATATTTTTAAGATAGAACTGACAATATTTTCTGATGGGTTGGATGTGGTATGTGAGAGAAAAAAAGAAGTAAAAAATGACACAAAAGTAGCAGCTAAGTATTTCTGACATGAGCAAATCAGAATATCATAGTTTCTAGTTCCTCAAGGGGAAAGGCTGTGAGAACAGTAGGCATGGGTGGCAGCGGTGAGGAGAAAGGAGTTTGGTTCTTAACATGTTAAATTAGACATGCCTAGATGGCATCTAAGTGGAGAATGTCTGTGTGCAGTTTTCCATGAGTCTGGATGTAGAGGTAAAGCTATAGATATAAATTTGAATGTTTTGGGCCTATAAGTGGTACTCAAAGCCATGAGACTAGATGTTATCACCTAGAGAGTGAGTATAGATAGGAAAGAGACGAGATCTGGGGACTGATCCCAGGGGTACTTCAACTTTTACAGCTTGGGGAGATGAGGAGTAACATGCAAAGGAGACTGGGAGAGTGGAGAAATAAGAAAATCATATCTAGGAAATTAGTGATTAACATGTTTCAAGAAGAGAGGGATCAACTTTATCAAATACTGATAGGGTCAGGTAAGATGAGGAATTAGTTTTGGACTGAAAATTGTGAAGGTCATTGGTGACTTTGTCTAAGTAGTGATAGGGGCAAAATCTTGATTGGAGTGGATTAGAGAGAAAGTGGAAGGACAGGAATTGGAGACAGTCAGGAAAGACAGCATTTCTTTTTGCCCTTAATGTCTGTTTTGTCTAGTATCAATATACTATATCAGCTTTTTTGTTATTGTTTATTTGGTACATCTCCATTCTTTTTTATTGTGGTAAAATATATATAACATAAAATGTGCCATTTTAACCATGTTTACTTTTTCCATTCTTTTACTTTCAATCTTTCTGGAAATTTAGGTTTTTATTGTGCCTTTTGTAAACAGGTGAAAAGTCAGGCTGGATTTAAAATTTTCTAGTCCTTTGTACTATTTTGATATAGGTAAAAATACTAACAGACATTTATGTAGTTATGGATGCTTAATAGTTCAAATAGCCTTTAGAAGAATAGACATGAACAACTTACAAGTCAGAGCAGGAAAAATGGAATGATAGAAAATTGAGAACAAAAAAACTTTGGTCTTAAAAAAGAGCTAGAAAGCAAGAAAAATAAACAAACAAAAATAGAAAAGGGACTTCCCTGGTGGTGCAGTGGTTAAGAATCCACCTGCCAAGGCAGGGGTCACTGGTTTTATCCCTGGTCCGGGAAGATCCCATATGCCATGGAACAACTAAGCCCTTGCGCCACAACTACTGAGCCTGTGCTCTAGAGCCCACGAGCCACAACTACTGAGCCCTCGTGCCACAGCTACTGAAGCCCACGCGCCCTAGAGCACAAGCACCGCAGCTGCTGAGCCCACGCACTCTAAGGGCCCACATGCTGCAACTACTGAGCCCGTGTGCTGCAACTACTGGAACCCACATGCCTAGAGCCCATGCTCTGCAACAAGAGAAGGTGCCACAATGAGAAGCCCATGCACTGCAACGAAGAGTAGCCCCCGCTTGCCACAACTAGAGAAAGCCCACGTGCAGCAATGAAGACTGAATGCAACCAAAAATAAAATTTTAAAAACTATAGAAAAAATAAGACAAATAGAAAGCATGCAATAAGATGGTAGAAATAAATGCAAATATGTTAATAATCACAATAAATATAATAGAAGAAATTCGCCAGCTAAAAGATTAAATTTTGTCACTGGGATAAAAAATGCAAGTTACCATCTGTTTATGGGAGACATCTAAAACATAAGGACAGAAAAGGTGGAAAGTCAAAGGATGGTGTGGTTATATTAATAGCAGACAATACAGACTTTAAGGCAAAAAATACTAAAAATAAAGAGAATAACTGCATAATGATAAAAAGTTCAATTCACTAAGAAGTTTTAATTCTAAAATCATACGCATTAATACGTAATAGTCTCTTGTGGTTGCCAAGGGGAAGGTGGTGGGGAAGGGAAGTATTGGGAGTTTGGGATTAGCAGATGCAAGCTATTATATATAGGATGAATAAACAACAAGGTCCTACTGCATAACACAGGGAACTATATTCAATATCCTGTGATAAATCATAATAGAAAAAAATATGAAAAAGAATATATATATGTATAACCGAGTTACTTTGCTGTACAGCAGAAATTAACACATTGTAAATCAACTGTACTTCAATAAAATTTTTTAAAAATGAAAAAAATAGTCTCAAGACATACAAGACAGAAGTTGATAGTACTAGTAGGGAAAAAGAAAAGAAATCTAATGTATATCATACATTACTGCTCTCAACTATCACTTGTACTTGGCTAGGATGTCGGGGGACAACTCAGACGAGATGTCTCTACTGAGCACCTTCAGATATCACTCCTGCGCTGAGAGATATTTGACTCTACCACAGAATTTATGTGAATTCGGACATGTTAATCTAATCTCTCTAAGCTATAGTTTTCTTTTCTTTTTTTAACTTTTAATTTTATTTATTTGTTTATTTCAGTTTCCTTATCTTTTATTATTTATTTAAACATCTTTATTGCAGTATAATTGCTTGACAATGTTTTGTTAGTTTCTGCTTTATAACAAAGTGAATCAGCTATACATATACATATATCCCCATATCTCCTCCCTTTTGTGTCTCCCTCCCACCCTCCCTATCTCACCCCTTTAGGTAGTCACAAAGCACCGAGCTCATCTCCCTGTGCTATGCAGCTGCTTCCCACTCGCTATCTATTTAACATTTGGTAGTATATATTACTCCATGCCACTCTCTCACTTCGTCCCAGCTTACCCTTCCCCCTCCCTGTGTCCTCAAGTCCATTCTCTACATCTGCATCATTACATTATTCCTGTCCTGCCCCTAGGTTCTTCATAACCATTTATTTTTTTTAGATTCCATATATATGTGTTAGCATATGATATTTGTTTTCCTCTTTCTGACTTACTTCACTCTGTATGACAGACTCTAGGTCCATCCACCTCACTACAAATAACTCAATTTCGTTTCTTTTTATGGCTGAGTAATATTCCATTGTATATATGTGCCACATCTTCTTTATCCATTCATCTGTCAATGGGCACTTAGATTGCTTCCATGTCCTGGCTATTGTAAACAGTGCTGCAATGAACACTGTGGTACAAGACTCTTTTTGAATTATGGTTTTCTCAGGGTATATGCCCAGTAGTGGGATTGCTGGGTCATATGGTAGTCCTATTTTTATAAACTTTTAATTTTATATTGGAGTACAGTTGATTAACAATGTTGTGCTAGTTTCAGGTGTACAGAAAAGTGGTTCAGTTATAAGCTATAGTTTTCTCATTAGTAAAACGGCAATAAAAATCTTTATCCCTTGGGGATATAGTTGGGAATAAACTATATAGTGCATGTGTTGGAAAGTTTTTTCTGCCCATCACTTCCATCACTGGTTCTGCCTAGATGAAATGCCAAGGTTCAGCGGGATCTCCCTTCCCAAATCCCATTACCTTTCTAGGCTCTCAGCAGGTCACTGTTATTCTGTGAGGGGCTTGTGAGTGCCCTGGGCCATGGAAAACAGAGCTGTCACATGAAGTTTTCATAATATGTGCAACAGGAATGACATATTTATCATAGCAGAATGTGGACACTACGTTCACTTGTGGCCAATTATGTAGGATGAGGTACTCCAAGTGTTTTCTCTCTTCCTCATTGCCACCCCAAGAGTTATGTCCCATAAGCTCTGGGAAAGACTGAACATAATTATGCCCTAATTGGGATCTGGAATGCTCATGCCTAGGTCCTCTGCCTCTTTGTCTTCTCCTAACATTTTCTATTCTCATCAGCTGAACATGTAACTGGACCTAGGATCTCTCCCTGTCCAACCTACCCATAATATATCACAGAAAAGCCCTGTTTTGTGGTGTGCAGAAATCCCTTCACTTTGACACCTTGTTGGGGGGACTTGTTCTGGAAAGCTCTCACTCTCCTTTCCTGAAGTTGGTAAAAAATTTTTTTAAAACCCTGTCGAAACTTTTTTATTAGTTTATCTTTCTAGCTACCCTGTATTAGCCATGAGGACCACGGCCAGCTTCACAACACATTCCTTTCCAAGTTGCATTTTCTTTCTCTTTCAGTGACTTTGGGCTTCCTGTTTTTCCTCCCGACCATCTATAATGCAAGAAATAAGTCAAGGATGGAGTTATAATGCATCTGGTAAGTCTTAGAATTCATTCGTAATAGGGCAAAACAGGAAACAGTCCAAATATCCATCAGCTGGTGAATGGATAAACAAATTGTGATACATCCATACAATGGCTAATTACTCAGCAATAAAAAGAAGCAAAAGTGCTGACATACAATACAAATGAGTTTCAAAAGTGTTATGCTGAGTGAAAGAAGCCAGACGCAAAAGACCATACTGTGTGACGCCATATATCTAAACTCCATATCACTCTATAACTCCATATGCATGCCTCTGTACTGTATGTTTACCTGAAACTCCAGAACAGGCAAATCTAGTCCATGGTGACATAAAGAAGGTCAGTGGTTACCTCAGGTTGGAGGCGGTGTATAGACCAGAAGTATCATGAGGGAGACTTCTGGGGACTATTCTATATTCTGATTTGAATGAGTTGTCAAAACTCATCAAATTGTACACTTAATATGTGAGCACATTATATACCTTACTGTGTATATTATCCCTCAATAAAAGAAAAGTTTTTTAAAAAACAACAAAACTTAGAACACAGGATTTACCTCAGAATAATACTAACCCACACCTTTTCCAAGAGGCATAGGTCTGTTTTTCCCAAGCATATTGATGCTTCGACAGATTCTAATTTTCTAACGTTTGCACCCATGGGATCTTCCTCTGTGGTCCTCTCCCTGCCTGAAGTCTCACCTGAAGGCGTTGGGGACTGAGTGATAGCTGCCTGAGTAGAGGGGATGGATCCATTTTGTTTTTTTTGTTTTTTGTATTTTTTTTTTTTTTTTTTTTGCGATACGCGGGCCTCTCACTGCTGTGGCCTCTCTTGTTGCGGAGCACAGGCTCCGGACGCGCAGGCTCAGCGGCCATGGCTCACGGGCCCAGCTGCTTCGCCGCACGTGGGATCCCCGCGGACCGGGGCACGAACCCGCGTCCCCTGCATCGGCAGGCGGACCCTCAACCACTGCGCCGCCACTAGGGAAGCCCTCCATTTTGTTTGATGCTGTCTTCCTCACACCTCAACAATGCCTGGACCAGGGTTAGTGCCATAAATATGTGCTGAATGAATGACACTGGAAAGCCTCCTACAGTAACTGCGAGGACATTTCATCTCGTGAACTTTTTAAGGTGCATGGTTCCCCACAACTTACTTGGTTTGTGTGCAAGAAAAATCCTCACTCAAGGAGAGAGGGCTGCAGTAAGGTGGAACAGTGGGAGCTGTTTGTCAGTCTCTTCCCATGATCTCCATTTCCGTTGGTTCCCAGCAGATCTTTTCCCAAGAGTCAGTATCCAGCAGATTTTACATAGACGTGCATACAAGTAACTATCTTGCTGGTACAAACAGATCCAAAATAAACATTCCCACAGTATTTCTGATTATTTTCTTTATTGGGGTATAATTTACATACAATAAAATGCTACCATCTTAGGGTATGTAGGGTGTTGAGTTTTCACAAATATATAGACCCATGTAACCTCAACCCGTACCAAGATATTTCTATCACTCCAGAAAGTTTCATCATGATCTCTTCCCAGTCAATCCTCCCCACCCATTAGTAACCATTATTCTGACTTCTATCACAATAGATTAGTTTTGCTTTTCTAAAACTTCAAGTAAATGGAATCATACAGATTGTACTCTTTTCTTTGTGGCTTCTTTTACACAGCATATTGCTTTTGAGATTCCTCCATGCTGTTGCATGTATCAGTTTTTTTGTTCCTTTTTATTGCTGAATAGTATTTCATTGTATGGATGTACCAGGGTTGTTAACCTAGTCACCTGTTGTTGGATAGTTTGGAGCTATTATGAATAATGTTGCTATGCACATCCATGAAGGGCAATGAGTTGGTTTCTGAAATGAAAGTCATAACATCCTTCAGGAAAGCTCAGTGTTTGGCTGCTCCATAGTTTCGGTTTTAGAAACTATGTGGGTCAGTAACTGGCAGTCTGGGAAGATGGATGATTGGAAACCTGCTGGGGGTGTGGAACTGGTGTGCCTGTGTTGGGCATTATTCAGGGTTCCTGTGGTCATCACTGTGGATTAGTGATATGAAGAGCCTGGCCATGCCAGTGACTGGGGGACTTTGAAGTGTCCACTGGCAGTCCCTGTAGTTCAGCCATGGGTGGCTTCTGCTGGTCAGTGAATGATTGGCAGCCAGAGGAATCAGGGGCATGGTCCCAGGGATTTGGGACCTCACATGACCAGAGATCAACTTTCCTGAGTTCGTCAATCACTGGAGGACCTGGTGCACACCTGGTTTTCAGTGTCTAAGAAGTGGGTGGGGAGGGTGAGTTTGAGTTTTCATCTCTGTCAGAAGAGGGAGGACCAGGTAGGTTGCCCTGGATGTGCACTGAAACATGCAGAAGCTCAGTTTATGCACACAAGATGTTGTCTCCCCTCAGCCTGAGCACTTTGAAGACAATGGAAAATAGGAATATTGTTTATTGGGAGCCAACCCTGCATGGGGTTCAGAATCGCAGAGTGACAGGGACTTCCCTGGTGGTCCAGTGGTTAAGACTCCGCGCTCCCAATGTAGGGGGCATGGGTTTGATCCCTGGTTGGGGAAGATCCCACATGCCGCATGGCACGGCCAAAAAAAAAAAAAAAAGAATCGCAGAGTGACTGAGTATGGGCACTTTGGAGTCAGCTGAACTTGGCTTAAGTATTTCCTGGTCCTTCTACTTGCTAGCAGTGTGACCTTGGGCAACCGACTTCACCTCACTGTGCTTCCGCTGCTTCTACTGTCAAATGGTCCAAATGATGATCATTGTCAGGTAGCTGACAAGGTTGCAGTGAAAATTAAATGAGGTACCTGATATTGATCACCAGGGCCTCAGGGCAGAGGCAAGTTCCAGACTTGGTGTCCCTGAGACAGGTCACCATCTTCCTGCTGCATGAGCACTACGTGGCTGGTGTCCCACATCCAGAGCCCTTCCTGTTTCAGTGGAAAATGTGGTGCAGCCGATGGAAGAAAGGTGAGATGGGAGGGTCAGCCCCACAGCCTAGAGGAGGGGGAGGCAGCTCCCTGCAGGGTGTCTGCGAGCGAGGTCTGGGTCGGGGTGACCACCGGCCCCAGTCAGGGAGACGCTACCCCCTGATGCCCCGCACAGGCCCTTCAGTCCTCACTGGCTCTGTGCACATGCTCAGTTGATCCCCACCAGAGCTGCTTTCCCCCAGCACAATACTGTTAAATAAGCTATAGACCTAATTCAAATTTCACCATTTTTCCCACTAGTGTTCTTGTTTCAAGATCTTCTCCAAACTTTGACTGTTCCTCCGTCTATCCTTGTCTTTAATGACCTTGACACTTTTGAAAAGTACAGTTCAGGTATTTTGTAGACTGTCTCTCAACTTAGGTTTGTCTGTTATTTTCTCATGATTAGATTGTGGTTTTGCATTTTAGCAAGAATGCCACAGAAATGTCCTCAGTGCACTTCTTGAGGAGGTACGTGATGTCGATGTTAAACTTGATCATTTGGTTAAGGTAATATCTGCTGGTTTCTCCATTGTAAAGTTTCTATTTTTCGCATTGTACTTAATAAATACCTTGGGGAAGATACTTTGAGACTATGCGAATATTCTGTTTCTATTCAATCTTTTGCCCACTAATTTTAGCATTTATCAGTGGATCTTGCCTACAACAATTATTACCGTGGTGTTTGCCCAATAGTGGTTTTGTATTTCCTTCATTCCTTCTACATTTATTAATTGGGATTATTCTCTAAGAAAGAGCTGTCCCTCCCCTCTCACTTATTTATTGTCTTTTTATTCACTTTTTAATTTATATCAGTATGGACTCATGGATATTTATTTTATTCTCTGGGTTATCCTCCAATACAGTAGCCCCTCCTTATCCGCAGTTTAGTTTTCCACAGTTTCAGTTACCCATGGTCAAATGTGGTCCAAAAATATTAAATGGAAAATTCCAGAAACCAACAATTTATAAGTTTTAAAATTGTGTGCCATTCTGAGTGGTGTGATTAAATCTCCCGCCATCCCGCTTCGTCCTGCCTGGGGCTGTGAATCATCCCTTCATCCAGTGTATCCCACCCGTTTGTTGCAATATAGCAGTGATTGTGTTCAAGTAACCACTATTTTACTTAATAATGGCCCCAAAGTGCAGGAGTAGTGATGCTGGCAGTTTGGCTATTCTCTACTGTGCCTAACTTATAAATTAAACTTTATCATAGGTATGTATGTGTATAGGGAAAAATAGTATGTATGAGGTTCGGTACAATATGTGGTTTCAGGCATCCATTGGGGATCTTGGAACATATCCCCCATGGATAAGGGGGGAGCTACTGAACTAGCATTATTTATTGTGTTGTTCACATTTTCCCAGCTGTGGCCATTGGGAGCTCCTTCACGTTGGCTCCTGTGTCCTTTTTTTTATTGTTTAAATAAACTTTAAAAAACTACAATAGCTTTCGATTTATAGAAAAGTCTCAAAGATAGTTTTCCCTATCGTTAACATCCTACATTGCTATGGTATGTTTGTCACAACTAAGGAACCAACATTGGTACATTACTGTTAACTAAACTACACACTTTATTTGCATTTCTTTGGTGTTAAACTAATGTTTTTTTTTTCTGTTGCAGGATCTCATCCAGGACACCACATTACATTTATTCATCATGTCTCTTTGGCTTCCCCTAGACTGTGAGTTTCTCAAACTTTCCTTGTTTGTGATGACCTTGACAGTTTCTAGGAGTACTGGTCAAGTGATTGATAGAACATTCTTCAGTTGCTCTTATCTGACATTTTTCTCATTACCAGACTAGGGTTTGAGATTTTGGGAAGAATACCACAGAAGTGAAGTACCATTCTCATCACTTCATATCAGGGGTACATGCTATCAACCTGACTTATCCCCAATAATGTTAACCTTGATCACTCCCTTGGCAGAGGTTTGCCAGCTTTCTCCACTATAAAGATACTCCCCACCCCCTTTCTATACTCCAGTCTTAGGAAGCAAGTCACTAAGCACACCCAGGGATGGGGAGAGGATGTTAACCACTACCTCCTGGACGGGGAAATATCTACACACATTATTTGAAATTCTCCAAGTTATCTGTCTCATCTCTCCCATTTATTAGTTTATTCAATCATGTATTTATACCAGTATGGACTTATGGATATTCATTTTTATTTCATGGGTTATAATCCAATACTATTGTTTATGTTTTGTTGCTCAGATCTCTAGCTTTGGCCATTAGGAGCTCCTCTGGGTTGGCTTCTGTATCTTTTTGACATGCCCTGCCTTTTTTGAGTACGTTCTTACTTTTTGGCACCACAAGATGTTTCAGGTTCATCTTGTAGTTTCCCTGCTCCAGCCCTGGACTCAAGCACTTCTCCAAGAAGCCCTAACTCCTTTTATTGGAGAATGGTATTGAGAAACAGGATCTGGGCACTAAATGTGCTCACTGACTAGGCAGAACACTCCAGTGTTACCTAGTATATTCTTAGAGCCCAATCAAGAGACAGAAATCACACAGGAGTTTGAAGAGAGCATGTTTAATATAAGTAATTAACTATAACAGGGAATTGGAGGAATGGGAGATTGGCTACTAAGAGGTAAAGAGCACTCCAAAGAATAGCAAATATAGGGAGTAGCCTTTATCCCTAGTGCTGAGATAAAGCACCTGAGAAAGAGGCCACTCCCCATCTCTCCGCCCCGGCTTAGAATTTGATCTAATTGGAAAGGGCACGACCAAGACCCATTGGATGGCAGAGAAGTTTGCTGAGCTGGTTGGCGGGGCTTGATGGAAGTCTGCCCTCTGGGATGACGGGGGAAGACGTTTATGGGATGTGCCACATGCTTATGGCCGCTGGGTGCTGCTGTCCACCTAGGGATGCACTGCAGAAGCCATGGGTGCTGCAGGAACTTGGTGAGAGCAGCACACCAGAGCTAGGAAGAGAAGTCTCTTCCTCCTCCAGTGTCTTTCTATGCCCTCTACTGATAACTGAAATACTTAGGCTAATTTCTTTCCTTTCCCATCCTCTTCAGTGCCGTTATACTATTCATTTTTAATATAGGTATGTTCATTTGTTAGTGTATATGTCATTTAGGGTTCACCCCACATTGTAGTTAATTTTAATTTTTTTGGAGGATGTGAAACAGTATGGTTTCATGAATCAAAGCTACACAAAAAGGTATATTCAGAGAAGCGTCACTTATCTCCTTGTCCCTACTATCCTGTCCCTTTCCCACCTATCCCCTGTAGGTAAGTGAGCTCTTTAGTTTCAAGTGTATCCTCCTGTATTTCTTTTGCAAGGACATGTATGTCTTCTTATATCCCCTTCTTTCTAGACACTCTTTAAAGCTTCACATTTTTCATTTAACAGTATGAAATCATTCCATATCCATTCATAGTCTTCCTTTTGTTGGAGATCTTTAAGGTGGATTTCTAGATGTAGGATTGCTGCCTCAAGAGGTAAGAACAAATGTAGTTTAGTTAGATATTACCCAATTCCTCGCCAGAAGGATCAAACCAGTTTGTGTTCCCAACAGAAATATACTAGAGTGCTTTTTTCCCCACAGCCTCACCAACATAACATATTGTCACACTTTTAATTTTTACCAGTCTGATAGATGAGACATGGCATCTTGGTGTTATTTTAATGTGCATTTTGCTAATTGTAAGTAAGTTTGAGCTTTAAAAATATATTTGGTGGCCATCGTACATCTCTTTTTCTTTTTGTGAATTACCTGTTCATGTCTTCCCATTTTTTAAATTTGTTTTGTATTAAAGTATAGTTGATTCACAATGTTGTGTTAATTTCTGCTGTACAGCAGTGATTCAGTTATACATATACATACATTCTTTTTAAAATATTTTTTTCCATTGTTTATCCATTCCATATATAATAGCTTGCATATGCTAACCCCAGCGTCCCACTCCATCCCTCCCCCACCCTCCATCCCCCTTGGAAACCACAAGTCTGTTTTCTACGTCTGTGAGTCTGTTTCTGTTTCGTAGATGCATTTGTGTCAGGTTTTAGATTTCATATATAAGTGATATCATATGGTGTTTGTCTTTCTCTTTCTGACTTACTGCACTTAGTATGATAATCTCTAGTTGCATCCCTGTTGCTGAAAATGGCATTATCTCATTCTTTTTGATGGCTGAGTAGTATTCCATTGTATATATGTACCACATCTTCTTTATCCATTCATCTGTCAATGGACATTTAGGTTGCTCCCACATTTTTAAAATGAGGTTTTTAGGCCCATGTTTCTCAATTTTTAAGAGTTCTTTATATCAGGGATCAGCAAACTAGAACCCATAGGCCAAATCTGGCCCACCACCAGTTTTTATAAATAAAGTTTTATTGAAACACAGCCACACTCATTTGTTTACATATTGTCTATGCTGCTTTCACACTACCCCTGCAGAGTTGGTAGTGTAGATTGAGTCAATTCTTTTCGTTCTTTTTTTTTTAAGAATTTACCAAGTGTAATAAATTAGAGGTGAAGTCACAACAAAAGAATTTATGGCGTCCAAAAAAATTCACAAGTAGAAGTTTCCTTCTATCAACTTCTCAGAGTCCCATGAGCTCTCCCCTGACCTCTGAAAGATGGGTTTTACCAAAATCTGGTTTACACTGAACTTTTCAGGTATATATGATCTGAAAAGAAAGAAGTATCTGAAAAAAACCTGCCTGGTGCTCCTTCCTTGTTGCAGCCCTTCTTTGTGTAAGTGATCAGAATCAGGTCCAAGTGACACAGAACCAAGCATGACATATCACACCAAACACCATTTCCTGTCCAACCAATTCTCATCTCTCTCCAGTAATGAAGAGGTGGACGTTCTTCTTGGACTGCAGCATCTGTGCAGCCCGCTCGACCCCGACCACAGCAGCCAACCTCTGGGCATCGTACTTGGAGTAGAGGACAGTGCAGGTCCAGGCAGCTTCCTCTCCTCTGGTGGTGGCTTGCAGCATGTTACAGACTTCACTGTAGAAGTGGGGATATGTTGGCAGTTCATAGAAAATCAGGTTCCTGATGCCTTTTATTGTGTATCTTTTGTAGAAATGGAAGCGCTCTGTGAGGAGCAGGAACTGCTTCTCTCCTTGAAGGAAGAAGTGTCTGGCCCTGGAGACACCAGACTTCTGGGCACACTCGCAGATATGAGTGAAGTTCAGTTCCTCCTTCCTGAAGTAATTTCGGAGACGCACAAAGTCCAAGTAGGAGGGGACATAGATAAGCGTGTGAGACATGACTGCATCACGATACTGAGGCAAAATCTTGTTGACGAAAAAGTTAAACCTGGCATCAATCACTGAAGCTAGGTTTTCAGCTTCCATCCTCTGGAAGACACGTGGGAGCTGCACCAGGACATGACTGATGCAGCCTGTCATCGGGACGTTCCTCACAGCCACCTGGCCTTGCCCATGGACGCAGTATTTGATGAACACAGAGTTGATCTGGGCATCCTGCAGGGCCCCAGACAGCAGCGTCTGACGATAGTACTTGGACCAATTATTGAGGCTCCACATGCGCACTCGAGAAAAGTCCACCCCATGTGAGTCCAAGGGCAGTAGGTCCATGTGGTTCATCAAATGCAAGACATGCTCCCAGTTCTGCATCAGGTAAATGTCAGCTTGATCAATGATGAGAAGCTCAATAGAAGACAGAAAGTCAAAATCTCTCTTCTTCTCTCCTTCTCCACCAATGATGGTCCTCAAGCCCAGAGGGGAGGCAATGAGGATGTCTGACGAATAGAAGGGGGCATAAAGTCGGATGCTTCTCTGCAGTATTGCCACTCCAGTCCTGAACTGGTCATCGATGTTGCCGACAAATACAGCTTCATAATCCTCAGGCCTCTTCAGGTTGGGTGGTCTCTCCTTGGGATCTGAGCCATACTCTCCATTAAACCTTTTTGTTGCCTACAATTATTTTCTTCTTGCTGTCGCCCTCAAGAAGACTGATGAAGAGCTGTACCACCCGCAAAGCAGCTTCCCGGAATGGCACCACTATCAGCACCTTGGGCCTCGTTAGCCCTTGGTCCCTGAAGTCATCATCATCACCCACCCCAAGTTTCTGGCTTCGGCACCTGCTGTTGTTGGTAAGCACCTGGGCATTGGCTTTGAGGACGTGATTTATCACATGCAGGCAGTACACGTGGCGGATCTCTTCCCCATTCTTCAGGGCAGTCCTTTCTGGGTAGAACAGGTCCCGGTAAGAATTCATAATTAAGAAGAGCTCTTTCTGGAGGGGTGTGAAGGGGCTACTTGAATTTGGGGGACCAGAGAGGAACTGGCTGTTGGTCTTGATCCAGGTGGATTCCAGAGGCTTCTGGAGATGAAGTGACTTTAAGTCAATGTCCTTTGGGGGTTTACAGGTTTCCGGTTTCCAACTGTTGAAACCTGGATGAAAAGACAAGCTGGCCCAGGATGGGCCATTTTAGCTGGTGGGTAGTTTTGGGATTTGTGGCAACAGCCTGGATTTCTTTTTCTTTCAGTTCTTTGTTTACATGTTGTGCAGATGGATCTTGTAATGCTTTCAGAGAACAGTTGCCTTCTCTTTCCTCTTCGAGAAAGTTGGTTTCTAGGCTGAAGAGTGACTCATGTTTTGCATCTGTAAACTCCTCTGGGGATTCCTCTGATGTGCCAGGTGGCCCGTGCCCATCTTTTCCCTTAGGGTCAGCAGGTAAGGCCGCATTCTTCTGCATGTCAGTAGACGCTACTGCCGTCTCTTCCTCCACACTGATGTCACTATCGCCATCTTCAAGATTCATTTCTGTCTCATCTATAACACTGTCTTCTTCCTCTTCCTCCTCCTCATCTTCCTTGGAAACATCCTTTAATGTGGCAAGTAGTCTGTTGTAACCAGAAACTTGTTCTGGTTCACTCTCTGCTTCACTTTCAGAACTTGAAGTATCTAAACTCTCTGACAGTTGACAAGTCTGTGGTTTTGCTTCCTTTCTGGAAACCCTTGGAAGGTGGAAAACAGAAGTTCAATGTTTTGAAATAAAAGATTTGGTAAAGCTGTCTTCTCTTGTAACTTAGAAAGATCAGTGGACGAAAGCAGTTCAGGAGCTTGTAGTTCTAAAGAAGTCATGATCCACACCATTGTAAAGAAATCATACCCCAATAAAGATGTTAAAAAAAAAAAGTCATGATCAAGTGGGGTTTATTCCAGAGACGCAAGGATAGTTCAACATCAGCCCGAGAGGCTTGTCTGCTCACCCGCCGGGGTGGGCGGGGCTGGGAGCTCAATTCTTTTCATTCTTGTTTCTTTATTCTGCTCTGTGGTAGTTATTTCCACTATTTTATCTTCCAGGTCACTTATCCGTTCTTCTGCCTCAGTTATTCTGCTATTGATTCCTTCTAGAGAATTTTGTATTTCATTTATTGTGTTGTTCATCATTGTTTCTTTGCGCTTTAATTCTTCTAGGTCCTTGTTAAACGTTTCTTGTATTTTCTCCATTCTATTTCCAAGATTTTGGATCATCTTTACTATCATTACTCTGAATTCTTTTTTAGGTAGACTGCCTATTTCCTCATCATTTGTTTGGTCTGGTGGGTTTTTACCTTGCTCCTTCATCTGCTGTGTGTTTCTCTGTCTTCTCATTTTGCTTAACTTACTGTGTTTGGTGTCTCCTTTTTGCAGGCTGCAGGTTCATAGTTCTTGTTGTTTTTGATGTCTGCCCCCAGTGGCTAAGGTTGGTTCAGTGGGTTGTGCGGGCTTCCTGGTGAGGGGGGACTGGTGCCTGTGTTCTTGTGGATGAGGCTGGATCTTGTCTTTCTGGTGGGCAGAACCGTGTCCGGTGGTGTTTTGCGGTGTCTGGGACCTTATTATGATTTTAGGCAGCCTCTCTGCTAATGGGTGGGGTTGTGTTCCTGCCTTGCTAGTTGTAGGGTGTCCAGCACTGTAGCTTGCTGGTTGTTGAATGGAGCTGGCTCTTAGCTTTGAGATGGAGATCTCTGGGAGAGCTTTCACTGTTTGATATTACGTGGAGCTGGGAGGTCTCTGGTGGTCCAATGTCCTGATCTCGGCTTTCCCACCTCAGAGGCACAGGCCTGACACTTGGCTGGAGCACCAAGACCCTGTCAGCCACATGGCTCAGAATTAAAGGGAGAAAGAAAGAAAGAAAGAGAGAGAGAGAGAGGGAGGGAGGCAGGGAAGGAGGGTGGGAGGGAGGAAGAGAGAGAGAGAGAGAGAGAGAGAGAGAGAAAGAAGGAAAGAAAGAAAGAAAGAGAGAAAGGAAGGAAGGAAGGAGAAAAGAAAGAAAAAATAAAGTTATTAAAATAAAAAAATATTAAAATTTTTTAAAAAAAGAAAAAAGAAAGAAGAGAGCAGCCGAACCAAAAAAACAAATCCACCAGTGATATCAAGCCCTAAAAACTATACTAAAAAAAAAACCAAAAGCAAAAAAAAACGGACAGACAGGACCCTAGGACAAATGGTAAAAGGAAAGCTATACAAACAAAATCACACAAAGGATACACATACACACTCACAAAAGGAGAAAAAGGAAAAAAAAATATATAAAGGAAGAGTAACGAAATCAATAAAGATATCTACCAATGATAATAAACTCTAAATACTAAACTAAGATAAACATAAAACCAGAAACAAATTAGATGCAGAAGGCAAACTCCAAGTCTACAGTTGTTCCCAAAGTCCACTGCCTCAATTTTGGCATGATTCGTTGTCTATTCAGGTATTCCAGAGATGCAAGTTGATTGTGAAGATTTAATCCACTGCTCCTGAGGCTGCTGGGAGAAATTTCCCTTTCTCTTATTTTTTGCACGGCTCCTGGGGTTCGGCTTTGGATTTGGCCCCACGTCTGCGTGTAGGTCGCCTGAGGGTGTCTGTTCTTTGCTCAGACAGGATGGGGTTAAAGTAGCAGCTGATTAGGGGGCTCTGGCTCACTCGGGCCAGGGGGAGGGAGGGGTACAGAATGCGGGGCAAACCTGTGGTGGCAGAGGCCGGCGTGACATTGCAACAGCCTGAGGTGCGCTGTGTGTTCTCCCGGGGAAGTTGTCCCTGGATCATGGGACCCTGGCAGTGGCGGGCTGCACAGGCTCCCGGAGAGGAGGTGTGGATAGTGACCTGTGCTCGCACACAGGCTTCTTGGTGGCTGCAGCAGCGGCCTTAGCGTCTCATGCCCATCTCTCATGTCCGCACTGATAGCTGCGGCTCACGCTCATCTCTGGAGCTCGTTTAGGCGGTGCTCTGAATCCCCTCTCCTTGCGCACCCCCAAACAATGGTCCTCCAATACTTCTAGGTAGGTCTCTGGACCTGCTGTGGCACTGTGGGGCCAGCTCAGACTCTGATCTGGCCTTACTCCTGCATGTACTTGTCTCCAAAGTCCACAGTTGCCCCCAAAGTCCACAGCCTCGATTGTGGGAACACTCGTTTTCTCTTCAGATATTTCACAGATTCAGGTTTTACCAAGCCAATTGCAGGGGTTTAATCCGCTGCTCCTGTGGCTGCACGGAGAGATTTCCCTTTCTCTTCTTTGGTCGCACAGCCCCTGGAGTTCACCTTTGGTTTTGGCCCTTCCTCTGCCTGTCAGCCACCCTCAGGCATCTGTTCCTGCCCAGCCAAGAGGGGTGAAAGCAGAGGCTGATTAGGGCTCACTTGCTCACTCAGGCCGGGGAGAGGGAGGGATACAGCTGTCACAGTTGGGGTGTGGGGGGAGTGCCTGCAGTGGCAGAGGCCAGCAGGAAGTTGCTACAGCCTGAGGCATGCCATGCATTCTCCCAGGGAAGTTGGCCCCAGATAATGGGACCCTTGGCAGTGGTGGGCAGCACAGGCTCCCAGGAAGGTGTGGGCAGTGACCTGCACTTGCTCCCGGGACCCTCGGCAGCAGCAGCGGCAGCCGTCGCGCCCGCCTCTGGGATCCTAGGTAGCAGCTGCGGCTCGCATGGGTGATGCCCTGCCGTCTGTGAGTGCATGTAGGTAGAAGCTCCTATGGTGGGATTGCCCCTCTCCTTGAGCACCCTGCAACAATGGTCTCTTGCCTCTCAGGAAGGCCTAGGCTTTTTCCCAGACTCCCTCAGTTGTGGTGCACTAGCCCCCTTCAGGCTGTGTTCACGCAGCCAACCCCAGTCCTCTCCCTGGGGTCTGACCTCCGAAGCCTGAGCCTCAGTGCCCAGCCCCCACCTGCCCTGAACAGACAAGCATCTCAGGCTGGGGAGTGGTGGTTGGCACCAATCCTCTGTGCGGGATTCTCTCTGCTTTGCCCTCCGCACCCCGTTGCTGCGCTCTCTTGCATAGCTCCGAAGCTTCTGCCCCGCCACCCCCCATCTCTGCCAGTGAATGGGCTTCCTAGTGTGTGGAAACTTTTCCTCCTTCATGGCTCCCTCCCAGAGGGGCAAGTCCTGTCCCTACTCTTTTGTCTCTGTTTTTTTCTTTTTTCTTTTGCCCTACCCAGCCACGTGGAGATTTTCTTGCCTTTTTGTAAGTCTGAGGTCTTCTGCCAGCGTTCAGTAGGTGTTCATTAGGAGTTGTTCCATGTGTAGATGTATTTTAGATGTATTTGTGGGGAGGAAGGTGATCTCCATGTCCTACTCCCCTGCCATCTTGAAGGTCCTCCTGGAAGTTTTATATTTTTTAATTACAGATTCAATTTCACTTCTAGTGATCAGTCTGTTCAAACTGTGTTTCTGCTTGACTCTGTCTTGGCAGGCTGTATGTTTCTAGAAATTTGTCCATTTCTTCTAGGTTGTCCAATTTGTTGGCATATAACTGTTCACAGTATTCTCTTATGATTTTTTTTTTTTTTTTTTTGCAGTACGCGGGTCTCTCACTGTTGTGGCCTCTCCCATTGTGGAGCACAGGCTCCGGACGCGCAGGCTCAGCGGCCATGGCTCATGGGCCCAGACGCTCCGTGGCATGTGGGATCTTCCCGGACCAGGGCACGAACCTGTGTCCCCTGCATCGGCAGGCAGACTCTCAACCGCTGCGCCACCAGGGAAGCCCTCTCTTATGATTTTTTTAATCTCTGTGATATCATTATTATCTCTCTTCTTTCATTTCTTATTTTGTTTATTTGGGTCCTCTCTCTTTTCTTCTTTGTGAGCCTGGCTAAAAGTTTATCAGTTTCATTATCCTTTTGAAAACCCAGCTCTTGGTTTCATTTACCTTTTTGGGTTTTTTATCTCTATTTTTTTTACTTCCTCTCTGATCTTTATTATTTCCTTCCTACTTCTGACTTTGGGCTTTGTTTGTTCTTCTTTTTCTAATTCTTTCATGTGGTAAGCTAGGTTGTTTAGTTGAGATTTTTCTTATTTCTCGAGAATGGTCTGTACTGCTATGAACTGATTTTGCTGCATCCCACAGATTTTGGAAAATTGTGTTTTCATTTTCATTTGTCTTGAGGTATTTTCTGATTTCCTCTTTGATTTCATTGTTGACTTTTTTTTTAATAGCATGTTGTTTAGTCTCCACGTGTTTGTTCTTTCCCCCTTTTTCTTTCTGTAGTTATTTTCTAGCTTTGTGCCTTTGTGGTCAGAAAAGATACTTGAAATAATTTCTATCCTCGTAAATTTGTTGAGGCTTGTTTTGTGACTTAGTATGTGATCTATCCTGGAGAGCGTTCCATTTGCACCTGAAAAGAATGTGTATTCTGTTTTCTTTGCACGTAGTGCCCTGTAGATATCAATTAAGTCCAACTGGTCTATTGTGTCATTTAGGACCTCTATTGCTTTATTGATTTTCTGTCTCAGTGATCTGCCCGTTGATGTCAGTGGGGCATTAAAGTCTCCTACTCTTATTGTACTATTGTCAATTTCTTCCTTTATGTCTGTCAGTATTTGCTTTACATATTTAGGTGCTCCTGTATTGGGCACATATATGTTAACGAGTGTAGTATCCTCTTCTTCTATTGATCCCTTTATCATTATATAATGCCCTTCTTTGTCTTTCATTATAGCCTTTGTTTTAAAGTGTATTTTGATACGAGTATTGCTAGCCCTGCTTTCTTGTCATTTCCATTTGCACAAAATAACTTTTTCCATCCCCTCACTTTCATTTTGTGTGTGTTTTCTCACCCTGAAGTCTCTTGTAGGCAGCATGTTGAAGGGTCTTGTTTTTTTATCCAGTCAGCCACCCTGTTTTGTTTGGAGTATTTAGTCCATTGAGATTTAAAGTAATTATTGATAGGTATGTATTTATTAGCATTTAATTCCTTGTTTTCTCATTTTTTGGTAGTTTTTTGTTCATTTCTTTTTCTTTTTGTGGTTTGATGATTTTCTTTTGTAGTATGCCTGAGTTCCTTTCTTTTTGTGTATCTATTGTTGATTTTTGATTTGTGGTTACCGTGGGATTCAAATATGTTAACCCATAATTGTATCTACTTGCTATAAACTGATAATCATTTAAGGTCACACACATTCTAAAAGATGTACATTTTTTACTTCCCTCCCCCACATTTTGTGATTTTGATGTTCTATTTTACATGTTCATGCTTATCCTTTTGCTGTTAATTGTAGTTACAATTGCTTTTACAAATTTTTTTGATGTTTTTTAATCTATGTACTGGCTTATTTAAGTGATCATCAATCCTTTTATATATCTGCCTTTCCAATAGATTCTTGCTTCTTTTCTTTTTAGAGAAAACCCTTCAATATTTCTTTTAGGGAGGTTAATATTGCTGAATTCCTTTAGCTTTTGCTTGTCTGAGAAATTCTTTATCTTTCTTTCTATTCTAAATGGTAATCTTGCTGGGTAGGGTATCCTAAGTTGCAGGTTTTTCCCTTTCAGGACTTTGAATATATCATGCCACTCCCTCTGGCCTGCAAAGTTTCTGAAGAGAAATCAGCTGAGAGCCTTATGGGGGTTCCCTTGTAACTGACTCCATGTTTCTTTGCCGCCTTTAGAGTCCTCTCTTTATCTTTAACTTTTTCCATTTTAATTATGATATATCTTGGTGTGAGTCTGTATGGGTTCATCTTGCTTGGGACCCTCTGTGCTTCCTGTACCTGGATATCTGTTTCTTTCTTTAGGTTTCAGAAGTTTTCAACCATAATTTCTTCAAATACATTTCAATTCCCTTTCCTCTCTTTTCTCCTTCTGGAAGCCCTATAATGCGGATGTTGGCATGTTTTATATTCTCCCGTAGATCTCGTATGTTGCTTTCGTTTTCTTTTTCATTTGTCTTTCTGTCTGCTGTTCTAATTGGGTGATTTCCATTTTTCTATCTTCCAGATCAGTTATGTGTTCTTCTGTATCACCTAGTCTGCTGTTAATTCCTCCTAGTGTATTTGTCATTTCAGTTATTTTATTCTCCAGTTCTGCCTGTTTCTTTTTAATATTTTCTTGTTCCTTGTTAAAATTCTCACTGTGTTCATATATCTGTTTCCTTAATTCGGTTAGCATTTTATTGCTAATGCTTTGAACTCTTTAATAATAATAAATAATTTCTGTTTCATTAGTTGTTTTTTCAGGGGTTTTCTCTTGTTCTTTCATCTGAAAAAATTCCTCTGCCTTCTCATTTTGCTTAACTTCCTCTGTCTCTATGAAATTAGGTGAAATAGTTACCTATACCAATCTTGAAGGAGGGTCCTTGTGTGGGAGCATCACAATACTGTCTTCATGTGCCCAGTGGCTTTGATGGGAGAGCTGGATCTGAAGTGAGCATGAATCACATCTTCCCCCAGAGTGTGCTGGTAGCTATCACATTGGTAGAAGGTGGGGCTGGAAATGGAGGGGCTAGAGCCAGGGCCAGATGTGGTCTAGGGCTTCTCCTCTGCTCAGTGGCCACCACCACCCTGTTGGGGGTGGGGGTGGGGGTAGGGGTGGGGGTGGGTCCTAAGTTGCTGGAGCATAAGTCCTAAGAGTCTGGTCTGAGCTGGCTCCATTCCCTCTAAGTGTGTGCTCTCCCGTCTCCCAGCACGGGCACCCTTGTCCCAAAGGGGAGCAGTACTGGAGCAAGAGGAGCTGGAGCAGGTGCTTGGTGTGGGTCAGGGCACAGGCTGTAGCAGTACCAGCACCAGTCACTGTTCTGGACCATTCCTGCAAGTGCCAGCAATGGCTGCCTTCACCTTGTTTAGATGCCATGCTGGGTCTGAGCCAGCTCGGTCCCTCACAACTGTGCACTCCCCTCTGCCATGGTAGCCCTCACCCTAATGCAGAGCTGCACCATGGAGCAAGTGGGGCCAGAGCAGAGGCTTAGCTCAGGCTGGGTCACATGCTGGGTTGGTCATGGGAAACCAGCCAGAGTCCTGGGTAGTTTCAATATGCTTCCCCACCCTTGTTCCGGGGAGTAAGCAAGCATGTGCATGCTCTTCATGAGTGGTGTGTAGGTTTCTTACAGCCCTCCTATTAGTCTCACTGGTTTTCAAACCAGCTCCAGTTTCTTGTCTTCCCCGTGTCAGACCCCAAGGCTGGGTGCTCAATATGTGGCTTGAACTTCTCACTCCCCAGGGAGGACCTCTGAGCCTGTGCAGTCCCCTTCATCTTCTGTGCCCTCTCTCAGGGGTGCATGTCTTGACCTGATTGCTTCTCTTCCCTTCCTAGCTGATTCTGTGTGGATCATTTTTACAGCCATTTTGCCAGTCTCCAGTTTGTTTTCAGTGAGAATTGTTCCACACGTTGATGTATTTTTCATGTGTTTGTGGGTATAGGTGAGCTCTGCATCCTCTTCCTCTGCCATCTTGATCTCCCCTTCTCTCTTCCCTCCTCCTTTTTTCAATCTCCTCTTCTCCTGAACTTTGAAAAACTTTAAGAATGACAGAAACAGGTTTCAAAAAAACTGTTCTGAAAGCTGCAGGCATGAGATTGCACCTCTGATCCTGAGAAGAAGGCATGGAAAACTGGAACAGTCTCTCAACAGTTCGAACCACAAATTTTCAGCAGTTACAGATAAGAAAAATTGCAGCCTGGGACAGACCACAGTCATATGCCCTTCTTGCCCTATATAAATTAATCCTGCCTCAGCTTGGGAAGTTTATCGTTCTTAAGTTTCTAACTGATGCACATCCGTTGAGTAAAATCTTTAAGTACTCTTAGAGTCACAGTTTTTCTCTCGACAGGTTCATTCTGTAATAATAAAGGGGTTAATTCATCAAAAGGACATAACAATCCTGAATGTTTAGGGACCTAATAACAGAGCTTCAAAAAGTGTCAAGAAAAACCTGATAGAACTGCAAGGAGAAATAAATCAATCCACAATTACAGTCCAATATTTCAACACCCTTCTCTCAATAATCACTAGAATAAGTAAACAGAAGAGAAGAAGTAAGGATATAGAAGACTTGGATAACACTATCAACCAACTTGCCCTCATTGACATTTATAGAGCATATCGGCAGACTACACTTCCTTTACAAGAGCACATGTAACCCATTTACCAAGATAGACCATATTCAGGGTCATGGAACCAATCAAATACATTTAAAAGTATTCATATCATACAAAGTATGGCCTGGGACCAGAACTGAATTAAATTAGACATCAAAACCAGAAAGATCCCTGGAAAATCCCCAAATGTTTTGAAACTAAATTACATACTTCTAAATAATCTGTAGATGAAAGAAGAAATAAAACTTGAAATTATAAGATATTTTGACCTAAATGAAAATGAAAGCACAGCATATAAAAATGGGGGATTCAGCTAAAGAAATATTTAGAGGTACATTTATAGCACTAAGCATTTATATTAGAAATTAAGAATGCTCTTAAAGCAGTAATCTCAGCTTCCTTCTTAAGAAACAAAAGCTGTACGAGCAAATTAAATCTAAAGTAATTAGAAGAAGGGAAATAATAAAGATCAGAGCAGAAATCAATGAAATAGAAACCAGAAAATCAATAGAGGAAATCAATGAAACCAGAAGCTAGTTCTTTGAGAAGATCAATAAAATTGTGAAACCTCTAACCAGAATGATCAGGAAAAAAAGAGAGAAGACACTAGTCACTAAGATTAAGAATGACAGAGGTGAAATCACTGCAGGTCCTAAAGATGTAAAAAAGGATAAAAGGGAGCACTATTAGCAAAGATGGAGGAGTAAGGACCCCTGGAATTTCACCCTTCCATAAAAGCAATGAAAAAACTGGCAAAATATTGTCAAAATCAACTTTTTCACAACTCTGGAAATCAACCAAAGTTTTTCAGTTACCTGGGAAGCATTTAATCAAGACCATATACTGAATCTCAGTACGAACAGCAAGTTCTGTGGCATTTTAACTTTCCCTACTCCCACCCCCAACTCCCCAGTTCGGTGGCAGACTTGAAAAGACCACTTTCCTGGTACCGGTAGGAGCAGAACGGAGTTATTGCTCTTTCTAAGAGCTGCTATAAACATGGGAGGACAAATATCTCTTTAAGACCCTGCTTTCAATTCTTTTGAATATATATCCAGAAGTGGAATTGCTGGATCATATGGTAGTTCTACTGTTAATTTTTTGAGAAACTGTTATATTTTTTTCATTAGTGACTGTACATTTTACATTCCCACTAACAGTGCACAAGGGTTCCAATTATTCCACATCCTTGCCAACACTAGTTATTTTCTGTTTTTTGATAGTAGCTCTGCTAATGAGTGTGAAGCGGTATTACATGTAGTTTGGATTTGTATTTCTCTAACAATTAGTGATGTTGAGTGTATTTTCATGTGCCTGTTGTCCATCTGTGTGTCTTCCTTGGAAAATGTCTATTCAGGTCCTCTGCCCACTTTTTTTTTTTGGCCGCACTGTGCAGCTTACGGGATCTTAGTTTCCTGACCAGGGATTGAACCCGTGACCCCTTCATTGGAAGCACAAAGTCTTAACCACTGGACTGCCAGGGAAGTCCCATGCCCACTTTTTAATTGGGTTGTTTTGTTGTTGAGTTTTAGGAGTTCTGTATATATTCTGGATATTAATCCCTTATCAGATATACAGTTTGCAATTATTTTCACCCATTTCGTGTGTTGCCTTTTTCACTCTATTGATAGTGTCTTTTTAAAAATTAATTAATTTATTTTTGGCTGCATTGGGTCTTCGTTGCTGTGCGTGGGCTTTCTCTAGTTGTGGCAAGCCGGGGCTACTCTTTGCTGCGGTGCACAGGCTTCTCATTGTGGTGGCTTCTCTTGTTGCGGAGCCTGGGCTCTAGGCGCGGGCTTCAGTAATTGTGGCACGTGGGCTCGGTAGTTGTGGATTGCAGGCTCTAGAGTGCAGGCTCAGTAGTTGTGGCACACGGGCTTTGTTGCTCCACGGCATGTGGGATCTTCCTGGACCAGGGCTTGAACCCATGTCCCCTGCATTGGGAGGTGGATGCTTAACCACTGCACCACCAAGGAAGCCCTGATAGTGTCTTCTGATGCACAAAAATTTTTAATTTTCATGAAGTTCAATTTGTCAAATTTTTTTGGTTGTTGTTGTTGCCTATTCTTTTGGTGTCATACCCAAGAAACCATTGCTGAATCTAAGGTTGTGAAGTGTTTGCCCTATGTTCTTAGAGTTTTAGATCTTACATTTAGGTCATGGATCCATTTTGAATTATTTTTTTAACATGGTGTTAGGTACGGATCCAACTTCATTCTTTCCCATGTGGATATTCAGTTTTCCCAGCACCATTTGTTGAAATGGCTGTTTTTCCCCCACTGATAGCCTTGATAGTACTGATCGCCTTGATAGTCTTGATAGCCTTCTCAAAAATCATTTGATCATATATACAAGGGTTTATTTCTGGATTCTCTGTTCTATTCCATTGGCTTATATGTTTGTCTTTATGCCAGTACCATATTGTTTTGATTACTGTACCTTTGTAGTAAGACTGAAATCAGGAATTGTGAGTCGTCCAATTTTGTTCTTCTTTTTCAAGATTGTTTTGGCTATTCAAGGTCCCTTGAGATTCTATATGAATTTTAGGATTTTTTTTGTGTGAAAAAAAATTGGGATTTTGATAAGGATTGCATTGAATCTAGATCAGTATTGACATCTTACCTATGTTTTCTAATCTATGAACATGGGTTATTTTTCCATTTATTTCTGTCTTTATTTTCTTTCAGAAATGTTTTGTAGTTTTCATTGTACAAGTCTTTTAACTTCCTTGGTTAAGTTAATTCCTAAATATTTTTATTCCTTTTGATATTATAAATGCAATTGGTTTTTAAATTTCCTTTTTGGATTGTTCATTGTTAGTGCATACAAATGCAACTGATTTTTGTGTGCTGACCTTATGTCTTGCTACTTTGCTGAATTTGTATATTAGTTCTAACAGGGTTTTTTTTTGGTGTCTCTATGGAATGTAGGGTTTTCTACATATAAGAGCATATTATCTGTGAACAGAGATCATTTTACTTCTTCTTTTCCAATTTATATGCCTTTTATTTCTTTTTCTTGCCTAATTGCTCTGGTCAGGACTTCCACTATTTTGAATAGCAGTAGCAAAGGTGGGCATCCTTGCTTTGTGTCTGACCTTAGAGGAAGTTTTCAGTCTTTTACCACTGAGTATGGTATTTTCTGTGGGTTTTTCATACATCAATCTTACTATGTTGAGGTAGTTTCTTTCAATTCCTAGTTTGTTGATTTTTTTTTTATCATGAAAGAGTGTTGAATTTTGTCAAATGCTTTTTCTCCATCAATTGAAATGACCATTTGGCTTTTCGACCTTTCATTTTGTTAAGTTGGTGTATTACATTGTTCAGTTTTCATGTTGAGCCAACCATGCATTCCAGAAATAAATCCCACTTGATCATGTTGTATAATCCTAATATGCTGTTAATTTGGTTTGTTGAATATTTTTGCATCAATGTTCATAAGGGATTTTGGTCTGTGATGGATTTTTTTTTTCCTGTAGTGTCTGTCTGGCTTTGGGATCAGCATAAGGCTGGCTGATTATGAATGAATTATGAATGAATTAGGGAACATTGTCTACTCTTCAATTTTTTATTGAAAAGCTTGAGAAGGAATGATGTTAGTTTTTCTTTAAATGTTTGGTAGAATTCATTGGGAAAGCTATTAGGCCCAGAGATTTCCTTTCTTGGGAGATTTTTGATTACCGATTCAATCTTTTTACTAATTATTGGTCTCTTCAGATTTTCTATTTCTTCATGGTTTAGTCTTGGTAGGCTTTGTTTTTCTAGGAATTTGTCCGTTTCATTTAGGTTATCCAATTTGTTGGCATACAATTGCTCAGAGTACTCTCTTTTAATTCTTTTTATTTCTGTAGAATCAGTAGTAATGTACTCACTTTCATTTTTGATTTTAATAATTTGAATCCTCTGTTTCTTTCTTAGTCCATCTAGCTAAATGCTTATGCATTTTGTTGATCTTTTCAAGAATCAGCTTTGGGTTTTGTTGCTTTTCTATCACTTTTCTATTCTCTATTTCATTTTATTTCTAATCTTTATTATTTCTTTCCTTCTGCTAGCTTTGGATTTAATTTTTTCCTCTTTTACAGGTTCCTTAAGTTGTAAAGTTAGATGTTGACTTGAGATCTTTCTTGTTTTTTAATGTGTTTATAGCTATAAATTATCCCTTAGCATTGCTTTCACAGTGTCACATAAGCTTTTCTTTTTCTTAATTTTACTTATTTTGGGGCTGTGTTGGGTCTTCATTGCTGTGCACAGGCTTTCTCTAGTTGTGGCAAGCAAGGGCTACTCTTTGTTGCAGTGCACAGGCTTCTCATTGTGGTGGCTTCTCTTGTTGCAGGGCAGGGGCTCCAGGCACCAGGCTTCAGTAGTTGCAGCACGCGGGCTCAGTAGTTGTGGTATGCGGGCTCTAGGGTGCATGGGCTTCAGTAGTTGTGGTGCGTGGGCTCAGTATTTGTGGCTCATGGGCTCTAGAGCGCAGACTCAGTAGTTGTGGTGCATGGGATTAGTTGGTCCATGGCATGTGGGATGGTCCTGGACCAGGGATTGAACCCGTGTCCCCTGCATTGGCAGGCAGATTCTTAACCACTGCACCACTAGGGAAGTCCTCCATAAGCTTTTGTATGTTATGTTTTCTTTTTCATTTGTCGCTAAGTATTTCCTAATTTCCCTTGTGATTTCTTTATTGATCCATTGGATGCTTAAAAGTGTGTTGTTTAGCTTCCACAGATTTCTGAAATTTCCCGTTTTCTTTCTGTTATTGATCTCTAATTTCATCCCATTGCTTTTATTTTTTTAATATTTTATTTTATTCTTATATTTTACACAGCAGGTTCTTATTAGTTATCTATTTTATACATATTAGTGTATATATGTCAATCCCAATCTCCCAATTCATCCCACCACCGCCCGCACCCCACTTTCCTCCCTTGGTGTCCATACGTTTGTTCTCTACATCTGTGTCTCTATTTCTGCCTTGCAAACCGGTTCACCAGTACCATTTTTCTAGATTCCACATATATACATTAATATACGATATTTGTTTTTCTCTTTCTGCCTTACTTCACTCTGTATGACAGTCTCTAGATCCATCCACGTCTCTACAAATTACCCAATTTTGTTCCTTTTCATGGCTGAGTAATATTCCATTGTATATATGTGCCACATCTTCTTTACCCATTTGATTGTCGATGGGCATTTAGGTTGCTTCCATGCCCTGGCTATTGTAAATAGTGCTGCAATGAACATTTGGGTGCATGTGTCTTTTTGAATTATGGTTTTCTCTGGGTATATGCTCAGTAGTGGGATTGCTGGGCCATATGGTAATTCTATGTTTGGTTTTTTAAGGAACCTCCATACTGTTCTCCACAGTGGCTGTATCAATTTACATTCCCACCAACAGTGCAAGAGGGTTCCGTTTTCTCCACATCCTCTCCAGCATTTGTTGCTTGTAGATTTTCTGATGATGCCCATTCCCATTGTTTTTAGAAAAGATACTCTGTGTGATATCTAACTTTTAGAAAATATTGAGATTTAATCTGTGACCTAACATGTGGTCTATCCTGGAATATGTCCCATGTACACTTGTGAAGGATATGTATTCTGCTGTAGTGGGTAGAGTGTTCTGTATATGTCTGTTAGATCGAGTTTGTTTACTGTGTTGTTCATGTCCCCTGTTTCCTTAGTTATCTCTTGTCTGGTTGTTGTATTCATTATTGTGAGTAGAGTATTGAAGTCTCCAACTATTATTGTAGAACTATCTATTTCTCCATTCAATTCTGTCAATTTTTGCTTCATATATTTTGATGTTCTGTTATTAGGCATGTAAATGTTTATAATTGTTATATATTCTCACTGTTTTGAACTTTTTATTAATATATAATGTCCTTCCTTGTCTCTTGTCAAGAGTTTTTGACTAAAAATTTATTAGTCTGATATTCGTATAGCCATCCCTGCTCTCTTTTGTTTATTATGCATGGAATAACCTTTTACATACTTTCACTTTCAGCCTATTAGTGTTCGGGGATCTAAAATGAATTTCTTGTAGACCCCATACAGTTGGATCACTTTTTTGAAAAAAATCCTTTCTGCCAATCTCTATCGTTTGATTGGAGAGTTTAATCCATTTACGTTAAAGTAATTACTGATAAGGAGGGACTTACTTCCATTTTGGCATTTGTTTTCTGTATGTCTTTTAGCTTTCTGTCCCTCCTTCCCTGCAACACTGTCTTCCTTTGCGTTTAGTTGTTGGGTTTTTTTTTTTTTTTTGATAATGAAATTTTAAAATGCCTTTCTTATTTCCTTTGGTGTATATTTTATAGCAATTTTCTTTGTGGTTACCATGGGGGTTTCATTTAACATCCTAAAGTTATTACACTCTAATTTGAATTTACACCAGCTTAATTTCAGTAACATATACAAATTTCTCCTTTAATAGCCCCATCCCCACCTCTTTCAGTTGTTGATTTCACAAAATTACTTCTTTATACATTGTGTGTTCAATAACTTAAGCTAATAATTTTTAAAGAATGCATTAGCCTGTCAAATTATGAAGATAACAAAATGTGGAGTTACAAACCAAAGTTATAATTATAGTAGCTTCTAGATTAATAATTGCTTTTTTTAATGTAGTAGTCTTTTAAATCATGTAGAAAACAAACAATGTGGTTATGCAGCATTGTTACAATAATTCTGCCTTTTATAATTGCCCATGTATTTACCTTTACTGAGATCTTTATTTTTCATATGGCTTCAAGTTACTGTCTATTGTCCTTTCATTTCAACCTTCAGGACTCCCTTTATCATTTCTTTTTTTTTTTAACATCTTTATTGGAGTATAATTGCTTTACAATGGTGCGTTAGTTTCTGCTTTATAAGAAAGTGAATCAGTTATACATATACATATGTTCCCATATCTCTTCCCTCTTGCGTCTCCCTCCCTCCCACCCTCCCTATCCCACCCCTTTAGATGGTCACAAAGCACCGAGCTGATCTCCCTGTGCTATGCGGCTGCTTCCCCCTAGCTATCTATTTTACGTTTGGTAGTATATATATGTCCATGCCACTCTCTCACTTTGTGAAGACTATTTCTTAAAATAAACCTTAAAACTTTGGTTTTTATAACATCCAATATATGAATCACCAACAACTGTTGTAGGAACACTGTGCTGGGAGTCCTTCACACTCCAGCATTGCCTTAACTGTCTAGTAGAGGAGAGAAACCTGCAACCCACACAGTGACACAAAGCAGAATGACAGAGGTGTTGTGAGAAAACTGAAAAAGGAGGAGCAAGGGGTTTGGGGAAGGCTTCCCAGTGGGGCAGGCACCTGAGCTTAACGTTGAAAGATAAGCAGAAAGTTGACAGGCAAAAGCAGACAAATACAAAACAGACAAGTACAGGCAACTCTCCCCCATCCTTTATAATTCCAAGGTTAAAATAAGAGGAACACCACTCACTATTATAACTATTTCCACAAGTGCATTCAGAAGAGAAGCAGGTCACTTGGTTGGAAAGGAAGTAGAGGGAACTTCCCAGATGGTGATGCCAAAGCTGAGTCTTGAAGGGTGAGCAGGACTAAGCAAAAGAGAAGGACAAGCCTGAGCAAAGGCCTGGAATGTGGAAGCCCATGCTGCATTGACAAGAGAGTGACTATCCAGGATGTCCTGAGTGTTTGACACCTGGAGGGCCTGGGAAGAGGATTTGTCTATCACAGGAAAGTGGGGCCCTGTCATAGAGAACTTTGATGGGCACACCACAGAGTGGAGAACTGATTCTGAATACCCTGGGAATCCAGGGAAGATTCCCAAGGAGAAGGGTGACATAATTTTTTCATCTGTGGCCCTTTGGGAAGACAACCCTGGAGGCAAAATGGATTAGCCAGCCACATGTCAGAGGTGGGAGTTCATTATAATGTAAAATACAGGAAACCTGAACTAGGGCTTTGGAACTGGGAATGAAAGAAATCAGCAGTAAAGAGACAGGAGATATTGGAGAAGTAGGTCTGAAGTCAGAGATGAAGAGCAAAACGCTGTCCGAGATTCTTTGAATGAGCCACAGTGATGAAAAATAACTCAAAGGGAAGTTAAAAGTTTAGCTGGGACAAAACAAGTAGTGCTTATAAACATTCACAGCCATAGAGAGGTAGTAATGCTTTCTTTAGAGCTCGCAGACTACTTCTTAGTTCAGCTCGAATTTCTCACCTCTTGCCCCAATCCCTAAACTGGATTTGATAAAAACTGTGAAGATTTAGCAGGGGATACTGTTGTAGTTTATCTTATGACAGGGCCGAAAGTAAGCTCATCACACGAGATGAATTGTGCCGAAGCACAGCAGTAGAGGGCTGCCGCTCGCTCAGGCAAAACAGCCCCGTCTGTCCTGCTGTGGTAGCTTTTATTAAAGCATTATCTACGTTTACATTTTAAGACTTGTTTTCTTAACATTTCAGAAATGCCAAAGCAGCAACCTATGTTTTTATTAATTATACAAGCAATAATTGGCTTTCTTGAAAACATGCCGTGCTTCGTTCTTGAGCGCAAAAGCAGCACAAAGTTCCCACCATTATTTTGATTATACTGAAGTAGCACAAGGACATTTCCTTGCGTTCCCACCACTCTGATTATACTGAGGACATCTCATGGATCAGTGCCCAAAGCGCTCAATGCTTCTTTTGCAGGCCCCCGGTTTGCTGGGGTGGGGGCTCAAAGCAATCAGGACTGTTCACAGCTCTGGCTTATTCGCATGCCCCCAGTTTGCCGGGGAGGGGGGGCTCAAAGCAATCAGGACTGTTTGCAGTTCTGGCTTATTCGCCAGCCCCCAGTTTGCTGGGGGGGGGGGGCTCATGGGTCACGTCTCCTTTCCATGTCCTCAGTTATTCCATTACAGGATACTGTCTTTAGAGGCTAGGCTCGAACCAGGACAATAGCTTCTTAACAGCAACTTCTTAACATTTTTGAACTTTGCTTTTCTACATGATGATTAGTTAGATGCAACTCTAGTGTAAATTACAGCATTTATTTGCTCTTATCTTCAAGGAATAATATGCAGCCAGATAAATTGCAGTAATTTGCCACTTTGCAACAACACCAGGCAAGGCACCTGATCATCAGTAGCTACTGGACACTCGTGTGTCATGTGTAAGCAGGGCACTGCACAACCAGTAGTGAGCAAGACCAACATTGTCCCTGCCTTCATTTCTAGTTGAGGAAAATGGGTGTGACAAAACAGGTGTGAGGGGTTCAGACAATGCCTCCATTTACTTCTTAATTTCAAGATTAAAATAAAAGAAACATTCCTGCTATATAATTATGTCCACAAATTCATTCAGAAGAGAGGCTGGTCATCCAGATGGAAAGGAAGCAGAGAGAGCTTCCCAGACGGTGATGCCAAAGCTGAGTCCTGAAAGGTGAGCAGTGTGATTGTAATCTTTCACAATGATAATGTTTTTTTCTATTTTACTTTTGTTTTACTTTTACTAATATATTTTTCTTTATTTTCATTTTACATCATTTTAATCATGTATTATATAAGATTGGAATTTTTACATGTTCATGGTGAATCAAATCATTATAGAATGACCCTTTGAACCCCAATTAATACTTTTTGTCTTAGTATTTTTAGTCTGATATTAATATAATTGACCTTGCTTTATTTTGATTAGCATGTACCTGGCAAATTTCCTTCCATCCTTTTATTTCAAACGTTTCTGTAGCCTTATGATTTGCCAGGTTTGGCATAAACAGCATATGGCTAGACTTGTTAATTTTCATCCAAAATGACAATCTCTGACTTTAACTGGAGAGTTTACCCCATTGACAATTTTTTATTACTGATTATGTAATAAAGTATAAATTTCAAATATGAACTTATTACTACCTTCTTACATTTTTCTTTCTATTTTCCTGCCTTTCCATAAATCTTTTTCTACTTTCTCGACTTCTAAAAGCTGATTTACTTGTTTTTCTTTGTTTTTCTCATTGCCTACCTCATGACTGAAATAGCAGATAGTAAAATGGTACTAATATGAAATTATTCAAAGTAATCGGAAATGGTAAAGGGATCAATTTTCCTGCCACATACAATAATGCAGTGAAGATCACCCTGATGTGTGAAACAGGGAGGCACTGGTGTCAAAAGAAACAAGTGTATCCTTCATGGCACACAGAACGGCGTGTACGTAACTATTGTTTCACTGTAACCATTTGTTTCAAACTTTGGGCTGTACAGCAGCTCGGATATTAAGGGTCTGGAGCAAGTGCAAACACAGTACTCTCGGGAAGGGGTGGCGCTAAGGTCGATACCGGACCGGAAGTCGCTTTGCTGCCGTTTTTACCTCAGCTGCCTTGAAGCTCTCCTCCGTGTAGCGCCTTCCGTGCGCTGAGGTATCTTGTGAGGGCTTTGAAGACGGAGGGGTGGGTGAGGGTGTCATCGAAGGGGATTTGGGGGTTGATAATGGGTGTCTTTGGAGGCAGGATGGGGACTTGTTCGAATTTGAGTTGAGCGCTCAGATCATTATTTTCTGTCTTCTTATATTGTCAGCTGAGACCACAGTTGGGTATGTATTGTTTTCGTTAAGCTCTAAGTATTTTCTAATTTCCGTTATTATTATTTTTTTTACCAAGAGTTTAGAAATGCCTTTTCAATTTTCAAAAGTTAAGGCTTTTGTTTCTAACGCGACTTCTCTGTGCCCCGTGTGATGCTTATTCATTGGAAAGTGTTCAGACTTCCTTTAAGACTAAGGCCAGGGTGAGTTTTTATTAATATTGCATCTGTAGCTCGAAACTAGTATGTGTTCTCTGGTTGATAACTGTCTTAACCAAAACGTGTGTATTCTTTGTGTGTGTGCTTGCTCTTTTAATCTTTGAGAGTAATGATTTGCGTGTATGTGCAAATGCACGCAAACATTTAAAAACATTTGTATATTTATATATTTTAGCAGGCGTTACTGGGTTCAGGTAGGAGTAGTTTTCAGAATAAAGACTGTCAAATTATTCTAGGTGAGTGAGTCAGGGCAGACAGCGCACAGCGTGGCACGTGCAAGTGGGGGAGGGGGCAGGGCTTGGCATGGCTCAGCATGTGAGAGGTAAGGCAGAGCAGAGTATGTACAGGAAGTGGGGAGGGGTATATGAGGCTGAGAGTCTGGGAGGCGGGCAGGGCCTGGCAGCGCATGGGACCCACAGGGCTGGGAGCCTTAAGGCAAGACAGAGTGTGTCCAAGAAGGCAGAGTCAGGCATGTGGAGCCTGGAGAGACTAGGCAGACTGGGCGGGACAGAAAGGTGGGCGGAGCATGTCTGAGGGGCTGGGCCGGCTGGGCAGAGGAGGCTTGTCTGGGACCATGGTGTAGGGCAAGCAGGGTAGCAGGTGTGTCCTGGAGGGTGGACAAGGCAGGCTGAGCCCTCTAAGTGTAAGGAGGTGGAGTCTAGCTTTTCTGGGTGGATATGCAGGGCCTTATGAATTCGACTGGGCAAGATGCAGCCAGATGGACTAGCCAAGTGTGTCTGGATAAGGTGGGCAAGCAGGGCCAGGTGGTGCCAGTCATTCCCAGGCAGGCAAGACCTAGTGCATCCAGGCAGGTGCTGTGGGCCCCAGCCACAGTGGCCAGAGGGTGAGGCCAGGAGTGTTGGGGCAGGGTGAGCCCATCCCCACCCACTTAGTGCTGACCCAGAGCCCTCCTTCCATCAGCACAGGAGCGCTACTTATAATCCCTGGTCTCTGGTGAATCTAGGACACAGGGTGGTTGGGGGAATGGAGCTGGTGCGAGGGTCTGCCCGTCAGTTCTTAACTGTGATACTCTCAGAGACTTTGCCATAGTCCCCCTGACAACTGCTCACTCGATCACACCTGCCTCAACTACAGAAGTCTGAGCTGTCCCAGAAGTACCAGGTGGGGGCAATGCCATTGGCAGGAAAGGAGGCCATACACCAGCTGTTGTCTGAAAAGGACCTGCCTCAGTACTGAAGCTTATACCAGGACTTTTATATACGAGATTCTTGACAATCAAAGCCTGATGAGTGTATGGCAGGGCCCCTGCGTGGAAGGGTAAGGACATTGAAGGCAGGGAGGCTCAGCAATGAAGAGAGAGGCGGCACGGAGTGTCCAGAGATCATTTAAGAAACAAATTGGGGAGACCTGTCAGCATTTTTCTCGCCTACAGCCCTGGATGAATGACACTGAGGACTTCCCATTCCTAGATTCTGCACTGCAGAAGCAGGCAATGGATACGAAGAAAAGGAAGAATTTGAAGAAAAAAGTGGAGTGGAAGGTGACAGAAATGGTGGAATGGGGGGCATGGAGGCAGAGGTTGGGGGCAGAATGCAAGGTAGTAGTACAGGGTTAGGGGGCTGACACTGATTCCCCTGCCCCTGCTTTGACCACTCTTGTCTCACAGAAGGAGAAGCAGCAGAAGCTCATGGAAAAGTCAGAAGACCCAGAGCAGTCAGGTGCCGAGCACCCAGCCTCACTGCGGCAGTGCCTGGGGCCTGACTGTGTGCACCCCACCCGGCCAGGCTCCAAGTACTGCTCGGACGACTGTGGCATGAAGCTGGCAGCTGCGTGAGTGCACCTGGAGGTTAAGCAACAGGGAATAAAGTAGGGCATGATCTATGCCAGCTGTAAGTCCATCTACCCCGCTACCTATGCATCCTCCACCATTCGTCCACTCATCCACCTATCCATCCACCCTTACATCCACCGACCCGCTGAACCACCCATCCACATTCCATCCACCAACCCACTCATTCACCCTCAACAGTCACTTGCCCACCCAGCTGTCTAGCCATGCACCCAACCATCCACCATCCAAGCACGCATTCACCAACATTCACTCATCTACCATTCATTATCCTAAACATCCACCATTCGGCCACTCATCCATTTCTTCTTATTTTGATGCCCCCACATACGCATTCCATTCTTGCTGTCTCCCCTTCCAGCCGCATCTATGCGATCCTGCCCAAGCGCATCCAGCAGTGGCAGAAGAGCCCTTGCATTGCTGAGGAGCATGGCAAGCAAATGCTCGAGCGCATCCACCGTGAGCAGCAGGACACCCACACCCGCCTGAAGGACTTAGAGTGCCATTTCCATGAACTTGAGGCCATCATTCAGCGTGGCAAGCAGCAGGCTGTGTGCAAAGATGAAGAGGTGAGTGGGAATGGGTGGGGTGGAGCAGAAAGGTGCCTGATATCTTGCCCTGCCGTCCCCACCCTGCACTGCTTTACTGGCCCTTCTACTGTCCTATGCAGAGTGACAAGCATGGCAGGAACAGCGTCAACCTGCAGATCTTCTGTGTCTCCTGCGGGCAACCCATCAATACGCAGGTTGCCCTGCGCCACATGGAGCGCTGCTTCGCCAAGGTTGGAGCATTGGCTGGGGGAAGATGGGGCAAGGGTGTTTTTGGCTGGGTGGGGTCCATGAGGAGGGGGGCAGGTTTGGTGCCCGGGTATTTGTTGTAGAAGACAATACAACACACATCCATGGCTCTACCCATTTGTGCTTTTCTTCCACCCCCAGTAAAGGGGCCAAGATTTGGGCATCAGCCACTGGTGAGGGGGGGACATCGGCTGAGCAGACAGGAGCGTAGCGTCCACAGGGAGCAAATGTGTTGTTTGGGGCTTTTTCATGGGAGGTTACGCAGTGTGTGTCTATAGTTCCTCCCATTTGTACTCTTTTTTCCCCAGTATGAGCGCAAATCGCCCTTCACGTCCATGTACCCCACTCGCATTGAGGGGTGAGTGTGAGTGCTGCTCAGGGTCAAAGGCACGATGTGGACAAGGTCGGGAGCAGGGTGTGCAAGATCAAGGGCTGGATGTGGGTAGGCTCAGAGACAGAGGTGGGCAGATTAGCGGCAGGGTATAGGTGGGGTTGGGGACAAAGTGTGGGCAGGGTTCAGGGTGGGACCAGCCTCCTCCTGACCCTTAGCACCTCACTTTCACCTCTCCCCAGAACCGCAAGGCTCTTCTGTGATGTTTACGACCCACGGAGTAAGAGGTACTGTAAGCGACTCCAGGTGTTATGCCCTGAGCACTCGAAGGACCCCAAGGTGAGACTTTTCTTTCTCTACCTCATCGCCCTCCATTCCTCCCCTTCTCCCTACCTGACCACCTTCCTCTCGTCCTCCAGTGCTTGATTGCCTCCTATTCCTTCTTCCTTCTGCCTGACTGCCTTCAGGCCTCCTGACCAATCCCTATGTATCCCCTCCTCCTTTCCTGACCTCCCCTACACCCCCCTCCTCACTGCCCAATCACTTTCTAGTTTTACTTTTCTCCCTGCCTGTTTATTTATTCATAATCTCCTTGCCTGACCCCGCACCCCAACATTTCTCTCTCCCTCTGCCTGACCAGCCTCCGTTCCTCTGCTCCTCACTGCATAACCATTCCCCATTCTTCCCTTCTCCTTGCTTGCTCATCTCCCTTCTTTTCCTAGCCCCTGCCTGACCACCCCACAATCCCCCCTCCCTCCCTGCATGGTTACCCTCAATTCCTCTCTTCTCACTTGCTGACTTCCTTCCATTCTTATTCTCCCTGCCTCACTTCCCCAATCGCCTTCTCACTGCTTGTCATGTCCTAAATCCCTTCTTCTTCCCTGTTTGATCAGCCCCCATCCCTTTCACCCTCCCAGCCTTATTCCTCACCTCCCCCATGCTTTACCAACCCTCATTCATCTACTTCTCCCTGTCAGACTCCCCCTCCATCCTTCCTCTCCGTCCTGTTTGATCTCTTTCTGTTCTTCCGTCCTTCCTGCCTGATCACCTCCATTCCTACATCCCTGCTTAACTTCTTCCTCCATTCTCCATGATTGATCATCCCCCTTTGGCCCCCTCTTCTTTACCTAATCACTGAATTCCTCTTTCCCCCCGCTAGGTCACCACTCCCCATTCCTCTCCTTCCTTCCTGCCTGCCCTCTATTCCCCTCTTCCTTGCATCCTGCCTGCCTGATCACCCTCCATATGCCACCCTTCACGTACCTCATCATCTTTCATTCTTCCCCACAGGTACCGGATGAAGAAGTGTGCGGTTGCCCACTAGTGAAAAACGTCTTTGAGCCCACCGGTAATTTCTGTTGCCTCCCCAAACGCTTGTGCAATCACCACTACTGCTGGGAGAAGCTGAGACGTGCCGAGGTGGACCTAGAGCGCGTGCGCATGGTACGTTACAAGGCTGAGTGGGGCCGAGGGGCGGGATGGAATCCTAGAAGCCCCTTCTCATGCTTGCCCCCCACAGTTGCTCAAGCTGGAAGAGCTGGTTGAGCAGGAGCACAAGGTGCGCACAGCCATGAAGAATCGGGCAGGGCTGCTGGCCCTGATGCTTCATCAGACAACCCAGCATGACCCGCTCACCACTGACCTACGCTCCAGAGTAGACAGCTGAGCTCTGCTCAGCTGAGGTCCTGTACTCAACACCCTGTGCAAGGGAGACACTCTACGAATTCCTCACACACCTGTTCCTCTAACATCTTTCTCAGGGCATCTCAGAGTTTCTCTGCGCTTCTCTGTTCCCCATTTAGTCTCCTGTCTCGGTCTACGCCTCCTTGAGGTGGGGTGGTCCTCAAAATCCCCCTCTTTCTGTCCGTTCCTGTATCCTCCGTCTCTTTCTTTCCTGAATCTGGGCCAGGAGATCTGCCCTGCCCTCATCTCCCACCATCCAGAGTTTTGTTTAAAAACTTTAGAACAAGAGATTTTAATATCCTCTGGTGGCCCCTAAGCCGTTCTCTCTGGCCACAAACCCAATTCCGAACCTCCAGTGGTGGTGGGTGACAGTGCAGCTTTACTTGGGGGGTGGGCTACAGTGCACGTTTGGGGGTGCCTGTGATGCCCACTGTGCTCGGTGCATCCTCTTCTGTCAACGGAGATGTGATCTTATGAAGGGAATGCCAGTGACTCTTGTTCTCCTAAGTCCCCCATCCCAGTCCATCAAATATGTAGTTGGCACCTGATCAGTGTCCCTTGACCAACTTCTGTATAATTGTTAATATTCCCCAGGCCAGAGGTGCTGGGGAAACGTTGCAATGGAGGGAATAGGTGAGTGTGGGATAGTCCTCCTTGGTGATTCCACTTTGGGACACTGAGGAGAGTTCAGGGTGTCATAGCAATTATGTCCCTGCCCCCACTCACCTTGTTCCACCCTTTACCATACCACGAGGTCCCGGCCTTTTCTGTCAGCCTTGGCCCCTGCCAGTCCAGTCCTGGTCTATCTGTCTCCCCCACAAACCTGCCCATCCTGTCCTGTCCTCCTCCTCCCACTACCCTGCCCTGGGTCTGCCCTTTCCAGCTGGCTCTGCCCATTTCAAGCCTATAGGGTTGCCGGAAGAGGACTGGGACCTCTGCCACATCTGCCTTTGCCAGCCCCAGCCAGGCCTCCTGTGCCAGTAGAGGTGTGTCAAGCAGTGCTGCCTGTGGGTAGTGGTATGTCTCAAATGATGGACTTGAACTACTCTTCCTATTCTTTTTATATTCACGGGCCCCTTAGGGATATTTTCATTAATTTTCACTGTTACATTTTTACCCGGGGACTCACATATTTCACCTGAATGTTTAAGTATGTTGCTCTAGACTTATATCTCATATTCCACGATAACTAGTATATTAGTTCTCTAATGCACTACGTATCTGGTGCAATATCTCCTTTTTTATTACTAGTATTGTATTTTTTTTCTTTTAAACTTCATCAGATTTTCCAGGAGCTGAGCCATATAGTCAATTATTAGAAAGGCTTACCTTTTTGTTTTATTTATACTCCCTAAATTTATATTTATGTACTTAAGCTTTTACTATATACTTAAGCTTTATGTACTTAAGCTTTTATTAACTGCCACCTTGATTTTTTTGTTTTGTGTTTCATTTTTCTATGTGTTTGCTTCATTTTGTTCTTTTTCTACCTTCTTGAGTCAAATTCCTAACGGTTATTTTTTGGTTTCCCAGTCTTTTTTTTAATAGTAAAGGATTTGAGACTCTACACTTTTTTCTAAATGTAGCTGTGTCTCATAAACTCTGGTGTGAAAGGTGCAACTTCAGAATTGATTTCTCACTTTGATCCTAGCTATTGAGGAACGTTTCTTAGTTTCTAACTGGTTAAAGTAGTTTGGTTATCTTTTCTTTCTTTCTTTGTAATTATGGTTTTACTGTGATCAGAGAATGTAGCCTGTTGAATCTGAACTTGTAAACATTACTCAAGATTTTCTCTGTGGGCCAGATTACTCAATTGAATTTTGTAAAACTTTCATGGATATAAGAGAAGAAACTATATTCTCGGTTAGGTACAGATTACTCATTAGGACTTTTCGATCTAGTTTGAGGATTAACATTTCTTTACTCTGATTTTTTGTCTTTTTGTCTACTCCATCTGTTATATTATCAAAAGATAGAATAAATGTTATATTTTAAAACAAATTTCTCCTTATAGTTCTGTTTTCGGCAGGTGGGTGGGGGGATCCTAAAGTATGTATCTTTGGCCATTTTTCACAATGCCACTATGTGTTTTCTTTGTTTTGCTTGTTGAGTCCTTTTGACCTTGAATTTACTTTGGTAAGTACATCATCACTGCTGCTTTTATTTTGCTGCCACTAATCTGGTGTGTCTTTGGCTAAACCTTTATTTTGCATTTGTCTCTTTGTTTAAGATATACTTCTTTTAACTGCATATAAGAGTATTTTTTGCTCTAATCCCACATTTGTGTCTTGAGATTCAGTCCATTTAAATTTGTATAATGATGATAATCTTATTTTTTTGTATTATATTATCCTTATTATCAGTTTTACTACTTCCTAAATATAACTTTCATTCTCTTCTTCTTCCTAACACCTTTATGACATTTCTGTTCAGTTTTGTCCCCCCCCATACCTCATTAGTTTGGTAATTTTTATGTTTACTAATTGTCCAGTTATATATTTGGTCCTCTCTAACAGGCATGATTTATGTTTTTTCTATTATTTGATCAGAATATAATTAACCTTTCTTGGTAGAGAAAGATACTCTATCCTCCATATTTGCCTCAGCAAGGTGAACAGTATTATTTCCGGATTTTTCTAGAAACATTTAAACTGCTTTTATGAAGACTATATTTTTCTTAGGTTAAGTCAATTCTGCTTCAAGAAAACTTACTTAACATTTTTATTCAAAGTCCCCAGTCACTTTATTTGTCATAATTTAACTATAGCTATATGAATGTGTACTTGAGGGTGTGTATTTTACCACAACAGTCATTGCTAACCATTGTCTTGCTCTGTTATTTTGAGATCTATCTTCTGATTTAGTATTCATTTATTTAGAATACTTCCTTTAGTGTTTTCCTCAAATAGAGTTAATTGGTAGAATAGTGTTCATATTATTTAATGTCTGAAGCTGTTTATTTCTCCATGGTCTATGGGAAGCAGCTTCTAAAATGGCTCCCAATGATCCTTGCCTCCTGGTATTCACGGCCTTGTGTAATTCCCTCCATTTGAGTAACTTGCTTCTAATCAATAGCATACCTTTAACACTGAGGAGATGCCACCTTCGTGATTAGATTACAAGAGATTGTAGCTTCTGTCTTGCTAACAGGCTGTCCCCCTTGTTGGATTTAGTGAACCAACTTGCCATGTTGGGGAGGCCCGTATAGCAGGGAACTGAGGGTGGCCTTTCACCAACAGTCGGTATGAAACTGAGGCTCTCAGTCCAACAGCCCACATGAACTGAATCCTGTAAACAACCATATAAGTGAACTTGGAAGCGGATCCTTCCCCAGTTGAGCCATCAGATGAGGCCCCAAGCCTAGCTGAGACCTTGAATGCAGCCTCATGAGAGACCCTAAAACAGAGGATCAAGCTAAGCTGTGCCCAGATTCCAGACTCATATAAACTATGAGATAATAAATGTGTGCTTTTTTAGGCCACTAAGTTTATGGGGATGTAGAGCCAGGCAATTAGGGACTGGAGGGTCAGTGGCTTTGTGAGGGACTTCTGGAATGAAAGCCATAACATCTTTCAGGAATGGTCAGCGTTTAGCTGCTCCATAAGTCAGTTCTGGAAACTATGCGGGTCAGTAACTGGCAGTCTGGGAAGACGGATGATTGGAAGCCTGCTGGGGGTGTGGCACTGGTGTGCCCGTGTTGGGCATTATTCAAGGTTCCTGTGGTCATCATGGATTAATGATATGAGGAGCATGGGCCATGCCAGTGACCGGGGGACTTTGAAGTATCCTCTGGCAGTCCCTGTAGTCCAACCATAGGTGGCTTCTGCTGGTCAGTAAATGATGGGCAGCCAGAGGAATCAGGGGCATGGTCCCAGGGATTTGGGACCTCACGTGACCAGAGATCAACTTTCCTGAGTTCGTCAATCACTGGAGGACCTGGTGCACACCTGGTTTTCAGTGTCTAAGAAGTGGGTGGGGAGGGTGAGTTTGAGTTTTCATCTCTGTCAGAAGAGGGAGGACCAGGTAGGTTGCCCTGGATGTGCACTGAAACATGCAGAAGCTCAGTTTATGCACACAAGATGTTGTCTCCCCTCAGCCTGAGCACTTTGAAGACAATGGAAAATAGGAATATTGTTTATTGGGAGCCAACCCTGCATGGGGTTCAGAATCGCAGAGTGACAGGGACTTCCCTGGTGGTCCAGTGGTTAAGACTCCGCGCTCCCAATGTAGGGGGCATGGGTTTGATCCCTGGTTGGGGAAGATCCCACATGCCGCATGGCACGGCCAAAAAAAAAAAAAAAAAGAATCGCAGAGTGACTGAGTATGGGCACTTTGGAGTCAGCTGAACTTGGCTTAAGTATTTCCTGGTCCTTCTACTTGCTAGCAGTGTGACCTTGGGCAACCGACTTCACCTCACTGTGCTTCCGCTGCTTCTACTGTCAAATGGTCCAAATGATGATCATTGTCAGGTAGCTGACAAGGTTGCAGTGAAAATTAAATGAGGTACCTGATATTGATCACCAGGGCCTCAGGGCAGAGGCAAGTTCCAGACTTGGTGTCCCTGAGACAGGTCACCATCTTCCTGCTGCATGAGCACCACGTGGCTGGTGTCCCACATCCAGAGCCCTTCCTGTTTCAGTGGAAAATGTGGTGCAGCCGATGGAAGAAAGGTGAGATGGGAGGGTCAGCCCCACAGCCTAGAGGAGGGGGAGGCAGCTCCCTGCAGGGTGTCTGCGAGCGAGGTCTGGGTCGGGGTGACCACCGGCCCCAGTCAGGGAGACGCTACCCCCTGATGCCCCGCACAGGCCCTTCAGTCCTCACTGGCTCTGTGCACATGCTCAGTTGATCCCCACCAGAGCTGCTTTCCCCCAGCACAATACTGTTAAATAAGCTATAGACCTAATTCAAATTTCACCATTTTTCCCACTAGTGTTCTTTTTGTTTCAAGATCTTCTCCAAACTTTGACTGTTCCTCCGTCTATCCTTGTCTTTAATGACCTTGACACTTTTGAAAAGTACAGTTCAGGTATTTTGTAGACTGTCTCTCAACTTAGGTTTGTCTGTTATTTTCTCATGATTAGATTGTGGTTTTGCATTTTAGCAAGAATGCCACAGAAATGTCCTCAGTGCACTTCTTGAGGAGGTACGTGATGTCGATGTTAAACTTGATCATTTGGTTAAGGTAATATCTGCTGGTTTCTCCATTGTAAAGTTTCTATTTTTCGCATTGTACTTAATAAATACCTTGGGGAAGATACTTTGAGACTATGCGAATATTCTGTTTCTATTCAATCTTTTGCCCACTAATTTTAGCATTTATCAGTGGATCTTGCCTACAACAATTATTACCGTGGTGTTTGCCCAATAGTGGTTTTGTATTTCCTTCATTCCTTCTACATTTATTAATTGGGATTATTCTCTAAGAAAGAGCTGTCCCTCCCCTCTCACTTATTTATTGTCTTTTTATTCACTTTTTAATTTATATCAGTATGGACTCATGGATATTTATTTTATTCTCTGGGTTATCCTCCAATACAGTAGCCCCTCCTTATCCGCAGTTTAGTTTTCCACAGTTTCAGTTACCCATGGTCAAATGTGGTCCAAAAATATTAAATGGAAAATTCCAGAAACCAACAATTTATAAGTTTTAAAATTGTGTGCCATTCTGAGTGGTGTGATTAAATCTCCCGCCATCCCGCTTCGTCCTGCCTGGGGCTGTGAATCATCCCTTCATCCAGTGTATCCCACCCGTTTGTTGCAATATAGCAGTGATTGTGTTCAAGTAACCACTATTTTACTTAATAATGGCCCCAAAGTGCAGGAGTAGTGATGCTGGCAGTTTGGCTATTCTCTACTGTGCCTAACTTATAAATTAAACTTTATCATAGGTATGTATGTGTATAGGGAAAAATAGTATGTATGAGGTTCGGTACAATATGTGGTTTCAGGCATCCATTGGGGATCTTGGAACATATCCCCCATGGATAAGGGGGGAGCTACTGAACTAGCATTATTTATTGTGTTGCTCACATTGTCCCAGCTGTGGCCATTGGGAGCTCCTTCACGTTGGCTCCTGTGTCCTTTTTTTTATTGTTTAAATAAACTTTAAAAAATCTACAATAGCTTTCGATTTATAGAAAAGTCTCAAAGATAGTTTTCTCCATCGTTAACATCCTACATTGCTATGGTATGTTTGTCACAACTAAGGAACCAACATTGGTACATTACTGTTAACTAAACTACACACTTTATTTGCATTTCTTTGGTGTTAAACTAATGTTTTTTTTTTTTCTGTTGCAGGATCTCATCCAGGACACCACATTACATTTATTCATCATGTCTCTTTGGCTTCCCCTAGACTGTGAGTTTCTCAAACTTTCCTTGTTTGTGATGACCTTGACAGTTTCTAGGAGTACTGGTCAAGTGATTGATAGAACATTCTTCAGTTGCTCTTATCTGACATTTTTCTCATTACCAGACTAGGGTTTGAGATTTTGGGAAGAATACCACAGAAGTGAAGTACCATTCTCATCACTTCATATCAGGGGTACATGCTATCAACCTGACTTATCCCCAATAATGTTAACCTTGATCACTCCCTTGGCAGAGGTTTGCCAGCTTTCTCCACTATAAAGATACTCCCCACCCCCTTTCTATACTCCAGTCTTAGGAAGCAAGTCACTAAGCACACCCAGGGATGGGGAGAGGATGTTAACCACTACCTCCTGGACGGGGAAATATCTACACACATTATTTGAAATTCTCCAAGTTATCTGTCTCATCTCTCCCATTTATTAGTTTATTCAATCATGTATTTATACCAGTATGGACTTATGGATATTCATTTTTATTTCATGGGTTATAATCCAATACTATTGTTTATGTTTTGTTGCTCAGATCTCTAGCTTTGGCCATTAGGAGCTCCTCTGGGTTGGCTTCTGTATCTTTTTGACATGCCCTGCCTTTTTTGAGTACGTTCTTACTTTTTGGCACCACAAGATGTTTCAGGTTCATCTTGTAGTTTCCCTGCTCCAGCCCTGGACTCAAGCACTTCTCCAAGAAGCCCTAACTCCTTTTATTGGAGAATGGTATTGAGAAACAGGATCTGGGCACTAAATGTGCTCACTGACTAGGCAGAACACTCCAGTGTTACCTAGTATATTCTTAGAGCCCAATCAAGAGACAGAAATCACACAGGAGTTTGAAGAGAGCATGTTTAATATAAGTAATTAACTATAACAGGGAATTGGAGGAATGGGAGATTGGCTACTAAGAGGTAAAGAGCACTCCAAAGAATAGCAAATATAGGGAGTAGCCTTTATCCCTAGTGCTGAGATAAAGCACCTGAGAAAGAGGCCACTCCCCATCTCTCCACCCCGGCTTAGAATTTGATCTAATTGGAAAGGGCACGACCAAGACCCATTGGATGGCAGAGAAGTTTGCTGAGCTGGTTGGCAGGGCTTGATGGAAGTCTGCCCTCTGGGATGACGGGGGAAGACGTTTATGGGATGTGCCACATGCTTATGGCCGCTGGGTGCTACTGTCCACCTAGGGATGCACTGCAGAAGCCATGGGTGCTGCAGGAACTTGGTGAGAGCAGCACACCAGAGCTAGGAAGAGAAGTCTCTTCCTCCTCCAGTGTCTTTCTATGCCCTCTACTGATAACTGAAATACTTAGGCTAATTTCTTTCCTTTCCCATCCTCTTCAGTGCCGTTATACTATTCATTTTTAATATAGGTATGTTCATTTGTTAGTGTATATGTCATTTAGGGTTCACCCCACATTGTAGTTAATTTTAATTTTTTTGGAGGATGTGAAACAGTATGGTTTCATGAATCAAAGCTACACAAAAAGGTATATTCAGAGAAGCGTCACTTATCTCCTTGTCCCTACTATCCTGTCCCTTTCCCACCTATCCCCTGTAGGTAAGTGAGCTCTTTAGTTTCAAGTGTATCCTCCTGTATTTCTTTTGCAAGGACATGTATGTCTTCTTATATCCCCTTCTTTCTAGACACTCTTTAAAGCTTCACTTTCTTCATTTAACAGTATGAAATCATTCCATATCCATTCATAGTCTTCCTTTTGTTGGAGATCTTTAAGGTGGATTTCTAGATGTAGGATTGCTGCCTCAAGAGGTAAGAACAAATGTAGTTTAGTTAGATATTACCCAATTCCTTGCCAGAAGGATTGAAGCAGTTTGTGTTCCCAACAGAAATATACTAGAGTGCTTTTTTCCCCACAGCCTCACCAACATAACATATTGTCACACTTTTAATTTTTACCAGTCTGATAGATGAGACATGGCATCTTGGTGTTATTTTAATGTGCATTTTGCTAATTGTAAGTAAGTTTGAGCTTTAAAAATATATTTGGTGGCCATCGTACATCTCTTTTTCTTTTTGTGAATTACCTGTTCATGTCTTCCCATTTTTAAATTTGTTTTTTATTAAAGTATAGTTGATTCACAATGTTGTGTTAATTTCTGCTGTACAGCAGTGATTCAGTTATACATATACATACTCTTTTTTAAATATTTTTTCCCTTGTTTATCCATTCCATATATAATAGCTTGCATATGCTAACCCCAGCGTCCCACTCCATCCCTCCCCCACCCTCCATCCCCCTTGGAAACCACAAGTCTGTTTTCTACGTCTGTGAGTCTGTTTCTGTTTCGTAGATGCATTTGTGTCAGGTTTTAGATTTCATATATAAGTGATATCATATGGTGTTTGTCTTTCTCTTTCTGACTTACTGCACTTAGTATGATAATCTCTGGTTGCATCCCTGTTGCTGAAAATGGCATTATCTCATTCTTTTTGATGGCTGAGTAGTATTCCATTGTATATATGTACCACATCTTCTTTATCCATTCATCTGTCAATGGACATTTAGGTTGCTCCCACATTTTTAAAATGAGGTTTTTAGGCCCATGTTTCTCAATTTTTAAGAGTTCTTTATATCAGGGATCAGCAAACTAGAACCCATAGGCCAAATCTGGCCCACCACCAGTTTTTATAAATAAAGTTTTATTGAAACACAGCCACACTCATTTGTTTACATATTGTCTATGCTGCTTTCACACTACCCCTGCAGAGTTGGTAGTGTAGATTGAGTCAATTCTTTTCGTTCTTTTTTTTTTAAGAATTTACCAAGTGTAATAAATTAGAGGTGAAGTCACAACAAAAGAATTTATGGCGTCCAAAAAAATTCACAAGTAGAAGTTTCCTTCTATCAACTTCTCAGAGTCCCATGAGCTCTCCCCTGACCTCTGAAAGATGGGTTTTACCAAAATCTGGTTTACACTGAACTTTTCAGGTATATATGATCTGAAAAGAAAGAAGTATCTGAAAAGAACCTGCCTGGTGCTCCTTCCTTGTTGCAGCCCTTCTTTGTGTAAGTGATCAGAATCAGGTCCAAGTGACACAGAACCAAGCATGACATATCACACCAAACACCATTTCCTGTCCAACCAATTCTCATCTCTCTCCAGTAATGAAGAGGTGGACGTTCTTCTTGGACTGCAGCATCTGTGCAGCCCGCTCGACCCCGACCACAGCAGCCAACCTCTGGGCATCGTACTTGGAGTAGAGGACAGTGCAGGTCCAGGCAGCTTCCTCTCCTCTGGTGGTGGCTTGCAGCATGTTACAGACTTCACTGTAGAAGTGGGGATATGTTGGCAGTTCATAGAAAATCAGGTTCCTGATGCCTTTTATTGTGTATCTTTTGTAGAAATGGAAGCGCTCTGTGAGGAGCAGGAACTGCTTCTCTCCTTGAAGGAAGAAGTGTCTGGCCCTGGAGACACCAGACTTCTGGGCACACTCGCAGATATGAGTGAAGTTCAGTTCCTCCTTCCTGAAGTAATTTCGGAGACGCACAAAGTCCAAGTAGGAGGGGACATAGATAAGCGTGTGAGACATGACTGCATCACGATACTGAGGCAAAATCTTGTTGACGAAAAAGTTAAACCTGGCATCAATCACTGAAGCTAGGTTTTCAGCTTCCATCCTCTGGAAGACACGTGGGAGCTGCACCAGGACATGACTGATGCAGCCTGTCATCGGGACGTTCCTCACAGCCACCTGGCCTTGCCCATGGACGCAGTATTTGATGAACACAGAGTTGATCTGGGCATCCTGCAGGGCCCCAGACAGCAGCGTCTGACGATAGTACTTGGACCAATTATTGAGGCTCCACATGCGCACTCGAGAAAAGTCCACCCCATGTGAGTCCAAGGGCAGTAGGTCCATGTGGTTCATCAAATGCAAGACATGCTCCCAGTTCTGCATCAGGTAAATGTCAGCTTGATCAATGATGAGAAGCTCAATAGAAGACAGAAAGTCAAAATCTCTCTTCTTCTCTCCTTCTCCACCAATGATGGTCCTCAAGCCCAGAGGGGAGGCAATGAGGATGTCTGACGAATAGAAGGGGGCATAAAGTCGGATGCTTCTCTGCAGTATTGCCACTCCAGTCCTGAACTGGTCATCGATGTTGCCGACAAATACAGCTTCATAATCCTCAGGCCTCTTCAGGTTGGGTGGTCTCTCCTTGGGATCTGAGCCATACTCTCCATTAAACCTTTTTGTTGCCTACAATTATTTTCTTCTTGCTGTCGCCCTCAAGAAGACTGATGAAGAGCTGTACCACCCGCAAAGCAGCTTCCCAGAATGGCACCACTATCAGCACCTTGGGCCTCGTTAGCCCTTGGTCCCTGAAGTCATCATCATCACCCACCCCAAGTTTCTGGCTTCGGCACCTGCTGTTGTTGGTAAGCACCTGGGCATTGGCTTTGAGGACGTGATTTATCACATGCAGGCAGTACACGTGGCGGATCTCTTCCCCATCCTTCAGGGCAGTCCTTTCTGGGTAGAACAGGTCCCGGTAAGAATTCATAATTAAGAAGAGCTCTTTCTGGAGGGGTGTGAAGGGGCTACTTGAATTTGGGGGACCAGAGAGGAACTGGCTGTTGGTCTTGATCCAGGTGGATTCCAGAGGCTTCTGGAGATGAAGTGACTTTAAGTCAATGTCCTTTGGGGGTTTACAGGTTTCCGGTTTCCAACTGTTGAAACCTGGATGAAAAGACAAGCTGGCCCAGGATGGGCCATTTTAGCTGGTGGGTAGTTTTGGGATTTGTGGCAACAGCCTGGATTTCTTTTTCTTTCAGTTCTTTGTTTACATGTTGTGCAAATGGATCTTGTAATGCTTTCAGAGAACAGTTGCCTTCTCTTTCCTCTTCGAGAGAGTTGGTTTCTAGGCTGAAGAGTGACTCATGTTTTGCATCTGTAAACTCCTCTGGGGATTCCTCTGATGTGCCAGGTGGCCCGTGCCCATCTTTTCCCTTAGGGTCAGCAGGTAAGGCCGCATTCTTCTGCATGTCAGTAGACGCTACTGCCGTCTCTTCCTCCACACTGATGTCACTATCGCCATCTTCAAGATTCATTTCTGTCTCATCTATAACACTGTCTTCTTCTTCCTCTTCCTCCTCCTCATCTTCCTTGGAAACATCCTTTAATGTGGCAAGTAGTCTGTTGTAACCAGAAACTTGTTCTGGTTCACTCTCTGCTTCACTTTCAGAACTTGAAGTATCTAAACTCTCTGACAGTTGACAAGTCTGTGGTTTTGCTTCCTTTCTGGAAACCCTTGGAAGGTGGAAAACAGAAGTTCAATGTTTTGAAATAAAAGATTTGGTAAAGCTGTCTTCTCTTGTAACTTAGAAAGAAGATCAGTGGACGAAAGCAGTTCAGGAGCTTGTAGTTCTAAAGAAGTCATGATCCACACCATTGTAAAGAAATCATACCCCAATAAAGATGTTAAAAAAAAAAAAAGTCATGATCAAGTGGGGTTTATTCCAGAGACGCAAGGATAGTTCAACATCAGCCCGAGAGGCTTGTCTGCTCACCCACCGGGGTGGGCGGGGCTGGGAGCTCAATTCTTTTCATTCTTGTTTCTTTATTCTGCTCTGTGGTAGTTATTTCCACTATTTTATCTTCCAGGTCACTTATCCGTTCTTCTGCCTCAGTTATTCTGCTATTGATTCCTTCTAGAGAATTTTGTATTTCATTTATTGTGTTGTTCATCATTGTTTCTTTGCACTTTAATCCTTCTAGGTCCTTGTTAAACGTTTCTTGTATTTTCTCCATTCTATTTCCAAGATTTTGGATCATCTTTACTATCATTACTCTGAATTCTTTTTTAGGTAGACTGCCTATTTCCTCATCATTTGTTTGGTCTGGTGGGTTTTTACCTTGCTCCTTCATCTGCTGCGTGTTTCTCTGTCTTCTCATTTTGCTTAACTTACTGTGTTTGGTGTCTCCTTTTTGCAGGCTGCAGGTTCATAGTTCTTGTTGTTTTTGATGTCTGCCCCCAGTGGCTAAGGTTGGTTCAGTGGGTTGTGCGGGCTTCCTGGTGGGGGGGACTGGTGCCTGTGTTCTTGTGGATGAGGCTGGATCTTGTCTTTCTGGTGGGCAGAACCGTGTCCGGTGGTGTTTTGCGGTGTCTGGGACCTTATTATGATTTTAGGCAGCCTCTCTGCTAATGGGTGGGGTTGTGTTCCTGCCTTGCTAGTTGTAGGGTGTCCAGCACTGTAGCTTGCTGGTTGTTGAATGGAGCTGGCTCTTAGCTTTGAGATGGAGATCTCTGGGAGAGCTTTCACTGTTTGATATTACGTGGAGCTGGGAGGTCTCTGGTGGTCCAATGTCCTGATCTCGGCTTTCCCACCTCAGAGGCACAGGCCTGACACTTGGCTGGAGCACCAAGACCCTGTCAGCCACATGGCTCAGAATTAAAGGGAGAAAGAAAGAAAGAAAGAGAGAGAGAGAGAGGGAGGGAGGCAGGGAAGGAGGGTGGGAGGGAGGAAGAGAGAGAGAGAGAGAGAGAGAGAGAGAGAAAGAAGGAAAGAAAGAAAGAAAGAGAGAAAGGAAGGAAGGAAGGAGAAAAGAAAGAAAAAATAAAGTTATTAAAATAAAAAAATATTAAAATTTTTTAAAAAAAGAAAAAAGAAAGAAGAGAGCAGCCGAACCAAAAAAACAAATCCACCAGTGATATCAAGCCCTAAAAACTATACTAAAAAAAAAACCAAAAGCAAAAAAAAACGGACAGACAGGACCCTAGGACAAATGGTAAAAGGAAAGCTATACAAACAAAATCACACAAAGGATACACATACACACTCACAAAAGGAGAAAAAGGAAAAAAAAATATATAAAGGAAGAGTAACGAAATCAATAAAGATATCTACCAATGATAATAAACTCTAAATACTAAACTAAGATAAACATAAAACCAGAAACAAATTAGATGCAGAAGGCAAACTCCAAGTCTACAGTTGTTCCCAAAGTCCACTGCCTCAATTTTGGCATGATTCGTTGTCTATTCAGGTATTCCAGAGATGCAAGTTGATTGTGAAGATTTAATCCACTGCTCCTGAGGCTGCTGGGAGAAATTTCCCTTTCTCTTATTTTTTGCACGGCTCCTGGGGTTCGGCTTTGGATTTGGCCCCACGTCTGCGTGTAGGTCGCCTGAGGGTGTCTGTTCTTTGCTCAGACAGGATGGGGTTAAAGTAGCAGCTGATTAGGGGGCTCTGGCTCACTCGGGCCAGGGGGAGGGAGGGGTACAGAATGCGGGGCAAACCTGTGGTGGCAGAGGCCGGCGTGACATTGCAACAGCCTGAGGTGCGCTGTGTGTTCTCCCGGGGAAGTTGTCCCTGGATCATGGGACCCTGGCAGTGGCGGGCTGCACAGGCTCCCGGAGAGGAGGTGTGGATAGTGACCTGTGCTCGCACACAGGCTTCTTGGTGGCTGCAGCAGCGGCCTTAGCGTCTCATGCCCATCTCTCATGTCCGCACTGATAGCTGCGGCTCACGCTCATCTCTGGAGCTCGTTTAGGCGGTGCTCTGAATCCCCTCTCCTTGCGCACCCCCAAACAATGGTCCTCCAATACTTCTAGGTAGGTCTCTGGACCTGCTGTGGCACTGTGGGGCCAGCTCAGACTCTGATCTGGCCTTACTCCTGCATGTACTTGTCTCCAAAGTCCACAGTTGCCCCCAAAGTCCACAGCCTCAATTGTGGGAACACTCGCTTTCTCTTCAGATATTTCACAGATTCAGGTTTTACCAAGCCAATTGCAGGGGTTTAATCCGCTGCTCCTGTGGCTGCACGGAGAGATTTCCCTTTCTCTTCTTTGGTCGCACAGCCCCTGGAGTTCACCTTTGGTTTTGGCCCTTCCTCTGCCTGTCAGCCACCCTCAGGCATCTGTTCCTGCCCAGCCAAGAGGGGTGAAAGCAGAGGCTGATTAGGGCTCACTTGCTCACTCAGGCCGGGGAGAGGGAGGGATACAGCTGTCACAGTTGGGGTGTGGGGGGAGTGCCTGCAGTGGCAGAGGCCAGCAGGAAGTTACTACAGCCTGAGGCATGCCATGCATTCTCCCAGGGAAGTTGGCCCCAGATAATGGGACCCTTGGCAGTGGTGGGCAGCACAGGCTCCCAGGAAGGTGTGGGCAGTGACCTGCACTTGCTCCCGGGACCCTCGGCAGCAGCAGCGGCAGCCGTCGCGCCCGCCTCTGGGATCCTAGGTAGCAGCTGCGGCTCGCATGGGTGATGCCCTGCCGTCTGTGAGTGCATGTAGGTAGAAGCTCCTATGGTGGGATTGCCCCTCTCCTTGAGCACCCTGCAACAATGGTCTCTTGCCTCTCAGGAAGGCCTAGGCTTTTTCCCAGACTCCCTCAGTTGTGGTGCACTAGCCCCCTTCAGGCTGTGTTCACGCAGCCAACCCCAGTCCTCTCCCTGGGGTCTGACCTCCGAAGCCTGAGCCTCAGTGCCCAGCCCCCACCTGCCCTGAACAGACAAGCGTCTCAGGCTGGGGAGTGGTGGTTGGCACCAATCCTCTGTGCGGGATTCTCTCTGCTTTGCCCTCCGCACCCCGTTGCTGCGCTCTCTTGCATAGCTCCGAAGCTTCCGCCCCGCCACCCCCCATCTCTGCCAGTGAATGGGCTTCCTAGTGTGTGGAAACTTTTCCTCCTTCACGGCTCCCTCCCAGAGGGGCAAGTCCTGTCCCTACTCTTTTGTCTCTGTTTTTTTCTTTTTTCTTTTGCCCTACCCAGCCACGTGGAGATTTTCTTGCCTTTTTGTAAGTCTGAGGTCTTCTGCCAGCGTTCAGTAGGTGTTCATTAGGAGTTGTTCCATGTGTAGATGTATTTTAGATGTATTTGTGGGGAGGAAGGTGATCTCCATGTCCTACTCCCCTGCCATCTTGAAGGTCCTCCTGGAAGTTTTATATTTTTTAATTACAGATTCAATTTCACTTCTAGTGATCAGTCTGTTCAAACTGTGTTTCTGCTTGACTCTGTCTTGGCAGGCTGTATGTTTCTAGAAATTTGTCCATTTCTTCTAGGTTGTCCAATTTGTTGGCATATAACTGTTCACAGTATTCTCTTATGATTTTTTTTTTTTTTTTTTTTGCAGTACGCGGGTCTCTCACTGTTGTGGCCTCTCCCATTGTGGAGCACAGGCTCCGGACGCGCAGGCTCAGCGGCCATGGCTCATGGGCCCAGACGCTCCGTGGCATGTGGGATCTTCCCGGACCAGGGCACGAACCTGTGTCCCCTGCATCGGCAGGCAGACTCTCAACCGCTGCGCCACCAGGGAAGCCCTCTCTTATGATTTTTTTAATCTCTGTGATATCATTATTATCTCTCTTCTTTCATTTCTTATTTTGTTTATTTGGGTCCTCTCTCTTTTCTTCTTTGTGAGCCTGGCTAAAAGTTTATCAGTTTCATTATCCTTTTGAAAACCCAGCTCTTGGTTTCATTTACCTTTTTGGGTTTTTTATCTCTATTTTTTTTACTTCCTCTCTGATCTTTATTATTTCCTTCCTACTTCTGACTTTGGGCTTTGTTTGTTCTTCTTTTTCTAATTCTTTCATGTGGTAAGCTAGGTTGTTTAGTTGAGATTTTTCTTATTTCTCGAGAATGGTCTGTACTGCTATGAACTGATTTTGCTGCATCCCACAGATTTTGGAAAATTGTGTTTTCATTTTCATTTGTCTTGAGGTATTTTCTGATTTCCTCTTTGATTTCATTGTTGACTTTTTTTTTAATAGCATGTTGTTTAGTCTCCACGTGTTTGTTCTTTCCCCCTTTTTCTTTCTGTAGTTATTTTCTAGCTTTGTGCCTTTGTGGTCAGAAAAGATACTTGAAATAATTTCTATCCTCGTAAATTTGTTGAGGCTTGTTTTGTGACTTAGTATGTGATCTATCCTGGAGAGCGTTCCATTTGCACCTGAAAAGAATGTGTATTCTGCTTTCTTTGCACGTAGTGCCCTGTAGATATCAATTAAGTCCAACTGGTCTATTGTGTCATTTAGGACCTCTATTGCTTTATTGATTTTCTGTCTCAGTGATCTGCCCGTTGATGTCAGTGGGGCATTAAAGTCTCCTACTCTTATTGTACTATTGTCAATTTCTTCCTTTATGTCTGTCAGTATTTGCTTTACATATTTAGGTGCTCCTGTATTGGGCACATATATGTTAACGATTGTAGTATCCTCTTCTTTGTCTTTCATTATAGCCTTTGTTTTAAAGTGTATTTTGATACGAGTATTGCTAGCCCTGCTTTCTTGTCATTTCCATTTGCACAAAATAACTTTTTCCATCCCCTCACTTTCATTTTGTGTGTGTTTTCTCACCCTGAAGTCTCTTGTAGGCAGCATGTTGAAGGGTCTTGTTTTTTTATCCAGTCAGCCACCCTGTTTTGTTTGGAGTATTTAGTCCATTGAGATTTAAAGTAATTATTGATAGGTATGTATTTATTAGCATTTAATTCCTTGTTTTCTCATTTTTTGGTAGTTTTTTGTTCATTTCTTTTTCTTTTTGTGGTTTGATGATTTTCTTTTGTAGTATGCCTGAGTTCCTTTCTTTTTGTGTATCTATTGTTGATTTTTGATTTGTGGTTACCGTGGGATTCAAATATGTTAACCCATAATTGTATCTACTTGCTATAAACTGATAATCATTTAAGGTCACACACATTCTAAAAGATGTACATTTTTTACTTCCCTCCCCCACATTTTGTGATTTTGATGTTCTATTTTACATGTTCATGCTTATCCTTTTGCTGTTAATTGTAGTTACAATTGCTTTTACAAATTTTTTTGATGTTTTTTAATCTATGTACTGGCTTATTTAAGTGATCATCAATCCTTTTATATATCTGCCTTTCCAATAGATTCTTGCTTCTTTTCTTTTTAGAGAAAACCCTTCAATATTTCTTTTAGGGAGGTTAATATTGCTGAATTCCTTTAGCTTTTGCTTGTCTGAGAAATTCTTTATCTTTCTTTCTATTCTAAATGGTAATCTTGCTGGGTAGGGTATCCTAAGTTGCAGGTTTTTCCCTTTCAGGACTTTGAATATATCATGCCACTCCCTCTGGCCTGCAAAGTTTCTGAAGAGAAATCAGCTGAGAGCCTTATGGGGGTTCCCTTGTAACTGACTCCATGTTTCTTTGCCGCCTTTAGAGTCCTCTCTTTATCTTTAACTTTTTCCATTTTAATTATGATATATCTTGGTGTGAGTCTGTATGGGTTCATCTTGCTTGGGACCCTCTGTGCTTCCTGTACCTGGATATCTGTTTCTTTCTTTAGGTTTCAGAAGTTTTCAACCATAATTTCTTCAAATACATTTCAATTCCCTTTCCTCTCTTTTCTCCTTCTGGAAGCCCTATAATGCGGATGTTGGCATGTTTTATATTCTCCCGTAGATCTCGTATGTTGCTTTCGTTTTCTTTTTCATTTGTCTTTCTGTCTGCTGTTCTAATTGGGTGATTTCCATTTTTCTATCTTCCAGATCAGTTATGTGTTCTTCTGTATCACCTAGTCTGCTGTTAATTCCTCCTAGTGTATTTGTCATTTCAGTTATTTTATTCTCCAGTTCTGCCTGTTTCTTTTTAATATTTTCTTGTTCCTTGTTAAAATTCTCACTGTGTTCATATATCTGTTTCCTTAATTCGGTTAGCATTTTATTGCTAATGCTTTGAACTCTTTAATAATAATAAATAATTTCTGTTTCATTAGTTGTTTTTTCAGGGGTTTTCTCTTGTTCTTTCATCTGAAAAAATTCCTCTGCCTTCTCATTTTGCTTAACTTCCTCTGTCTCTATGAAATTAGGTGAAATAGTTACCTATACCAATCTTGAAGGAGGGTCCTTGTGTGGGAGCATCACAATACTGTCTTCATGTGCCCAGTGGCTTTGATGGGAGAGCTGGATCTGAAGTGAGCATGAATCACATCTTCCCCCAGAGTGTGCTGGTAGCTACCACATTGGTAGAAGGTGGGGCTGGAAATGGAGGGGCTAGAGCCAGGGCCAGATGTGGTCTAGGGCTTCTCCTCTGCTCAGTGGCCACCACCACCCTGTTGGGGGTGGGGGTGGGGGTAGGGGTGGGGGTGGGTCCTAAGTTGCTGGAGCATAAGTCCTAAGAGTCTGGTCTGAGCTGGCTCCATTCCCTCTAAGTGTGTGCTCTCCCGTCTCCCAGCACGGGCACCCTTGTCCCAAAGGGGAGCAGTACTGGAGCAAGAGGAGCTGGAGCAGGTGCTTGGTGTGGGTCAGGGCACAGGCTGTAGCAGTACCAGCACCAGTCACTGTTCTGGACCATTCCTGCAAGTGCCAGCAATGGCTGCCTTCACCTTGTTTAGATGCCATGCTGGGTCTGAGCCAGCTCGGTCCCTCACAACTGTGCACTCCCCTCTGCCATGGTAGCCCTCACCCTAATGCAGAGCTGCACCATGGAGCAAGTGGGGCCAGAGCAGAGGCTTAGCTCAGGCTGGGTCACATGCTGGGTTGGTCATGGGAAACCAGCCAGAGTCCTGGGTAGTTTCAATATGCTTCCCCACCCTTGTTCCGGGGAGTAAGCAAGCATGTGCATGCTCTTCATGAGTGGTGTGTAGGTTTCTTACAGCCCTCCTATTAGTCTCACTGGTTTTCAAACCAGCTCCAGTTTCTTGTCTTCCCCGTGTCAGACCCCAAGGCTGGGTGCTCAATATGTGGCTTGAACTTCTCACTCCCCAGGGAGGACCTCTGAGCCTGTGCAGTCCCCTTCATCTTCTGTGCCCTCTCTCAGGGGTGCATGTCTTGACCTGATTGCTTCTCTTCCCTTCCTAGCTGATTCTGTGTGGATCATTTTTACAGCCATTTTGCCAGTCTCCAGTTTGTTTTCAGTGAGAATTGTTCCACACGTTGATGTATTTTTCATGTGTTTGTGGGTATAGGTGAGCTCTGCATCCTCTTCCTCTGCCATCTTGATCTCCCCTTCTCTCTTCCCTCCTCCTTTTTTCAATCTCCTCTTCTCCTGAACTTTGAAAAACTTTAAGAATGACAGAAACAGGTTTCAAAAAAACTGTTCTGAAAGCTGCAGGCATGAGATTGCACCTCTGATCCTGAGAAGAAGGCATGGAAAACTGGAACAGTCTCTCAACAGTTCGAACCACAAATTTTCAGCAGTTACAGATAAGAAAAATTGCAGCCTGGGACAGACCACAGTCATATGCCCTTCTTGCCCTATATAAATTAATCCTGCCTCAGCTTGGGAAGTTTATCGTTCTTAAGTTTCTAACTGATGCACATCCGTTGAGTAAAATCTTTAAGTACTCTTAGAGTCACAGTTTTTCTCTCGACAGGTTCATTCTGTAATAATAAAGGGGTTAATTCATCAAAAGGACATAACAATCCTGAATGTTTAGGGACCTAATAACAGAGCTTCAAAAAGTGTCAAGAAAAACCTGATAGAACTGCAAGGAGAAATAAATCAATCCACAATTACAGTCCAATATTTCAACACCCTTCTCTCAATAATCACTAGAATAAGTAAACAGAAGAGAAGAAGTAAGGATATAGAAGACTTGGATAACACTATCAACCAACTTGCCCTCATTGACATTTATAGAGCATATCGGCAGACTACACTTCCTTTACAAGAGCACATGTAACCCATTTACCAAGATAGACCATATTCAGGGTCATGGAACCAATCAAATACATTTAAAAGTATTCATATCATACAAAGTATGGCCTGGGACCAGAACTGAATTAAATTAGACATCAAAACCAGAAAGATCCCTGGAAAATCCCCAAATGTTTTGAAACTAAATTACATACTTCTAAATAATCTGTAGATGAAAGAAGAAATAAAACTTGAAATTATAAGATATTTTGACCTAAATGAAAATGAAAGCACAGCATATAAAAATTGGGGGATTCAGCTAAAGAAATATTTAGAGGTACATTTATAGCACTAAGCATTTATATTAGAAATTAAGAATGCTCTTAAAGCAGTAATCTCAGCTTCCTTCTTAAGAAACAAAAGCTGTATGAGCAAATTAAATCTAAAGTAATTAGAAGAAGGGAAATAATAAAGATCAGAGCAGAAATCAATGAAATAGAAACCAGAAAATCAATAGAGGAAATCAATGAAACCAGAAGCTAGTTCTTTGAGAAGATCAATAAAATTGTGAAACCTCTAACCAGAATGATCAGGAAAAAAAGAGAGAAGACACTAGTCACTAAGATTAAGAATGACAGAGGTGAAATCACTGCAGGTCCTAAAGATGTAAAAAAGGATAAAAGGGAGCACTATTAGCAAAGATGGAGGAGTAAGGACCCCTGGAATTTCACCCTTCCATAAAAGCAATGAAAAAACTGGCAAAATATTGTCAAAATCAACTTTTTCACAACTCTGGAAATCAACCAAAGTTTTTCAGTTACCTGGGAAGCATTTAATCAAGACCATATACTGAATCTCAGTACGAACAGCAAGTTCTGTGGCATTTTAACTTTCCCTACTCCCACCCCCAACTCCCCAGTTCGGTGGCAGACTTGAAAAGACCACTTTCCTGGTACCGGTAGGAGCAGAACGGAGTTATTGCTCTTTCTAAGAGCTGCTATAAACATGGGAGGACAAATATCTCTTTAAGACCCTGCTTTCAATTCTTTTGAATATATATCCAGAAGTGGAATTGCTGGATCATATGGTAGTTCTACTGTTAATTTTTTGAGAAACTGTTATATTTTTTTCATTAGTGACTGTACATTTTACATTCCCACTAACAGTGCACAAGGGTTCCAATTATTCCACATCCTTGCCAACACTAGTTATTTTCTGTTTTTTGATAGTAGCTCTGCTAATGAGTGTGAAGCGGTATTACATGTAGTTTGGATTTGTATTTCTCTAACAATTAGTGATGTTGAGTGTATTTTCATGTGCCTGTTGTCCATCTGTGTGTCTTCCTTGGAAAATGTCTATTCAGGTCCTCTGCCCACTTTTTTTTTTTGGCCGCACTGTGCAGCTTACGGGATCTTAGTTTCCTGACCAGGGATTGAACCCGTGACCCCTTCATTGGAAGCACAAAGTCTTAACCACTGGACTGCCAGGGAAGTCCCATGCCCACTTTTTAATTGGGTTGTTTTGTTGTTGAGTTTTAGGAGTTCTGTATATATTCTGGATATTAATCCCTTATCAGATATACAGTTTGCAATTATTTTCACCCATTTTGTGTGTTGCCTTTTTCACTCTATTGATAGTGTCTTTTTAAAAATTAATTAATTTATTTTTGGCTGCATTGGGTCTTCGTTGCTGTGCGTGGGCTTTCTCTAGTTGTGGCAAGCCGGGGCTACTCTTTGTTGCGGTGCACAGGCTTCTCATTGTGGTGGCTTCTCTTGTTGCGGAGCCTGGGCTCTAGGCGCGGGCTTCAGTAATTGTGGCACGTGGGCTCGGTAGTTGTGGATTGCAGGCTCTAGAGTGCAGGCTCAGTAGTTGTGGCACACGGGCTTTGTTGCTCCACGGCATGTGGGATCTTCCTGGACCAGGGCTTGAACCCATGTCCCCTGCATTGGGAGGTGGATGCTTAACCACTGCACCACCAAGGAAGCCCTGATAGTGTCTTCTGATGCACAAAAATTTTTAATTTTCATGAAGTTCAATTTGTCAAATTTTTTTGGTTGTTGTTGTTGCCTATGCTTTTGGTGTCATACCCAAGAAACCATTGCTGAATCTAAGGTTGTGAAGTGTTTGCCCTATGTTCTTAGAGTTTTAGATCTTACATTTAGGTCATGGATCCATTTTGAGTTATTTTTTTAACATGGTGTTAGGTAAGGATCCAACTTCATTCTTTCCCATGTGGATATTCAGTTTTCCCAGCACCATTTGTTGAAATGGCTGTTTTTCCCCCACTGATAGCCTTGATAGTACTGATCGCCTTGATAGTCTTGATAGCCTTCTCAAAAATCATTTGATCATATATACAAGGGTTTATTTCTGGATTCTCTGTTCTATTCCATTGGCTTATATGTTTGTCTTTATGCCAGTACCATATTGTTTTGATTACTGTACCTTTGTAGTAAGACTGAAATCAGGAATTGTGAGTCGTCCAATTTTGTTCTTCTTTTTCAAGATTGTTTTGGCTATTCAAGGTCCCTTGAGATTCTATATGAATTTTAGGATTTTTTTTGTGTGAAAAAAAATTGGGATTTTGATAAGGATTGCATTGAATCTAGATCAGTATTGACATCTTACCTATGTTTTCTAATCTATGAACTTGGGTTATTTTTCCATTTATTTCTGTCTTTATTTTCTTTCAGAAATGTTTTGTAGTTTTCATTGTACAAGTCTTTTAACTTCCTTGGTTAAGTTAATTCCTAAATATTTTTATTCCTTTTGATATTATAAATGCAATTGGTTTTTAAATTTCCTTTTTGGATTGTTCATTGTTAGTGCATACAAATGCAACTGATTTTTGTGTGCTGACCTTATGTCTTGCTACTTTGCTGAATTTGTATATTAGTTCTAACAGGGTTTTTTTTTGGTGTCTCTATGGAATGTAGGGTTTTCTACATATAAGAGCATATTATCTGTGAACAGAGATCATTTTACTTCTTCTTTTCCAATTTATATGCCTTTTATTTCTTTTTCTTGCCTAATTGCTCTGGTCAGGACTTCCACTATTTTGAATAGCAGTAGCAAAGGTGGGCATCCTTGCTTTGTGTCTGACTTAGAGGAAGTTTTCAGTCTTTTACCACTGAGTATGGTATTTTCTGTGGGTTTTTCATACATCAATCTTACTATGTTGAGGTAGTTTCTTTCAATTCCTAGTTTGTTGATTTTTTTTTTATCATGAAAGAGTGTTGAATTTTGTCAAATGCTTTTTCTCCATCAATTGAAATGACCATTTGGCTTTTCGACCTTTCATTTTGTTAAGTTGGTGTATTACATTGTTCAGTTTTCATGTTGAGCCAACCATGCATTCCAGAAATAAATCCCACTTGATCATGTTGTATAATCCTAATATGCTGTTAATTTGGTTTGTTGAATATTTTTGCATCAATGTTCATAAGGGATTTTGGTCTGTGATGGATTTTTTTTTTCCTGTAGTGTCTGTCTGGCTTTGGGATCAGCATAAGGCTGGCTGATTATGAATGAATTATGAATGAATTAGGGAACATTGTCTACTCTTCAATTTTTTATTGAAAAGCTTGAGAAGGAATGATGTTAGTTTTTCTTTAAATGTTTGGTAGAATTCATTGGGAAAGCTATTAGGCCCAGAGATTTCCTTTCTTGGGAGATTTTTGATTACCGATTCAATCTTTTTACTAATTATTGGTCTCTTCAGATTTTCTATTTCTTCATGGTTTAGTCTTGGTAGGCTTTGTTTTTCTAGGAATTTGTCCGTTTCATTTAGGTTATCCAATTTGTTGGCATACAATTGCTCAGAGTACTCTCTTTTAATTCTTTTTATTTCTGTAGAATCAGTAGTAATGTACTCACTTTCATTTTTGATTTTAATAATTTGAATCCTCTGTTTCTTTCTTAGTCCATCTAGCTAAATGTTTATCCATTTTGTTGATCTTTTCAAGAATCAGCTTTGGGTTTTGTTGCTTTTCTATCACTTTTCTATTCTCTATTTCATTTTATTTCTAATCTTTATTATTTCTTTCCTTCTGCTAGCTTTGGATTTAATTTTTTCCTCTTTTACAGGTTCCTTAAGTTGTAAAGTTAGATGTTGACTTGAGATCTTTCTTGTTTTTTAATGTGTTTATAGCTATAAATTATCCCTTAGCATTGCTTTCACAGTGTCACATAAGCTTTTCTTTTTCTTAATTTTACTTATTTTTGGGCTGTGTTGGGTCTTCGTTGCTGTGCACAGGCTTTCTCTAGTTGTGGCAAGCAAGGGCTACTCTTTGTTGCAGTGCACAGGCTTCTCATTGTGGTGGCTTCTCTTGTTGCAGGGCAGGGGCTCCAGGCACCAGGCTTCAGTAGTTGCAGCATGCGGGCTCAGTAGTTGTGGTATGCGGGCTCTAGGGTGCATGGGCTTCAGTAGTTGTGGTGCGTGGGCTCAGTATTTGTGGCTCATGGGCTCTAGAGCGCAGACTCAGTAGTTGTGGTGCATGGGATTAGTTGGTCCATGGCATGTGGGATGGTCCTGGACCAGGGATTGAACCCGTGTCCCCTGCATTGGCAGGCAGATTCTTAACCACTGCACCACTAGGGAAGTCCTCCATAAGCTTTTGTATGTTATGTTTTCTTTTTCATTTGTCACTAAGTATTTCCTAATTTCCCTTGTGATTTCTTTATTGATCCATTGGATGCTTAAAAGTGTGTTGTTTAGCTTCCACAGATTTCTGAAATTTCCCGTTTTCTTTCTGTTATTGATCTCTAATTTCATCCCATTGCTTTTATTTTTTTAATATTTTATTTTATTCTTATATTTTACACAGCAGGTTCTTATTAGTTATCTATTTTATACATATTAGTGTATATATGTCAATCCCAATCTCCCAATTCATCCCACCACCGCCCGCACCCCACTTTCCTCCCTTGGTGTCCATACGTTTGTTCTCTACATCTGTGTCTCTATTTCTGCCTTGCAAACCGGTTCACCAGTACCATTTTTCTAGATTCCACATATATACATTAATATACGATATTTGTTTTTCTCTTTCTGCCTTACTTCACTCTGTATGACAGTCTCTAGATCCATCCACGTCTCTACAAATTACCCAATTTTGTTCCTTTTCATGGCTGAGTAATATTCCATTGTATATATGTGCCACATCTTCTTTACCCATTTGATTGTCGATGGGCATTTAGGTTGCTTCCATGCCCTGGCTATTGTAAATAGTGCTGCAATGAACATTTGGGTGCATGTGTCTTTTTGAATTATGGTTTTCTCTGGGTATATGCTCAGTAGTGGGATTGCTGGGCCATATGGTAATTCTATGTTTGGTTTTTTAAGGAACCTCCATACTGTTCTCCACAGTGGCTGTATCAATTTACATTCCCACCAACAGTGCAAGAGGGTTCCGTTTTCTCCACATCCTCTCCAGCATTTGTTGCTTGTAGATTTTCTGATGATGCCCATTCCCATTGTTTTTAGAAAAGATACTCTGTATGATATCTAACTTTTAGAAAATATTGAGATTTAATCTGTGGCCTAACATGTGGTCTATCCTGGAATATGTCCCATGTACACTTGTGAAGGATGTGTATTCTGCTGTAGTGGGTAGAGTGTTCTGTATATGTCTGTTAGATCGAGTTTGTTTACTGTGTTGTTCATGTCCTCTGTTTCCTTAGTTATCTCTTGTCTGGTTGTTGTATTCATTATTGCGAGTAGAGTATTGAAGTCTCCAAGTATTATTGTAAAACTATCTATTTCTCCATTCAATTCTGTCAATTTTTGCTTCATATATTTTGATGTTCTGTTATTAGGCATGTAAATGTTTATAATTGTTATATATTCTCACTGCTTTGAACTTTTTATTAATATATAATGTCCTTCCTTGTCTCCTGTCAAGAGTTTTTGACTAAAAATTTATTAGTCTGATATTCGTATAGCCATCCCTGCTCTCTTTTGTTTATTATGCATGGAATAACCTTTTACATACTTTCACTTTCAGCCTATTAGTGTTCGGGGATCTAAAATGAATTTCTTGTAGATCCCATACAGTTGGATCACTTTTTTGAAAAAAATCCTTTCTGCCAATCTCTATCGTTTGATTGGAGAGTTTAATCCATTTACGTTAAAGTAATTACTGATAAGGAGGGACTTACTTCCATTTTGGCATTTGTTTTCTGTATGTCTTTTAGCTTTCTGTCCCTCCTTCCCTGCAACACTGTCTTCCTTTGCGTTTAGTTGTTGGGTTTTTTTTTTTTTTTTTTGGTAATGAAATTTTAAAATTCCTTTCTTATTTCCTTTGGTGTATATTTTATAGCAATTTTCTTTGTGGTTACCATGGGGGTTTCATTTAACATCCTAAAGTTATTACACTCTAATTTGAATTTACACCAGCTTAATTTCAGTAGCATATACAAATTTCTCCTTTAATAGCCCCAGCCCCACGTCTTTCAGTTGTTGATTTCACAAAATTACTTCTTTATACATTGTGTGTTCAAAAACTTAAGCTAATAATTTTTAAAGAATGCATTAGCCTGTCAAATTATGAAGATAACAAAATGTGGAGTTACAAACCAAAGTTATAATAATAGTAGCTTCTAGATTAATAATTGCTTTTTTTTAATGTAGTAGTCTCTTAAATCATGTAGAAAACAAACAATGTGGTTATGCAGCATTGTTACAATAATTCTGCCTTTTATAATTGCCCATGTATTTACCTTTACTGAGATCTTTATTTTTTCATATGGCTTCAAGTTACTCTCTATTGTCCTTTCATTTCAACCTTCAGGACTCCCTTTATCATTTCTTTTTTTTTTTAACATCTTTATTGGAGTATAATTGCTTTACAATGGTGTGTTAGTTTCTGCTTTATAAGAAAGTGAATCAGTTATACATATACATATGTTCCCATATCTCTTCCCTCTTGTGTCTCCCTCCCTCCCACCCTCCCTATCCCACCCCTTTAGATGGTCACAAAGCACCGAGCTGATCTCCCTGTGCTATGCGGCTGCTTCCCACTAGCTATCTATTTTACGTTTGGTAGTATATATATGTCCATGCCACTCTCTCACTTTGTGAAGACTATTTCTTAAAATAAACCTTAAAACTTTGGTTTTTATAATATCCAATATATGAATCACCAACAACTGTTGTAGGAACACTGTGCTGGGAGTCCTTCACACTCCAGCATTGCCTTAACTGTCTAGTAGAGGAGAGAAACCTGCAACCCACACAGTGACACAAAGCAGAATGACAGAGGTGTTGTGAGAAAACTGAAAAAGGAGGAGCAAGGGGTTTGGGGAAGGCTTCCCAGTGGGGCAGGCACCTGAGCTTAACGTTGAAAGATAAGCAGAAAGTTGACAGGCAAAAGCAGACAAATACAAAACAGACAAGTACAGGCAACTCTTCCCCATCCTTTATAATTCCAAGGTTAAAATAAGAGGAACACCACTCACTATTATAACTATTTCCACAAGTGCATTCAGAAGAGAAGCAGGTCACTTGGTTGGAAAGGAAGTAGAGGGAACTTCCCAGATGATGATGCCAAAGCTGAGTCTTGAAGGGTGAGCAGGACTAAGCAAAAGAGAAGGACAAGCCTGAGCAAAGGCCTGGAATGTGGAAGCCCATGCTGCATTGACAAGAGAGTGACTATCCAGGATGTCCTGAGTGTTTGACACCTGGAGGGCCTGGGAAGAGGATTTGTCTATCACAGGAAAGTGGGGTCCTGTCATGGAGAACTTTGATGGGCACACCACAGAGTGGAGAACTGATTCTGAATACCCTGGGAATCCAGGGAAGATTCCCAAGGAGAATGGTGACATAATTTTTTCATCTGTGGCCCTTTGGGAAGACAACCCTGGAGGCAAAATGGATTAGCCAGCCACATGTCAGAGGTGGGAGTTCATTATAATGTAAAATACAGGAAACCTGAACTAGGGCTTTGGAACTGGGAATGAAAGAAATCAGCAGTAAAGAGACAGGAGATATTGGAGAGGTAGGTCTGAAGTCAGAGGTGAAGAGCAAAACGCTGTCCAAGATTCTTTGAATGAGCCACAGTGATGAAAAATAACTCAAAGGGAAGTTAAAAGTTTAGCTGGGACAAAACAAGTAGTGCTTATAAACATTCACAGCCATAGAGATGTAGTAATGCTTTCTTTAGAGCTCGCAGACTACTTCTTAGTTCAGCTCGAATTTCTCACCTCTTGCCCCAATCCCTAAACTGGATTTGATAAAAACTGTGAAGATTTAGCAGGGGATACTGTCTTTAGAGGCTAGGCTCGAACCAGGACAATAGCTTCTTAACAGCAACATCTTAACATTTTTGAACTTTGCTTTTCTACATGATGATTAGTTAGATGCAACTCTAGTGTAAATTACAGCATTTATTTGCTCTTATCTTCAAGGAATAATATGCAGCCAGATAAATTGCAGTAATTTGCCACTTTGCAACAACACCAGGCAAGGCACCTGGTCATCAGTGGCTACTGGACACTCTTGTGTGTCATGTGTATGCTGGGCACTGCACAACCAGTAGTGAGCAAGACCAACATTGTCCCTGCCTTCATTTCTAGTTGAGGAAAATGGGTGTGACAAAACAGGTGTGAGGGGTTCAGACAATGCCTCCATTTACTTCTTAATTTCAAGATTAAAATAAAAGAAACATTCCTGCTATATAATTATGTCCACAAATTCATTCAGAAGAGAGGCTGGTCATCCAGATGGAAAGGAAGCAGAGAGAGCTTCCCAGACGGTGATGCCAAAGCTGAGTCCTGAAAGGTGAGCAGTGTGATTGTAATCTTTCACAATGATAATGTTTTTTTCTATTTTACTTTTGTTTTACTTTTACTAATATATTTTTCTTTATTTTCATTTTACATCATTTTAATCATGTATTATATAAGATTGGAATTTTTACATGTTCATGGTGAATCAAATCATTATAGAATGACCATTTGAACCCCAATTAATACTTTTTGTCTTAGTATTTTTAGTCTGATATTAATATAATTGACCTTGCTTTATTTTGATTAGCATGTACCTGGCAAATTTCCTTCCATCCTTTTATTTCAAACGTTTCTGTAGCCTTATGATTTGCCAGGTTTGGCATAAACAGCATATGGCTAGACTTGTTAATTTTCATCCAAAATGACAATCTCTGACTTTAACTGGAGAGTTTACCCCATTGACAATTTTTTATTACTGATTATGTAATAAAGTATAAATTTCAAATATGAACTTATTACTACCTTCTTACATTTTTCTTTCTATTTTTCCTGCCTTTCCATAAATCTTTTTCTACTTTCTCGACTTCTAAAAGCTGATTTACTTGTTTTTCTTTGTTTTTCTCATTGCCTACCTCATGATTGAAATAGCAGATAGTAAAATGGTACTAATATGTAATTATTCAAAATAATTGGAAATGATAAAGGGATCAATTTTCCTGCCACATACAATAATGCGGTGAAGATCACTCGGATGTGTGAAACAGTGAGGCGCTTACGTCAAAAGAGACTAGTGTATCCTTCATGACGCACAGAACACCGTGCATGTAACTATGGTTTCTCTGTAACTATGGTTTCTCTGTAACCATTTGCTTCAAACTTTGGGCTGTACAGCAGCTCCGATATTAAGGGTCTGGAGCAAGTGCAAACACAGTACTTTCGGGAAGGGGTGGCGCTAAGTTCGATACCGGACTGGAAGTCGGTTTGCTGCCATTTTTATCTCAGCTGCCTTGAAGCTCTCCTCCGTGTAGCGCCTTCCGGGCGCTGAGGTATCTTGTGAGGGCTTTGAAGACGGAGGGGTGGGTGAGGGGGTCGTCGAAGGGGATTTGGGGGTTGATAATGGGTGTCTTTGGAGGCAGTATGGGGACTTGTTCGAATTTGAGTTGAGCGCTCAGATCATTATTTTCTGTCTTCTTATATTGTCAGCTGAGACCACAGTTGGGTATGTATTGTTTTCGTTAAGCTCTAAGTATTTTCTAATTTCCGTTATTATTATTTTTTTTACCAAGAGTTTAGAAATGCCTTTTCAATTTTCAAAAGTTAAGGCTTTTGTTTCTAACGCGACTTCTCTGTGCCCCGTGTGATGCTTATTCATTGGAAAGTGTTCAGACTTCCTTTAAGACTAAGGCCAGGGTGAGTTTTTATTAATATTGCATCTGTAGCTCGAAACTAGTATGTGTTCTCTGGTTGATAACTGTCTTAACCAAAACGTGTGTATTCTTTGTGTGTGTGCTTGCTCTTTTAATCTTTGAGAGTAATGATTTGCGTGTATGTGCAAATGCACGCAAACATTTAAAAACATTTGTATATTTATATATTTTAGCAGGCGTTACTGGGTTCAGGTAGGAGTAGTTTTCAGAATAAAGACTGTCAAATTATTCTAGGTGAGTGAGTCAGGGCAGACAGCGCACAGCGTGGCACGTGCAAGTGGGGGAGGGGGCAGGGCTTGGCATGGCTCAGCATGTGAGAGGTAAGGCAGAGCAGAGTATGTACAGGAAGTGGGGAGGGGTATATGAGGCTGAGAGTCTGGGAGGCGGGCAGGGCCTGGCAGCGCATGGGACCCACAGGGCTGGGAGCCTTAAGGCAAGACAGAGTGTGTCCAAGAAGGCAGAGTCAGGCATGTGGAGCCTGGAGAGACTAGGCAGACTGGGCGGGACAGAAAGGTGGGCGGAGCATGTCTGAGGGGCTGGGCCGGCTGGGCAGAGGAGGCTTGTCTGGGACCATGGTGTAGGGCAAGCAGGGTAGCAGGTGTGTCCTGGAGGGTGGACAAGGCAGGCTGAGCCCTCTAAGTGTAAGGAGGTGGAGTCTAGCTTTTCTGGGTGGATATGCAGGGCCTTATGAATTCGACTGGGCAAGATGCAGCCAGATGGACTAGCCAAGTGTGTCTGGATAAGGTGGGCAAGCAGGGCCAGGTGGTGCCAGTCATTCCCAGGCAGGCAAGACCTAGTGCATCCAGGCAGGTGCTGTGGGCCCCAGCCACAGTGGCCAGAGGGTGAGGCCAGGAGTGTTGGGGCAGGGTGAGCCCATCCCCACCCACTTAGTGCTGACCCAGAGCCCTCCTTCCATCAGCACAGGAGCGCTACTTATAATCCCTGGTCTCTGGTGAATCTAGGACACAGGGTGGTTGGGGGAATGGAGCTGGTGCGAGGGTCTGCCCATCAGTTCTTAACTGTGATACTCTCAGAGACTTTGCCATAGTCCCCCTGACAACTGCTCACTCGATCACACCTGCCTCAACTACAGAAGTCTGAGCTGTCCCAGAAGTACCAGGTGGGGGCAATGCCATTGGCAGGAAAGGAGGCCATACACCAGCTGTTGTCTGAAAAGGACCTGCCTCAGTACTGAAGCTTATACCAGGACTTTTATATACGAGATTCTTGACAATCAAAGCCTGATGAGTGTATGGCAGGGCCCCTGCGTGGAAGGGTAAGGACATTGAAGGCAGGGAGGCTCAGCAATGAAGAGAGAGGCGGCACGGAGTGTCCAGAGGTCATTTAAGAAACAAATTGGGGAGACCTGTCAGCATTTTTCTCGCCTACAGCCCTGGATGAATGACACTGAGGACTTCCCATTCCTAGATTCTGCACTGCAGAAGCAGGCAATGGATACGAAGAAAAGGAAGAATTTGAAGAAAAAAGTGGAGTGGAAGGTGACAGAAATGGTGGAATGGGGGGCATGGAGGCAGAGGTTGGGGGCAGAATGCAAGGTAGTAGTACAGGGTTAGGGGCTGACACTGATTCCCCTGCCCCTGCTTTGACCACTCTTGTCTCACAGAAGGAGAAGCAGCAGAAGCTCATGGAAAAGTCAGAAGATCCAGAGCAGTCAGGTGCCGAGCACCCAGCCTCACTGCGGCAGTGCCTGGGGCCTGACTGTGTGCACCCCACCCGGCCAGGCTCCAAGTACTGCTCGGACGACTGTGGCATGAAGCTGGCAGCTGCGTGAGTGCACCTGGAGGTTAAGCAACAGGGAATAAAGTAGGGCATGATCTATGCCAGCTGTAAGTCCATCTACCCCGCTACCTATGCATCCTCCACCATTCGTCCACTCATCCACCTATCCATCCACCCTTACATCCACCGACCCGCTGAACCACCCATCCACATTCCATCCACCAACCCACTCATTCACCCTCAACAGTCACTTGCCCACCCAGCTGTCTAGCCATGCACCCAACCATCCACCATCCAAGCACGCATTCACCAACATTCACTCATCTACCATTCATTATCCTAAACATCCACCATTCGGCCACTCATCCATTTCTTCTTATTTTGATGCCCCCACATACGCATTCCATTCTTGCTGTCTCCCCTTCCAGCCGCATCTATGCGATCCTGCCCAAGCGCATCCAGCAGTGGCAGAAGAGCCCTTGCATTGCTGAGGAGCATGGCAAGCAAATGCTCGAGCGCATCCACCGTGAGCAGCAGGACACCCACACCCGCCTGAAGGACTTAGAGTGCCATTTCCATGAACTTGAGGCCATCATTCAGCGTGGCAAGCAGCAGGCTGTGTGCAAAGATGAAGAGGTGAGTGGGAATGGGTGGGGTGGAGCAGAAAGGTGCCTGATATCTTGCCCTGCCGTCCCCACCCTGCACTGCTTTACTGGCCCTTCTACTGTCCTATGCAGAGTGACAAGCATGGCAGGAACAGCGTCAACCTGCAGATCTTCTGTGTCTCCTGCGGGCAACCCATCAATACGCAGGTTGCCCTGCGCCACATGGAGCGCTGCTTCGCCAAGGTTGGAGCATTGGCTGGGGGAAGATGGGGCAAGGGTGTTTTTGGCTGGGTGGGGTCCATGAGGAGGGGGGCAGGTTTGGTGCCCGGGTATTTGTTGTAGAAGACAATACAACACACATCCATGGCTCTACCCATTTGTGCTTTTCTTCCACCCCCAGTAAAGGGGCCAAGATTTGGGCATCAGCCACTGGTGAGGGGGGGACATCGGCTGAGCAGACAGGAGCGTAGCGTCCACAGGGAGCAAATGTGTTGTTTGGGGCTTTTTCATGGGAGGTTACGCAGTGTGTGTCTATAGTTCCTCCCATTTGTACTCTTTTTTCCCCAGTATGAGCGCAAATCGCCCTTCACGTCCATGTACCCCACTCGCATTGAGGGGTGAGTGTGAGTGCTGCTCAGGGTCAAAGGCACGATGTGGACAAGGTCGGGAGCAGGGTGTGCAAGATCAAGGGCTGGATGTGGGTAGGCTCAGAGACAGAGGTGGGCAGATTAGCGGCAGGGTATAGGTGGGGTTGGGGACAAAGTGTGGGCAGGGTTCAGGGTGGGACCAGCCTCCTCCTGACCCTTAGCACCTCACTTTCACCTCTCCCCAGAACCGCAAGGCTCTTCTGTGATGTTTACGACCCACGGAGTAAGAGGTACTGTAAGCGACTCCAGGTGTTATGCCCTGAGCACTCGAAGGACCCCAAGGTGAGACTTTTCTTTCTCTACCTCATCGCCCTCCATTCCTCCCCTTCTCCCTACCTGACCACCTTCCTCTCGTCCTCCAGTGCTTGATTGCCTCCTATTCCTTCTTCCTTCTGCCTGACTGCCTTCAGGCCTCCTGACCAATCCCTATGTATCCCCTCCTCCTTTCCTGACCTCCCCTACACCCCCCTCCTCACTGCCCAATCACTTTCTAGTTTTACTTTTCTCCCTGCCTGTTTATTTATTCATAATCTCCTTGCCTGACCCCGCACCCCAACATTTCTCTCTCCCTCTGCCTGACCAGCCTCCGTTCCTCTGCTCCTCACTGCATAACCATTCCCCATTCTTCCCTTCTCCTTGCTTGCTCATCTCCCTTCTTTTCCTAGCCCCTGCCTGACCACCCCACAATCCCCCCTCCCTCCCTGCATGGTTACCCTCAATTCCTCTCTTCTCACTTGCTGACTTCCTTCCATTCTTATTCTCCCTGCCTCACTTCCCCAATCGCCTTCTCACTGCTTGTCATGTCCTAAATCCCTTCTTCTTCCCTGTTTGATCAGCCCCCATCCCTTTCACCCTCCTAGCCTTATTCCTCACCTCCCCCATGCTTTACCAACCCTCATTCATCTACTTCTCCCTGTCAGACTCCCCCTCCATCCTTCCTCTCCTTCCTGTTTGATCTCTTTCTGTTCTTCCGTCCTTCCTGCCTGATCACCTCCATTCTTACATCCCTGCTTAACTTCTTCCTCCATTCTCCATGATTGATCATCCCCCTTTGGCCCCCTCTTCTTTACCTAATCACTGAATTCCTCTCTTCCCCCTGCTAGGTCACCACTCCCCATTCCTCTCCTTCCTGCCTGCCTGCCCTCTATTCCCCTCTTCCTTGCATCCTGCCTGCCTGATCACCCTCCATTTGCCACCCTTCACGTACCTCAGCATCTTTCATTCTTCCCCACAGGTACCGGATGAAGAAGTGTGCGGTTGCCCACTAGTGAAAAACGTCTTTGAGCCCACCGGTAATTTCTGTTGCCTCCCCAAACGCTTGTGCAATCACCACTACTGCTGGGAGAAGCTGAGACGTGCCGAGGTGGACCTAGAGCGCGTGTGCATGGTACGTTACGTGGTACGTTACATGGTACATTACATGGTACGCCCCTTAGGGGCTGAGAGGCAGGATGGAATCCTAGAAGGCCCTTCTCATGCTTGCCCCCCACAGTTGCTCAAGCTGGAAGAGCTGGTTGAGCAGGAGCACAAGGTGCGCACAGCCATGAAGAATCGGGCAGGGCTGCTGGCCCTGATGCTTCATCAGACAACCCAGCATGACCCGCTCACCACTGACCTACGCTCCAGAGTAGACAGCTGAGCTCTGCTCAGCTGAGGTCCTGTACTCAACACCCTGTGCAAGGGTGTCACTCTACGAATTCCTCACACACCTCTTCCTCTAATATATTTTTCAGGGCATCTCAGAGTTTCTCTGTGCTTCTCTGTTCCCCATTTAGTCTCCTGTCTCGGTCTACGCCTCCTTGAGGTGGGGTGGTCCTCAAAATCCCCCTCTTTCTGTCCGTTCCTGTATCCTCCGTCTCTTTCTTTCCTGAATCTGGGTGGGGCCAGGAGACTGCCCTGCCCTCATCTCCCACCATCCAGAGTTTTGTTTAAAAACTTTAGAACAAGAGATTTTAATATCCTCTGGTGGCCCCTAAGCCGTTCTCTCTGGCCACAAACCCAATTCCGAACCTCCAGTGGTGGTGGGTGACAGTGCAGCTTTACTTGGGGGGTGGGCTACAGTGCACATTTGGGGGTGCCTGTGATGCCCGGTGTGCTCAGTGCAGGTCCTGGTGCACACCTGGTTTCCAGTGTCTAAGAAGTGGGTGGGGAGGGTGAGTTTGAGTTTTCATCTCTGTCAGAAGAGGGAGGGACAGGTAGGTTGCCCTGGATGTGCAGTGAAATATGCAATCAGTTTATGCACACAAGATGTTGCCTCTCCTCAGCCTGAGCACTTTGAAGACAATGGGAAATAGGAATATTGTTTATTGAGAGTCAACCCCATATGGGGTTTAGAATCACAGAGTGGCTAAGTGTGGGCACTTTGGAGTCAGCTGACCTCGGCTTAAGTATTTCCTGGTCATTCTACTTGCTAGCAGTGTGACCTTGGGACAACCAACTTAGCCTCACTGTGCTTCAGCTGCTTCTATTGTAAAATGGTCCTAAGGATAATCATTGTCAGGTAGCTGGCAAGGTTGCAGTGAAAATTAAATGAGGTACCTGATATTGATCACCAGGGCCTCAGGACAGGGGCAGGTGTGTCACAGGAGGAGCAAATTCCAGACTTGGTGTCCCTGAGACAGGTCACCATCCTCCTGATGTGTGAGCACCATGGGGCTGGTGTCCCACATCCAGAGCCCTTCCTGTTTCAGTGGAAAATGTGATGCAGCCGATGGAGGAAAGGTGGGATGAGCGGGTCAGCCCCACAGACTAGAGGAGGGGGAGGCAGCTCCCTGCAGGGTGTCTGCGAGCGAGGTGTGGGTGGGGGTGACCACCGGCCCCAGCCAGGGAGACGCTCCCCCCTGACGCCCAGCACAGGCCCTTCAGTCCTCACTGGCTCTGTGCATACACTCAGCTGATCTCTACCAGAGCCTGCTTTCCCCTGATCCTTGGGGATTTGCTGATTTCTCCTCTATCCTGATCTAGGGCAGAAAAATCCCTTTTCTTTGGAACTTAGAGAATGGCAGGGTAGTAGGGTGACCACGCTCTCTAGGGCCCTTCTGCTTCTTCCTCCTCCTCTCAAAGATGAGTAAAGTGGCCTGAGAAGGTACATGACTTGCCCAGGCCTCTGGGATTGTGAGTGACAGCAGTGGACTGGAACCTGGTCTCCTGACTGTGCCTTCCACCCTCAGCACACAATAGCCAAGACCAAGTTTCCCACTAAAAGTTCCCCTCAAGGGATTTCCCTGGTGGTCCAATGGTTAACACTCTGAGCTTCCATTGCAGGGGGCACAGGTTCAATCCCTTGTCAGGAAACTAAGATCCTGCATGCCGAGTGGTAAGACTAAAAAAAAAATGTTCCCCTTGAGAGTCCGTAAACAGAGGCAGACGATGAGGGAACCAGACCTTGCCCCACAGTTCCCTCCTTCCTGTGGATGTTGTCACCTCTGGGGACAGGCTCATTTTCACAGGGGCTCAGGGTCATGTGGTCAGTAAGACAGTATATATGACAAAACTCATTTTAGTTTTGTTTATTATACAGTTATATTTGTAACTATTACAAATATAACTATTTGTATAATAAAACTAAATATAAAGCAAGTTACACACTACAAATAAGTAGAAAGAATAAAATTTAAATGACCTCTGTTATCTCCTAACTAAATTCTATTAACATTTTGATTTTTTTTTTTTTTTTTTTGCGGTACGCGGGCCTCTCACTGTTGTGGCCTCTCCCGTTGCAGAGCACAGGCTCCGGACGCGCAGGCTCAGCAGCCATGGCCCATGGGCCCAGCTGCTCCGCAGCATGCGGGATCTTCCGGGACCGGGGCACGAACCCGTGCCCCCTCCATCGGCAGGCAGACTCTCAACCACTGTGCCACCAGGGAAGCCCCATATTTTGATTTTTTTGCTTTCAGATATTTTTTCTGGCTCTGAGCTTTGGTGTTTATGTTCATGAGTGTTTAGTATATTCATACATGCACATTTAATTTAAATGAAAACTAGAATTGTTTGGTTACCTTCTCTCTTTGCTCTGTATTCTAACTTAAGTATTTTTCCACGTCAGCAAATATTTTTGTATACAATTTTAATAGCTGCATAATATTGAGTCTTTGAATATATCATAATTTTTATAACCAATATACTGTTAGTTAACATTTATGAAGGATAGTTTTGGTTTTGACTATTAACATCACAGTAGTGAAATTCCTGCATTTAAATCTTCATGCACATACATGATTGTTTTCTAGAAATTGAAATCTTGGATCAGGGTGCAAGGACAGATATTAAACGACTTAGGAGGCGATAGTTGTACACTTGGTCCCAATGAGAAACCTGCCTTTTCCAAGTGTCACACAATCATATCAGTCACAGATACACAGATTGTGGCCACAGAAATGTGGTGCCCCCTGGGTCTCCCACAGGGTGTGGCCCCCAGCTGAAGTGTGGGTGTTTCCGGGCTGGTGAATCTGATCTCTGCAACGTACCTGCACATCATCCCCTCTGCAGCTTTGACTTCACAGACCCAAGCCCCTTCCCAGGAACAGCAGGAAATAACCAAGTTTTTAATAACCAAGTTTTTAATTTAATAGATTAATTCATGTATTTGTTTGTTGTACCCATTGCTTTTCCAGTGTTTTTAGGGGGCATTAAAGAATCCCTGTAGTAAAATGTCCAGGTATGACTCTATTTTAGGTCAGAGAAGATATAGACAGAACGAACAAAGTCAGCACTAGAATCTATTTGGACTATAGGCATTTGGGCCTGATGGTCCTGCAGAGTAATTAAATTTGAGCTAGAAGTTTTTTTCTTATCTTCCTATCAGATATAGCTGGAAAGGAAACGCAGTCGTTTGTAAGATTTACATTGGCCACAGGGAGAAAATGTGACAATTCTTCCAGGGTAAAGGTTTCCTGATAATTGAATTTCAAAAACAAATTTGATCTCATTATGGAGTATGGGTGAGGTAACCTTATACTTTATCATCCAAATCAGGACACTTTAGAATGGGAAGGGGCATCATTAATAATTATGCCGGAACAACAGGTGTAAACTGGACAGAGGATCAGCCTAATGAAAAAGACGAGTGTCGTCAACAGTAATCTTGTCATAAGTGTATGATGATAGGGTTTGCCACAGCCATCTTCTAGAACAATGGTTCTCACAGTATGTTTCTTGGACCACCACCAGCAGCATCATTTGAGAGACTGGTAGAAATGCAAATTCTCGGGTCCTACACCAGACTTTTGGTTATGAGGTTTAGTAGTCTGTGTGTTGACAAGCCCTCTAGGTGATTCTGATGCATGCTCAAGTTTGAGAACCGCTGGTTGAGAACCATCTAAAAGAAGCCGAGGGCGTAGGGCCCAAGCAGAACACAGTGGATAGGGTTCTTCATGTGCACACCTCACTGATGATTTCATTTCATACAGGTGCAAACCATCCTACATTTTAACTTTCCTCTGGGGCTTTTGACACTACTTGGGCCTTAGGTAGGTCAAAGTTAAAAGAATATATTTATATCAAAACACCATATTGGGGGCTTCCCTGGTGGCACAGTGGTTGAGAGTCCGCCTGCCGATGCAGGGGACACGGGCTCGTGCCCCGGTCCGGGAAGATCCCATGTGCCGCAGAGCGGCTGGGCCCGTGAGCCATGGCCGCTGAGCCTGTGCGTCCGGAGCCTAGGCTCCGCAACAGGAGAGGCCACAACAGTGAGAGGCCCGCGTACCGCAAAAAAAAAAAAAACCAACCTTACCATATTGTATACCTTAAGTATATATAATTTTTAATTTGTCAACCATTCCTCAATGAAACTGGAAAATTTTTTAAATATTTAAAAACATTGGTAATAGAATATGCCATTTTCAGTCTGGGCTTAAAGTTCTGTGCAAAGACTCTGTGGTCAGTTCCTCTTTTAATGTTGTTTTTAAAAATCTCTACTTAAAATATGTTATCCTGAAATATAAAATACAATTGCAATAGGGACTATAATTCTTTCAAGATACAAAAGTTAGTTAATATATCTTCCCTGCATATATAATCCCTCCATGGTGATCCATTAGATCAAGGAAAAAATTCTTACTTTTTCTATGATGGAGTCCAGCATTTGTCCTCAGATTTTAAATTTATTTTGCTTCCCTGAATGTCACATAGACTCTTCTTCTTCTACACAGAGCTATTTGACATCAAATAGTTTTTCTTTTTCACTTCCATACCTTTGCACTTTGTATCACATGCCTTATCATCCAATTTAAGCTTCTCCAACACTGGCGGGTAAACTTACTCCCTCATGGAGAACTTACCTTTCCTACCTACCTGTATTTGTTTTTCACATTTCAGGGTTGCTACAGGACAAGGGGTGTGTGTATAATATATTTCTCCCTTCCCAATTCCTGGCATAACATTTGCTACTCGGTACTCAACGGCCCAGGAAAGGTGTTTCTGGCAGTTCTCAAAATAGCAGGAGGACTTAAGAGGGTTGTTTAGTCCTCATTTTTATCAATATTTTTTAAATTGAAGTATAGTTGATTTACAATGTTGTGTTACTTTCTGCTGTACAGCAAAGTGATTCAGTTATACATATATATACATTCTTTAAAAAAATATTCTTTTCCATTATGGTTTATCATAGGATATTGAATATAGGTCTCTGTGCTATACAGTAGGACCTTGTTGTTTATCCATTCTATATATAAAAGCTTACATCTGCTAACCCCAACCTCCCACTCCATCCCTCCCCAGCCCCCTCCCCCTTGGCAACTACCAGCCTGTTCCCTATGTCCATGATTCTGTTTCTGTTTCACAGATAGGTTCATTTGTGTCATATTTTAGATTCCACATATAAGTGACACCATATGGTATTTGTCTTTTTCTTTCAGACTCACTTCACTTAGTATGATAATCTCTAGTTGCATCCATTTTGCTGCAAATGACATTATTTCATTCTTTTTCATGGCTGAGTAGTGTTCCATTGCATATTTGTACCACATCTTCTTTATCCATTCATCTGTCAACGTAGTTCTCATTTTTAGTAAAGAATAACTTTTACTGCATGAACACAGTGAATTGCAGAAATTTCAATTATATTTCTTTCTCCTATAAAATATTATATAATATTAGGTATTTAGTAGTAGGCATACTATGTTATATACCAGGATAAAAACTCATTAAAAAATTATTAACTAGGAGATGTGGGTTATTCTGGGCTGGGGTGGGAAAAGTACCGGATGAACCTGAACATTTTGTTGTACCAGAAGGTCAGGATGTGCTCAAGGAATCATGGGACATGTCAAAAGGACATAACATTCCAGCTGCAAGTGACTCCCACTGGCCAAATCTGAGAATATTTTAAAATTCAAATTAAATATAGTAATAAATTATTAGAGAAATGCAAATTAAAACTACAGTGAGGTACCATCTCACACTGGTCAGAATGGCCATCATTAAAAAGTCTACAAATAACAAATGCTGAAGAGGGTGTGGAGAAAAGGGAACCCTCCTACCCTGTTGGTGGGAATGTAACTTGGTACAGCCCCTATGGAGAACAATATGGAGGTTGTTCAAAAAACTAAAAATAGAGTTGCCATATGATCCAGCAATCCCACTCATGGGCATATACCCAGACAAAACTATAATCCCACTCGTGGGCATATACCCAGACAAAACTATAAAACCACCCCTCTAGGTGGTCACAAAGCACCAAGCTGATCTCCCTGCATACAGGTCTTTTGTCTCCTTAGGTAGATTTATTCCTAGATATTTTATTTTTTTGTTGCAATGGTAAATGGGAGTGTTTTGTTAATTTCACTTTCAGATTTTTCATCATTAGTGTATAGGAATGCAAGAGATTTCTGTGCATTAATTTTGTATCCTGCTACTTTACCAAATTCATTGATTAACTGTAGTAGTTTTCTTGTAGCATCTTTAGGATTCTCTATGTATAGTATCATGTCATCTGCAAACAGTGACAGCTTTACTTCTTCTTTTCCGATTTGGATTCCTTTTATTTCTTTTTCTTCTCTGATTGCTGTGGCTAAAACTTCCAAAACTATGTTGAATAATAGTGGTGAGAGTGGGCAACCTTGTCTTCTTTCTGATCTTAGTGGAAATGGTTTCAGTTTTTCACCATTGAGAATGATGTTGGCTGTGGGTTTGTCATATACGACCATTATTATGTTGAGGTAAGTTCCCTCTATGCCTACTTTCTGGAGGGTTTTTATCATAAATGGGTGTTGAATTTTGTCTCACACCAGTCAGAATGGCCACCATAAAAAAATCTACAAACAATAAATGCTGGAGAGGGTGTGGAGAAAAGGGAACCCTCTTGCCCTGTTGGTGGGAATGTAAATTGAGACAGCCACTATGGAGAACAGTATGGAGGGTCCTTAAAAAACTACAAATAGAACTACCATACGACCCAGCAATCCCACTACTGGGCATATACCCTGAGAAAACCATAATTCAAACAGGGTCATGTACCACAATGTTCATTGCAGCTCTATTTACAATAGCCAGGACATGGAAGCAACCTAAGTGTCCATCGACAGATGAATGGATAAAGAAGATGTGGCACATATATACAATGGAATATTACTCAGCCATAAAAAGAAATGAAATTGAGTTATTTGTAGTGAGGTGGATAGACCTAGAGTCTGTCATACAGAGTGAAGTAAGTCAGAAAGAGAAAAACAAATGCCACATGCTAACACATATATATGGAATCTAAAAAACAAACAAAAAAATGGTCATGAGGAACCTAGAGGCAAGACGGGAATAAAGACGCAGACCTACTAGAGAATGGACTTGAGGATATGGGGAGGGGGAAGGGTAAGCTGGGACAAAGAGAGAGTGGCATGGACATATATACACTACGAAATGTAAAATAGATAGCTAGTGGGAAGCAGCCACATCACACTTGCATTGGAAGAATCAACATTGTGTGGTGATATGTCTGGATAGAATTTTGAAAGCAGAATGCTGTTCTCCTCCAGCCGGCACTATGGTAAAAATTCTTTTAGGATTTTCCCTGATTTTCCCAGTTAACAGGTGAGTTTCCTGGAGGAAAAGCCTATAAAAGCATGGAACACCCCATGCCTATAGGCATCAGGGACTTCACACTAGAACAGTGACCCACACATAAACTTTAAAAATTTGTTAAGTATTTCTAGCTGAATCTTCTTACTAGCTTAAATGGCATATGGTAGTATCTGTACCAGGTAAGCAAATGATGGCCTTTTTTCTCCCTGTAGGCACCTATTTTTCTCCAGATATTGGGTTACAGTCATACTTCATTTTATTGCACTTTACTATACTTCGGAGATCTTGCATTTTTTGTTTGTTTGTTTTTAACGAATTGAAGATTTGTGGCAAACCTGCATTGTCAAATTTTGGTTAGCATATTTTAGTAATAAAGTATTTTTAAATTAAAAAAAAAGAATCAACATTGTGAAAATGACTCTACTACCCAAAACAGTCTACAGATTCAATGCAATTCCTATCAAACTACCACTGGCATTTTTCACAGAACTAGAACAAAAAATTTCACAATTTGTATGGAAACACAAAAGACCCCGAATAGCCAAAGCAATCCTGAGAACGAAAAACGGAGCTGGAGGAATCAGGCTCCCTGATTTCAGACTATACTACAAAGCTACAGTAATCAAGACAGTATGGTACTGTCACAAAAACAGAAAGATAGGTCAATGGAACAGGATAGAAAGCCCAGAGATAAACCCATGCACATATAGGGTCACTTAATCTTTGATAAAGGAGGCAAGAATATACAGTGGAAAAAAGACAGCCTCTTCAATAAGTGGTGCTGGGAAAACTGGACAGCTACATGTAAAAGAATGAAATTAGAATACTCCCTAACACCATACACAAAAATAAACTCAAAATGGATTAAAGACTTAAATGTAAGGCCAGACACTATAAATTTCTTAGAGGAAAACATAGGCAGAACACTCTATGACATAAATCACAGCGAGATCCTCTTTGACCCACCTCCTAGAGAAATGGAAATAAAAACAAAAATAAACAAATGGGACCTAATGAAACTTCAAAGCTTTTGCACAGCAAAGGAAACCATAAACAAGATGAAAAGACAACCCTCGGAGTGGGAGAAAATATTTGCAAATGAAACAACTGACAAAGGCTTAATCTCCAAAATTTACAAGCAGCTCATGCAGCTCAATATCAAAAAAACAAACAACCCAGTCCAAAAATGGGCAGAAGACCTAAATAGACATTTCTGCAAAGAAGATATACAGATTGCCAAAAAACACATGAAAGAATGCTCAACATCATCATTAGAGAAATGCAAATCAAAACTACAGTGAGATATCATCTCACACTGGTCAGAATGGCCATCATCAAAAAATCTACAAACAGGGCTTCCCTGGTGGCACAGTGGTTGAGAGTCCGCCTGCTGATGCAGGGGACATGGGTTCGTGCCCCGGTCCGGGAAGATCCCACATGCCGCAGAGTGGCTGGGCCCGTGAGCCATGGCTGCTGAGCCTGCGCGTCCGGAGCCTGTGTTCCGCAACAGGAGAGGCCACAACAGTGAGAGGCCTGCATACCGCAAAATAAAATAAAATCTACAAACAATAAATGCTGGAGAGGGTGTGGAGAAAAGGGAACCCTCTTGCACTGTTGGTGGGAATGTAAGTTGATACAGCCACTATGGAGAACAGTATGGAGCTCCTTAAAAAACTAAAAATAGAACTACCATATGACCCAGCAATCCCACTACTGGGCATATACCCTGAGAAAACCATAATTCAAAAAGAGTCATGTACCAAAATGTTCATTGCAGCTCTATTTACAATAGTCAGGACATGGAAGCAACCTAAGTGTCCATCAACAGATGAATGGATAAAGAAGATGTGGCACATATATACAATGGAATATTACTCAGCCATAAAAAGGAATGAAACAGTTATTTGTAGTGAGGTGGATGGACCTAGAGACTGTCATTCAGAGTGAAGTAAGTCAGAAAGAGAAAAACAAATACCATATGCTCACACATATATATGGAATCTAAAGGAAAAAAATTGGTCATGAAGAACCTAGGGGCAAGATGGGAATAAAGATGCAGACCTACTAGAGAATGGACTTGAGGATATGGGGAGGGGGAAGGGTAAGCTGGGACAAAGTGAGAGAGTGGCATGGACATATATACACTGCCAAACGTAAAATAGATAGCTAGTGGGAAGCAGCCGTATAGCACAGGGAGATCAGCTTGGTGCTTTGTGACCACCTAGAGGGGTAGGATAGGGAGGGTGGGAGGGAGGGAGACTCAAGAGGGAAGAGATATGGGGACATATGTATATGTATAACTGATACACTTTGTTATAAAGCAACAACTAACACACCATGGTAAAGTAATTATACTCCAATAAAGATGTTTAAAAAATCTTTTTATTGGAGTATAGCTGATTTACAATGTTATGTTAGTTTCAGGTGTACAGCAAAGTGAATCAGTTATACATATGCCCACTCTTTTTTTAGATTGTTTTCCCATATAGGTCATTACAGCGTATTGAGTAGAGTTCCCTGTGCAGTCGGCTCTTATTAGTTATCTATTTTATATATAGTAGCGTGTATATGTCAATCCCAATCTCCCAGTTTATCCCTCTCCCCTTCCCCCCTGGTAACCATAAGTTTGTTTTCTACATCTATGACTCTATTTCTGTTTTGTAAATAAGTTCATTTGTACCATTTTTTTAGATTCCACATATAAGTGATATCATATGGTATTTGTCTTTCTCTGTCTGACTTACTTCACTCATTATGACAATCTCTAGGTTCATCCACGTTGCTGCAAATGGCATTATTTTGTTCTTTTTTATGGCTGAGTAATATTCCATTGTATATATGTACCACATCTTTATCCATTCCTCTGTTGATGGACATTAAGTTTGCTTCCATGTCCTGGCTATTGTAAATAGTGCTGCGATGAACATTGGGGTGCATGTATGAATTCTTTGGATTAGTGTTAGCATGGTACATGTTTTGCCATCCATTTACTTTTAACCTATTTTTGTCTTTATATTTAAAGTGGATTTCTTGCACAGAACATATAGTTGCGTCTTGCTTTTTTATCCAATTGAAAAATCTCTATTTGCCATTTACATATAATATGATTATAGATGTGGTTGTGTTGAAATGTATCATATGGCTATTTGTTTTCTATTTGTTCTATCTGTTCTCTTTTCCCTTTTTCCTTTATTTCTGTCTTATTTTGAATTAAGTATTTTTTATTATTCCATTTTATATTCCTCGTTGGGTTTAAGAGCTTTAATACTTTCTCGTTTTATTTTAGTTGTTGCTTTAGAATTTATAGTATTAATATCATTAACTTATTACAGTCTACCTTCAAGTGATATTATAGCACTTTATGTATAATTCAAGAACTTTTACAACATACTTCAATGTACCCTCCTAAGTTTTGTGCTATTGTTGTTATATATTTCAATTTGCATATATTATAAATGGCATGATTCATTGTTATTTTAATTTTAAACAGTTGATTATCTTTTAAAGAGATCCAAATAATAAGAAAAGTATTTATATTTACCCATGTAGTTACCATTTCTGGTGCTCTTCATTCCTTTGTGTAGATGTAGATTTCCATCTGGTATCATTTGCCTTCTGCTTGAAGGACTTCCTTTAACATTTTTTGTAGTGCAGGTCAGCTGATGATGAATTCTTTAAACTTTTGTATGTCTGAAAATGTCTTTATTTTGTCTTCATTAAAAAAATAATTTTGCAGGTAGAGAATTCTAGGTTGCTGGTTTGTTGTTGTTAATTTCAGTAAAGTTCTTGCTCCACTGTTTCCTTGCTCCACTGTTTCCTGGCTTGTTACTGACAAGAAAACTGCTTTCGTCCTTATCTTTGTTCCTGTGCATTTTCTTTTTTTCTCTAGGATTTTCTCTTCACCAGTGGTTTTGAGCAACTTGATTATGACGTGCCTTAAGTAGTTTTCTCATGTTGTTGTGCTTAGGATTTGTTGATTGTTGTATCTTTGGGTATATATTTTTTATCTTATGTGGAAATATTTCAGCCAATATTTTTTCCAGACACCCATCTCTCTCCTCTCTTCAGGAAGCCCCACCTCCTAATACATTTATGAAATGACAAAATTTTGGAAATGGAGACCAGGTTAGTAGTTGCCAGGGGTTAGGGAAAGGTATAGGAGGGGGAGGTAGGTGTGGTTGTAAACTGCAACACCAAGGATCCCTGTGATAGAAGTGTTCTCTACCTTCATTCAAACCTCTAACTGTGATAAAATTGTATGAAACTAAACACACACACACAAATGAATACAAGTAAAACTGGGAAAATCAGAATAAGATCAGTGTACTGTATCAGTGTCAATATCCTGATTGTGATCATAGTTTTGCAAGATCTTACCACTGGGGGAAACTGGGTGCTATGAACTAAATGTCTGTGTCCCCCACAGATTTCATAGGTTGAAATCGTTACCCCCAAGGTGACAGTAGTGGGATGTGGGGCCTTTGGGAGGTAATTATGTCATGAGAGTGGAGCCCTCATGAATGGGTTTAGTGCCCTTATAAGAAGAGACATGAGAACTAGCTCTCACTCTCTGATCTTCACCATGTGAGGATACAGTGAGAGGATGGCCACCTGCAAACCAAGAAGTGGGCTCTCACCAGACATCAGATCTGCTGGCACTTTGATCTTGGACTTCCCAGCCTCCAGAACTGTGAGAAGTAAATTTCTGTTGTTTAAGCCACCCAGTCTATGGTATTCTATTATAGCAGCCTGAATGGACTAAGGTACTTGGTAAAGGATACACAGGACCTCTCAGTATTATTTGTCATAATTGCATGTGAGTTCACAATTGTTTTAATTAAAATTCCAATTTAAAAAGGCATGTATGGGACAATTAAAGGACATTTGTATAATAAGTAGGTAACAAATGATATTAAGAAAATATTGTTAATGTTTTAAGTATGTTAATGGTATTGCAGTTAAACAGAGATACATACTAAAGGAAGTAAGGACAAAACATATCATTTCAGTGATTTGCTTTAAAATAATCCTTCAGTAGTAGATAAAACAAGATTAGTCATATATTCATAACTGTTGATAGTTGTTGTACATGGGCGATGGGTACAAGGGGTTTATTATACTATTTTTTGCATTTCTGAATAGCTTGAATATTATGCAGTACACGTGGATAAGTTCTGTAATGCCAAAAATTAAAAGATAATTTCTAAGAAAAAGGGAGGAAATGACCACAGGAAAAAACTGGACTGAAAATGTTGTATATGACTAATGCCACTTATAATTTTGACCTATCTGTTCCTCAAGCAGTGTCAAAAGGCTGACCAAGAAAAATTATTACACAGTATTACTGAAGTGCATTTAGCCCACGCATTGATACATATAATTTAGTCTTTTCTGTTTGTATGATGTCAGACCATCAGAAAGGTGTGCCCTCAGACAGTTTTGATTTCTTGTTATAATACATTTGCTGAGATCTGCTTTGACTGTAGGGCTTTGGCTTCCTCTGGAAAAAAATGCTCTAGAATAGGGGTAGGCAGCTACACTCATTTGTTTACATATGGACTATGGCTGTTTTCATGCTACAAAAGCCGAGCTAAGTAGTTGTAACAGAGACTATGAGCCACAAAGCCTAAAATATTTACTACTGGGCCCTACAGAAAATATTTGCCAAGGGCTGCTTTAGAAGACAGCCAAAGAAAACACACAGTACTACATGCAAGATGGGGTTGCTATAACAGGGAACTATATTCAATATCCTGTGATAAACCATATATATATATATATATATATATATATAACTGAATCACTTTTCTGTACAGCAGAAATTAACACAACATTGTAAATCAACTATACTTCAATATAAAAAAGTAAAGGACTTCCCTGGAGGCACAGTGGTTAAGAATCCGCCTGCCAGTGTAGGGGACATGGGTTTGAGCCCTGGTCCAGAAAGATCCCACATGCCGTGGAGCAACTAAGCCTGTGCGCAACAACTACTGAGCCTGTGCTTTAGAGCCCACGAGCTACAGCTACTGAGCCCGTGCACTGCAACTACTGAGCCCACGTGCTGCAACTACTGAAGCCCGCGTGCCTAGAGCCCATGCTCCTCAGCAAGAGAAGCTACTGCAATGAGAAGCCAGTGCACCGCAACTAAGAGTAGCCCCTGCTCGAGAAAGCCCGCACGCAGCAATGAAGACCAAATGCAGCCAAAAATAAACTTTAAATTTTTTTAAAAAAGTAAAAAAAAAGATGGGGTTGCTGTAAGTGACATCGTTTCTCTATTATTAGGCTGACTATATGTCCAAGTTGTCACAGCATAATTATGAACAGAGTCCCCTCTATCAATTTATATGAATATCTATCAAAAACCTTTTGAAAACCCCATACCAGGAAGTTTCTACCACAGAGGAACTGTCATGCTGTCCTTGTGGACAATTTAATCACCTAACTGCTTGTGTTTCTTTTATTCTGTATCTGCCACAAAGAACACAAATTTGCAGTTGGATTTTAATAGCCATGTTACTAAAATTCATTCAGCATTGTGTGAATAGCTACAGTCTAATTGTGCTCTGTTGTTGACTTTGTCCACTCTGTCTATATTTTCCCTGATCCTAACTTTATAGATTCATATGTGTTCATTTTACTATACTGATTATAAACCTCATAAATCCAATGGTAAATGGAAGCAGCAACTAAACAAATAAAGGAACAAACAACAATGCACCAGAGACTGAGTATTTTCTAGTTCTTTTTTGGGAAGGAGAAGAGATCTATGGTCAGAGCTGGGGAAATGAGGGGTTACAGGTGAGAGGGTACCTTCCAGAGTCTGGAATCAGCTGGGAGCTGCCTCCCCCTCACCTAGGCTGTAGGGGTGACCCTCCCATCCCACCCTTCCTCCATCAGCTGCATCAGTTTCCATTGAAACACGCAGGGCTTTGAATGTGGGACACCAGTGACTTGGTGCTCACGCAGCAGAAGGATGGTGATCTGTCTCGGGGCAGCGAGTCCAGAATCTGCTGCTTCTGTGAACCACATGCCCCTGCCCTGAGGCCCTGGTGACAGGTTAGGGCCAACTCCTCACTGAATTCCTGCCCCTGGAGACCCCTCCCTCCTCACCTCACACATGCTGCCATGTCCCTCTGCAGCCAGGGCTGGGGACCACTGGGGAGAGCTCCAGTTGGCTGGCATCTTCTTGCTGGGCCTCAGCCCCCAGGCTCTCTTGCTGACAGCTCTGCTCTTCCTGGGAGCCTGAGGCCAGGTGGGCACCCATGGACTCAACCAGAGCTGCTGAGGCCGGAAGGAAGATTCTGCAGCCTTCACTATGGGGTCTTACCCAGGGGCTCCGCAGAGACTTCAAGAAAACTGGAAAGACAGTGTCCACATGGTCAGTTACTCAACATTCATCCCACGAACACTTCCTGCAGGCACCAAGGAGTGGCTAGCTGTGTTGAATACAGCTATTCTGTATTCAAAATACAGATACAGCTATTCTGTATCTGAAAATACAATTTTCTCTGAAGAGAAAAATTCAGAAAAAAACGAACTCTAGTTTATAGTCATGGTGGAATATAGGAAAGATGATAAAATTTGGATTAAAATTACTGAAGGTTTGAATCCCAGGTCTCCCACATGTTAGCTGGGAGTATATGAAGAAGTTACTTTCAGATACAGGTTCCAAAACAAGACAGATATGCGTATCTTAAGAGACAGTAAAAACTACATGAGATGATACTTGTAATGGTAAGCATTGAATAAATATTAGCAATTACTGTTATTGAAAGGCACACATCAGGTACCTCATTTAATTTTCACAACTCTGACAATCAGTTCCGACTATTATTATTCTACCCATTTTACAGATAAGAAAATAGAGGCGTAGAGATTTTTTAAGTCATGTGTACTAAGATCACAAAACTAAGTGGAAAGACAGGATTCAACCCAGATCTGTTAGTTCCAAAATTCACACTCTCAGCCACTCAGTAATATTGCATCAAATGCCCAATCCCTGACCTGCTCTGGCCTGTTGATAATTGGTCACTACGGGTCCCAGATCCCTGAGACCACATCACTGTCATCTCTGGCTGGTAGTAGAAGCCATCAATGACTCACTGAACCACATCAAATGCAGGGTGCTACTGAAAAACTAACCAAACATTGACATGGCACAGACTCTTAACATTAATTCAAACAGATTGCAAATTACTTTTCCAAGAGGGTAATTAGCCTGGCTTTCAAAGGCCCCTCAAATAATCCCCAGCAGAGGATCCCAGTAACATACCCCCACCAGGAATCCAATCATTGATCTGTCTAGACAGCTAATAACTGATCCTTACAGTACCTGAAATGGACTAAAGGAGAGGCCAGATGTTGACCTTACAGGCCCCAATTAACTGACTTCACATGGCCACAATTCCTGATACTCATAGGACACCAAATCACTGATCCCAAGTATTTTCAAAATAAGACTGCCCCAAAGTCTCCAGTTGCCAAAGCTCCAAGGCTCTCAGTCAACTCACTGACTATGTCAGCCTTTCAATCATTATCTTGCAGAGATCTTAATCACTGACTTCTACAATCAATGATTCCTACAGAGATGTAATCACTTTCCCCCAAAATGCCCAAGTATTATTTGCTAAGGGCTCCTTCAAATGCACATTCACTGCTGACAAATTAGTAACTCCAGCAGGACTTCCCATCACTGATACCATTAGGCCTGAAATCAGTGGTTCCTAACTCTGCCTGCACATCAGAATCAAACTAGGATCTTCTAAAATCTTCTAAAAATGCTTATGCAAAGTTCCACTCCTGAATGAATGTAACTTAGTATCTGTGGGCCCAGGCATCTGTATTTGTAAAAACTGCATAAGCGATTCTGATGCACTGTGAGGAGTGGGAACCACTGTGTTAAATCTGATCCTCCCCCACATGCATCCTCCTAGCATCAGACTTCTCACTTACAACAATGGAAGCCAGAGTCATTTAACATCTACAGACCATGGAGAGAAGAGGACTTCAGTGTAAGGAGATTATATCCCTCCTAAAGATCCTATTTCTCAGCCAGAACAAAAGAAGGACAGTTTTAGACATGAAATAATTTGAAGAGTGTTCCATCAATTTACCATAGTGAAGGAAAACATTCAAGGAAGTATTCTAAATAAAAGAAAATTGAATCAGAAGTGAGATCTCAAAAGAACAAAACAATGCATATGCAAACACACACGTTCACCAGGTCATCGTGAGATCTTTGAAAACAACAGGACTTGTATGTATGTAAGTGCGTGTACAATCATAACAGAGGAAGAAAATGTGACTGGGAATTTGAAATTTAAAATGCTAAGTACCTTTTAAAGCATAAACCTAAAGAAAATATAAACGACCTGTAATAAAAAATTTTAATTATCTTTGAAAGGTCCAGAAGTATAACTGTCTTGCTGAAGAAAATTGAAAGGAGAGGGCATGTCTCTATAGGTATAAATGGGGAAAATATAAACTTAATTATGTTTGATAGAAATGGGAAGATATACCTTTAAAGATTTTATAAAAGTTAAAATTCCCTGACTTAAAAGGTGAGTGGGTTGGGGAGAGAGGGGGTGAATGGTCATGCCTGCATTAAGTCATCAAAAGTAAGAACAGGAAAAAGAAAGCAGAAAATAATATAAATAGTAAACATAAAATAAGAAACAAGGCATAGAATTAGGTATACTATGGTTATGTGAAATTGAATCAGTTGATTCATTCTGTAGAGAGATAAGATTGGAATAAAAAAGCAAGCACAATGAGACATAGTTATAAGAAGCATAACTAAAACACAGCAGCAATTTGCAAAATAAAGGGCTGGGCAAAGATATGCCAAGCAAAGTCCAGAAAAAGGACAGCCAGTTTGGTGATATAATTATAAAAGGGAATTTCAAGGTCAGAAGCATCCAATTGGTATAAACAGGTTATATATAAAGGCAGAGCTAGTAGACTAAGGAACTTAGGAAGAGTGAACTTAGGAACTCTAATTCAAAAAATTAAACCCAACCCCAAATAGCCCAAAACAATCTTGAAAAAGAAGAACAAAGTTGGAGGTCTTACACTTACTGATTTCAAAACTTATTACAAAGCTACAGTAATCAAAACAGTGTGGTACTGGCATGAAGACAGATATATAGACCAATGGAATAGGGAACCCAGAAATAAATGGGTCATATATGGTCAAATGATTTTTGACAAAGGTGCCAAAAGCATTCAATGTGGGAAAGGTTAGTCTCCTCAATAAATGGTGCTGGGAAAAAAACTGGATATCCATGTGCAAAAGTATTACCTTACACCATATACAAAAATTAATTCAAAATATATCAAAGACCTAAATATAGGACCCAAAACTATTAGAAGAAAACACAGGGGAAAAGCTTCATGACATTTGTATTTGGCAAAGATTTCCTGGATATGACACCAAAACATAGGAAACAAAAGCAAAAATAGGCAAATTGGACTACATCAAAATTAAAAACTTCTGTGCATTGAAGGACACAATCAATAGAGTGAAAAGGCAACCTAGGGAATGGAAGAAAATATGTGCAAATCATATATCTGATAAGGGGCTAATATCCAGAATATATAAAGAACTCCTATAACTCAACAACAACAAACCCAGATAACCCAATTAAAAAATTGGCAAAGGATTTGAACAGACATTTCTCCAAAGATGATACATGAATGGTCAACAAGCATATGAAAAGATGGTCAACATCAATCATTAGGAAAATACAAGTCAAAAAAAGTGAGATAACACCTCATACCCACTAGGATGTCTACTATTAAAAAAAAAGAAAATAACTAGTGTTGGCGAGGATATGGAGAAATTGGAACTCTTGTGCACTGCTGATGGGAATATAAAATGGTGCAGCCACTATGGAAAATAGTACAGCTTTCCTCAAAAAAAGAAAAATAGCAATCTCACTTCTGGGTATATATCCAAAAGAATTGAAAGTAGGATCTCAATGACAAATTTGCACACTCCTGTTCATAGCAGCACTATTCACAATAGTCAAGAGGTGAAAGCAACACAAGTGTCCATCAGGAGATGAATGGATAAAAAAAATGTGGTATATTCATGCAATAGTATATTATTCAGCATTAAAGAGGAAATTCTGACACATGCTACAACATGGATGAAACTTGAAGACATTATGCTAAATGAGGTAAGCCAGTCACAAAAAGATAAGTCCTGGATGATACCACTTACATAAGGTATCTAGAATAGTCAAATTCATAGAAACAGAAAGTAGAATGGTGGTTGCCAGAGGCTGAAGGAGGGGGAAATGGGGAGATGTCGTTTAATGGGTATACAGTTTCCATTTTGTAAGGTGAAAAAGTTCTAGAGATTGTTTGCAAAACAATGTGAATATACTTAACACTATTGAACTATACACTTAGAAACGGTTAAGATGGAAAATTTTATAGTACATGTTTATTTTTGCCACAACAAAGGTAATTAAAAATAGATAAAGAAATAAAAATCAAACTCAAAATGCACCCACAACACTGAAGTTATACACTTTGTACCAGATGTTATTTCACACAGCAAAAGCTATATTTATAAGAAAATGTACAGTCCTACATGATTCGTTATTAAAATGAGAGAAAACCTCAAAAAAGCTAAGTACTCAATCTGAGTAATTAGAAAAAGAAATTAGAAAAAACTCAAAATATGCTAATAAATCCCCTAATAAAACCTAAATGCGATATATATTTGTATATTATATGTCCATTGAGAGTATAAATAAAGTGAAGAGCTCATCCTTTGAAATGACCAGTTACATGAATAAATTTCCAGCAAATCTGATAAACGAAATAGAAAAAAAATACAATATTAGGAAGGAGGAGATATTACTACTAGAGGAGATATTCCACTAAACATTATTTCTAGGAGAATATTATGTGCAAATCCATAGCAACATTTAAATATGGAGGTGAAACAGGTGCTTCTCCAGCAAAAAAAAATTAATGCAAAAAAAGAAAGAGCAAAAGAATCTCTAAGTGACCAGTGTATAGAAGTCAGAAAGTTTGTAATGTGTATAATTTTTAAAAAAACACCAGCTTTGGGATTTCCCTAGTGGCGCAGTGGTTAAGAACCCACTGTCAATGCAGGGGGCACGGGTTCGAGCCCTGGTCTGGGAAGATCCCACATGCCGTGGAGCAACTAAGCCTGTGGGCCACAACTACTGAGCCTGTGCTCTAGAGCTCGCGAGCCACAACTACTGAGTCTGCATGCCACAACTACTGAAGCCTGTGAGCCTAGAGCCCATGCTCCACAACAAGAGAAGCCACCGCAATGAGAAGCCCGCGCACCGCAATGAAGAGTAGCCCCTGCTCGCTGCAGCTAGAGAAAGCCTGCGCACAGCAACGAAGACCCAACGCAGCCAAAACAAAAACAAAAACAAAAACACCAAAAACCCAGCTTTCTGTACTATTTTTTGCAATGTCCTGTGAATCTATAATTATCTCAAAATAAAAAGTTAAATACAGTATGGTGACAGACAGTTACTAGACGTATCATGGTGATAAATTTGTAAGAAATATAAATGTTGAACCACTATGCTGTGTACCTGAAACTATTATAATATAGTATGTCAACTCTACGTCAATTAAAAAAGGAAAGTTAAGTACAAAAAAAAAGGTACCAGGATGAAACTGACTTAATATGGAGTGCAATCTAACTTTTAAAAAACAGTATTTCTACAGTTTTTAAACAGTTCTAGACCAGGGGATGGCAAACTACAGGCTGCAGGTCAAATCTAGTCCTTGGCCGGTTTTGTAAATAAAATTTTATTGGAAAACAACCATGTCCGTTCGTTTACATATTGTCTGTGGCTGCATTTGCTACAGCAGCAGAGTTGAGTAGTTGCAAGAGAGACTGCAGTACTGGCAAAGCCTCAAATATTTACTATTTGGCTCTTTACAGAAAAAGTTTGCTAATCCCTGTTTCAAATAGTAATAGAAAGTTGGAAATCTTCCAAATTTATTTTATGAAGCACTGTTACCTTACCTAAAAAATATAGTCCTAATACAAACAGTTATCTGGAGATTATTTCATCTTATAGATGCAAACATCTTTAATAAAATATTAGCAATTTGAGTCCAGTAAGGCTCAAAAGAAAAATTTACCCCATGAACAAATTGGGTTTTCTGATAAGACAAAGATGGTTAATGCTAGTCCATTTATCAATTTACCTATTACATCAACAAATTTAGAAGAAAAACTATACAACCGTATCAATGGATATAAAAAGGGCATTTGACACAATTCAGCAGTAATTCTTAAAATTTTGTAGGAAACTACAAAAATTCGGCAAAGATCATAGTCTCAAAACCACCAGGAAGTATAAAACTAAAAGGTAAAATGCTGAAGACAGTTTCCATTAAAACCAGTAACAACATGGGGTTGTTCCTATGCCAACAGTGTTTGAAAGCTCTAGCTGATGCAATTAAATATGAAGATGAAATAAACTGCTTCAATATCAAGAAAGGAGAGAAAATCATTTTTATTTGCAGGTTATATCATTGTATACTCAGAAAACTAGCACAGGGAATTTTGACAAGGTGATGGGGTACAAGATTGAAACAGATGGAGAGGAAAAAAATATCCTATTTCCAATAATGACAACACAAAATACCTAAAAGTGAATGTAACAAGAACGGTGCTGGACTCAAAATAGAAAAACTAATAGTTATTATTCTAGAATATAGTATAAAACTTAAGCACATGGAGAGGCAGACCATATTCCTGGGCAGGAATATGGTAAAATAAAAATATCACTGGTTCAATATTAACCGTATTGACAAGTGCCAAGCAGAATTCCAATTCTTTTCCAGCTTGGTAAAACAATTTCAAACTCTGTATGCACGTATAAATAGCCAAGAAAATTATGTAAAGGAATACTGAAGGGATGCTTGGACTAGCAGATATTAACATTTACAATAAAACTAATGCAATCAAAACAGAGATAAATAGGCCAGTAAAATAAAAGAAAATGTCCATACTTTGATCTTAATATGTACAGGAATAGATATGACACCAGCGATGTTCAACTGAGGGAGTACAGAAAAGTTCACTATGTAAAAGCCAGGGGAAAGAGGAGGAATGAACAAAGGCTATGGAAATGCAGAGAAGGAATCAAAGTGCCCAAATAACCAGAAAAGATCTCAACCACTAATAGGTGGAAAAGGTAAAACAAAACTAGATATAATTATTCAGCCCTCAGAATAATAAAAAATGAAAAAGAACATCATACAGTGCTGGAGAAGATTTGGGGAAATGGGGGTATTTATATATTGCTGATGGGAATATTTCATACACATTTCCGTATACATAGATATATGTATTACACATTGTATATATCGATATAATATATACACAATGTATTATAATATATATATAACACTTTTGAGAGGCATTTGGCAATGTCTATTTTAAAAATACACACACTTGTACCTAATAATAAGGTTCAAATACAGCAAAAGCCGACACAAGCAAAGAGAAACGCACAAATCACCATTACACTGCCCTCTACAGAGCAGGTAGGTGAAAAAAAAAATCAGAGAGGGTATACCAGTTTTGAACAACACAATTAACAATCGGAGAACACATATTCTTTGAAAGCAATAGATGGCACATTTACGAGACTTGGCATAAGGCAAGTCTCCACAGGTTTCTAGGAACGTTCATGACACAAATCACATTATCTAACCTCTGAGAAATTAGGTTAGAAATCAATAACAAAAGGATTAACTGTTTATTGCAAAACAGAAACGCGCTTCAAAGTGACACGTGTGAAATGAAAAAAAATCATAACTGAATTTTAAAATACTTGGAAATGAACAATAATGATAATACGATACAACAAATCTTGTGGGTCTTAGATGGAAATGTATAACCTTAAGGCTTAAATTAGAAAGAGAAAGGCTGACTAACAATTAGCTGGGCATCCGATGTAAAAGAGCCCACCACTGAATCCACAGTAGCCCCATCACCCACCCAGATTCCGCCCCCCACCATCACTCAGCTCAGAGTAGCCAATCCCCTTCAAAATCACCTCTGCGTGTCGCTAACTCGTAAACAGCTGAGAACCGCTTCCCTTCCAAGTGCCGACCTCTAACACCCGGGTGTTTAGTGGAGGGGCGGGGGGTGTCTCATGCGCATGCTCAAAAGCACTTGCGAAGCTCCGTTCCCCAATCAACAGGGCACTTTCACGCAGAGTCCGTGAGAGTTCCCTTACCCTCTGCGGCTTTGCTGGGCTCGGAATATGGCCGCATCCAAATGTTGCTGCTTCAGGGGGCCGCCATCATGGAAGGGTGTCCGTGCCGTACAGTGGAAGAAGCTGTTGCCTCCTGCCTCACGCAGCAGAACAGTGGGGCTGCCTTGGGAGGAGGTGGACTACCCTTCTTTGGGTAGACTTCCTGGTGCATGGGGGTCTTTGCATTTAGCCTCTGAGGGGCTCCAAGGGACATGGCACGGGTGAGAGGGGAGCCATTACTAATGAAAAGAGTAAGAATAAGAACCCAGAGTGTGTCTGGGAGATACCACTGGAGTTGAGGGGAGAAATGTCAGGATGGTACCCTCCCCTGGCCGATACTATGGAGTGTTGTAGAAGGGGGAGTAGGAGCGATACTGTACCCCTCCTCCCCGATACCACGAGGGGAGAGAAGTCGGGGTGGGAGCGTCGGGGTAATCTCAATCAACCCTCACACTAGTCACTCCAACTGAAATAATTGGTATCAACAAAAATTAGTTTATTTATTTTTGGGCCGCACCTCCTGGCTGGTAGGATCTCAGTTCCCCAACCAGGGATTGAACCCGGGTCACCACAGTGAAAGCCCAGAATCTTAACCAGCAGGCCACCAGGGACACCCCCCCCCAATTAGTTTTAAATTGATATGGCTAATGGTTGTTTTCTCTGTCTAATGTAATGTGTCAGTAAAAACATCTTCCAGGATTATTCATACTTCCTTGTAAAATAACATCTAAGTAATAATTATGCAAGTGCAGCCTTACAACAAATTTCCAATCCTGTCCCACAAGGAGTTTGTTGCCCCTTAGGGCCTCAAATATGGAAATTATGGAGAAGCCATTGCCCCTATGGGAGATGTCGTGGGGGCAGAGGTGAGAAGAATCCACCATATCCCCTCAATGGATGAACTGCTACACATTCTTCAAAACCCATCTCACATGTGTCCTGTGGGAAGCCCTCTCTGACGGTGGTAGAGGCTCAATGCCAGCTGAAGGTCCTTCTGACGCGCAGGTCCTATTTGAAAGGACCTGGCCCTGAGCTCTGGTGTTCTCTATGTCTTTGTGCCCTCAGACCAGTCACGTCCTTTTTGAGCCCCAGTTCAACATTCTGGACAGCAGAGGGCTGGACTCTGTGATTACCCAATAATAGTGTGAAATTTTTCCATTAAAAAGCTGGGTGTAAAATAAATAAGCTATCATTGCCTTCTATCTACTGACACATGTAAATGGTTGTGGCTGTTTGTCCAGAGGTCCCTGCTCAGTAAATATTGTAAACTATTTTTTACCTACTAAAGGAAGGCATGCAAGACAAGACTGATCAGAAGACTGTGGATATTACTCCTTGCATCTACCGTAGGGCAAAGAGGTACTCATCATTACATCCTTAGCTGCAGATATGAAAATATTCTGACCTTGCGTTCTTCCTCGTTTTCAACTACATGCCCATATAAATGTGAGGATTCGAGACTGGCCTGCTCCAGGATGCAGGGCAGTCGGTGGTAGAGTTTAAAAGGAGACTCTGATCTTCCTAGTTAAAGTGCAGTCCTCCAGCATTTCCAATTCACATCACTCTGCCCTATCCACCCCTCTTTAGCAGTTATCACCTTTCAACAATGTTTATTGCCTCTCTTCCCCACTAGGAGGTCAGGTCCAGGAAGCTAGGGACTTGGGGGCTGTTTTGTTTTACCAAACAACAAGTACCAAGAGCAGTGACTGGTGATCAATAAATATTTGGTGAATGAACGAATAGGGTCTTACATACTTAGAAGTTCTCCATCTCTAGTATTTTCTGCATTACTCTAGAAGACAATTTTATAATTAGTCATGTCATCCAGAGATGCCTGTAGAGTCTTTAGGAGGGAGTAATTAATCTTTTAAGAAAATGAATCCAGTGCATGTGTTTTGCTGCTCTCTACATGTATGGTAAGATACTAAAAATAAGGCAGTTGATTACTCCACATACGTGAGAAGCAGAAATCACTGCAGTATCAGCACGAACAAAGAAATGTGCAAACAGTAAATGAATAAGATAATTTCTGATAAAAAGGAAGGCTATGAAGAAAACGAAAGCATGGCGAGGAGCTAGAGAGTTGTGGGGGTAGATCGGGGAAGAAAAACATCCGAAGAAAGGACATTTGAGCAGGTGCACGAGTAGTGTGATGGAGTGAGCCCTGGGGCCAGAGCACTTTTGGCAGGGGCCACAGAAAGTATCAATGCCATGGAGCTTCTGCCTCCCTGCTCATCCCACAACTGGGTGGCATCTCTGGGCTGGAGCCAGAGATTTTCTTACCCCATTCAAGAAAGGGACATCACTTTTCTCCATGCAGACTTCCTCTTTTTACATTTAAGTGTTTATCTAACAGTTTAATTTTCCCAATTAACTTAAATATTAGTTAGTTTCAATAATATAATTAGCACTTATGCACCTACCACCCAAAAGAAAAGGTATGGCCTTAATAACCTCCATCTATCCATGTGTTCCCCCAATTGATGGCCCTGCCTGCCCTCAGCTGAGGTAAGTATCATCCTAAATCCCAAGTTCATCAATTTTTTATTTCCTTTTTATATAATTTTATCACAACTATACAAAATCCTAAATAGTTCATGTTCTTTATATTAGTAGCTTTTAATTTTATAAACGTGTGTTATGTTTTATATACTATTTTGGGAATCACAGGGTTTGTTTTTTCCCTTAAACTCATCCTTATTGTTGGGTACTGTTCTAGTTCATTCATTTTGACTCCATCCATTTTTGTTTCCAGGTCTTGCTATTGTGAACAGGATGCCATGCATATCCTAGGTTTCATGTGCAAGTGTTTCTCATGGATATATTCCTAAGAGTGGACTGGATAGATTGTGAGGTATGTACATATTCGCTGTAGGAGGAAATGCTAACTATTTTCTAAAGTAGTTACACTGGTCTATATTCCTTCAACAGGGCAAAAAGATCCTGTAGCTGTACATCCTCTGCAACACTGTACTGTCAGACTTAAATATTTGCAAATTGAATGGGTGTAAAATGTCATCTCATCATGTCATGATTTGTATTTCCCTGATCGCTGATGACTTTGAACATCTCTTCATATGTTTTTTTTTTGAGCCAGCAATAAAATGAAGACTATATTATTAAACTTACATAACAAAAGTTCCAGTCCCCAACTCTAACTACTTGAATATGTTGGCTCCTTTTGGTCATTTTTTATTCTTCAAAGGAAAACAGCCATGAAGTTGATACAATGCAGAAAAGAAAACTTTACATGCTGAAAGTAATAGCACTCTTATTTGCACTTGACTCAATCAATTATGCAACCTCAGGAACACAATAAATGCACTTGACTGTTTATACATCATTAATATTGCAAAATCAACTATATTATCATAAATTTTCTTTACTTATCTCAGAATATAATCTCCAAAGACTGTAGTCTCCATGAAACAATTGTCCATCTGGAATTACTTTGTCCCCCTAAATGAGGCTAGTTACTTTTTTCCTATTAGGAAGCCATCCAAAGTTTGATTCCTTTCAGAGTCATATCTCAAATGTCTATTTCTGAATTTATTTTGTTGCAAGCTTACAGTTAGCAGTTGACAAAACCTTTAACTTTTTTTATACCCACAACAATTTGACAAAATATTTTTTACGTTTCATATGTTTATTGGCTCTTTTTTTTTCCTTCTCTGAAATAGTCTAATAGACTTAGTTTTTTAAAAACGTAACCATAGTGCTATTACGACACTCACATTAACAATGATTCCTGGAGCTCTATTAGACATGTATGCATGCCAAACATGCTTCCACTTATTCCATTTCTTCTTTCATTTATTCATTCAACAAACACTCAGACCAGGGCTATAGGGGCAGAAAGAGAATCTGGGATAATCAGAGAATCCAACCCTCTAAGAAAGTAAAAATTAGCTCAGGGTATAAAAGTCTGCTCTGCCACTCATAAGGCTGGGAGAACAGACACAGATTAAGTCAGATGCGAAATTAACAGAAAATATTATTTCTCCCAAGGATGTCCTGCAGCTGTAATGCCATAAATAACTCCTACTTTGAGTGACTACTGCTTTTTTACTCACTGAGAAACTGTTCTCTACAATCATAGGCTATCAGAAAC